>NC_059184.1:3217259-3532759 GCF_020631705.1 Daphnia magna
TCTCCACGAATGGCAGCCAACATTAAAGGCGTCAATCCATTTTCGCTGACCGTGTTAATCTGTTAGATGTATAGATATTGGCAAGAACAGTTTAGCTTGTTTCAAATGGAAAGACAAGTTCTCTTTTTCCCCTACCTTTGTGGAAGGCAGTAACTGCAAAGCGTGCGGAATCAGGTCACTGCGAGCCGAACTTAGCATCTTGAATGCCAAATCAATTTTCAGTTTGCGCGAGCACTCCAGGTCATCCATGTGACGTCGAGGACAGAGAATTTCTTCGAAACTGTTTTCCATTCGTTCGGTCATGCGGCAGAATAAAGATATATGATAATTGAATGAAGTCGCAAGACGGTTGGATGGGATATTAAGGCCACATACCCGTAGGCTCTGATGGGACAATCGACTCCCGGCAGAAGAAGTCTGGCGGCTTGCGCAACATCGTCTTTGTCCAGGACGGACGAGTGGCGATGTTCTGCGTGCGCACTGGCAACCCGGACCCATTCAATCAGCGGTGGCAGCACGATGTAAGGCCGCTCGTAGACCAGTTCCTGGATAGGAGCTCTCTGTGCGTGTTCTGCGTGTTCCAACTGCGCGCAAAACAAAAAACGAAAAAAACGCATGAACAAAAGACAAAAGAATGATCTGTCTCCTTCCAAGAATTGAATTGTGCATTCAAATTATTTTGGGCATTGCGTGTGGGCCACATACCTGTGAACATCGCATGAAATAAAAGAGAGCGTGAAGAGCGGACGATGCCCAGGTGAGAGCCTGTTTGGATCCTCCGTTGGGTGTGGCTCCCGGGCACGGAGCGCTATGACGGAAGTGAAACTGTGTAACCCGTTGCAGTAGTTCGTGCAACTCGTTGATAGTCCCGACGCAGGTAGTCAGTAAACTTTGTTCCAATGTTTTAGCCGAACGGCTGTGGTCATCGCCGTTCGAAGAAACGGAAGATCCAGAGCCACGCAGTCCGCTATCCAACCCGGATTGGGACGGCCATCGTGGAAGCGATAATGCTCCTTTAAAAGAAAAATTACGTTTATTTTTACGATACAGAATAAACATTTTTTTGTTTGTTTTTAGTTTTTTTTTTGCAGTCTTTAAATGGGACGATAAAAACGATCGAAAAACTAAAGGGGAGGAATTCAACAAGCTGGGCAATTACCAGTAGCAGTCCTGCCGGCGTTTAGATGAGCGTAGGGTTGTAACAGGCCCCACAGATCGCCGTTGTTAGCGATGGCGTTTTCCAAAACGGAGGCCGTCAGCAGGGTCTCTTGATCCGATGGCATGCACTGCATCATGATCTCTTCCAGCAAATTTTCCAAGCCAGCGGCCAAATAAACAGCAGCATAACTATAAAAGAAAGCAACAAAAAAAAAAACGTTTAATGAACAAGGTGCTGAAGGACAGATGTTTCCCAACGGGTGTGTTCCCTTACTCGTGAATGAATTTCCCCAAACGGACGTCACACATCCAGCGATGGAATCGGCCAACAGACAGCTGTAGCGCAGCCCTGGCTGATTTGCTTTGACGCACCATATCGCCCGAAACAGTAAACATGGCGGCCGCTCGCAAACACGCCTGAATGAACACCAATGACAAAATGAAAGAGAGAGAGAAGCCCGTTAAGAAATGTTCAAGTCATTAAATGATTGTTTTTTTGTTTGTTTTTGTTGTTGTTTTTTTTCCTGATCCCAAGTGAATAGAATACCTTGATGCAACTATCGGCCAAGGCTGGTGAAAGGACGATGCGCAGCGCGGAACAGACTTCCTGTTTGGAGCACATGGCCAGCGGACGGGCGAGTCGTTGAGTCTCACGGGCGATTCGTACCAACGCCCGCTGGAGCAAGTAGGAAAGTCGTGGTACAGTCTCCATGGAAACACGTTCCAAGTGCTCTTTAATGCGTCCATTCTGGATGACGCGAAGGACATCGTGATTGGACCAGGGCAGCTGTTGCAGTTCTACCAGGCGATTATAAGAATCGACCCAGACGAACTCGTCGGCCACCGTCACGTTAGTGTTGATCGTTTCGAGCGACGAATGACGGATGAGCCGACGCATGGGCTCCGCTCCGCCTTCGCTGCCGCTCAAACTGGAATACGTTGACGTAGAGTACGAGGTGCGTGAACCGTGCGAACGCAATGTCAACTGTTCAATGGCCATTTTGATGTCCTCCAATCCGGTGGCGTGTTCCAGCTGCGATGACAGATCGTCCTGTGCGTCACATACATTCAGACAACAAATCAAAAACTGAATAATTTGAAACCAGTTTTTTGTGTTGTTTTTTTCAAAGGCAAATAGTTTTCAAGAAAGACGTTGATTTTTCGATAGACGCGCCACACCAAATTATGAATCAATAATCAGTCATTTTAGACGCCAACGACATTTACCTTGACTCCGGCGAGACCACGATGTCGCGACACAGCCTTACCGGCCACCACCCTCCGGTTATTATTCGTCTTTGGCGGATGACTCTGCTGCGGCGTGACACAGTTGGCCGACATCCTTCAAGAGTGAAGAGTAGGTAAACGGAACAAAAACACGAAAAAAACAAAAATGTAATCAGTACATCAATTCGATGCTGTGTGTGCTGAGTGGGTCAATCGGTGATTTTTGCATAAAAATAAGCAGCCATGAATTTTAATATGCGTTTCAAATTTATTTTATTTTTTATTTTTAGGTGAAAAAAAAAAAAAAAGGAATTCCTACTTGTCATCTTCAGGTACGGCGTTAAGGCAGGTGCGGTAATGCGTGTGCCTGGGCAGGGTCTCAGCGGGCGGTGACGAACTCGTGTGTCCATCCGACATGCTAGCGTGACCCGAAGATCGGTTCTCGTCCGACGATGAACCGCCGTACATCGACTCCTTGCGACGCTGGCCAACCAGAAGAAATGGCCAAAGAGTTGAAGAGACACGAAGGAAAAGAAGAAAAAAAAAATACAAAACAAAAGAAACAAACACTAATTAAGAAACGACCGTAACAACAAAACACAAAAAAACAACAAACTCCAAAAGAACATACAAAACACGCAAAGACACGAATTAAGAAAAGAAGAAGACTTTTATATTTTTAGTTTCCTATAAAAGGCCCGAAGTTTCTTTTGTTTTCTCAAAAAAAAAAAAAAGAAAAAGAAAAAGACAGAAATGCCTTGTCGTACGTGATTGTAAATAAAGCCTTTTTTAAAATTATTATTATTATTATTATTTTTGGCTTAACAATGATACTAGTTTTTTCTTTTCTTTTTTCCTTAAAAAAAGCTTAGATATTCGTACGCTTGTTTTGTTTTTTTCCAGGAAGATAAATACGTGTGCACCATCAAATCACCAGTTCTTGACCAGAGGCTACTGAATAATTTGAAGGTGTGCTGCGTGTAATAAATTCGTGCGCTTTTAAAAGACTTTAGGCAAAAATAAAAGGGGGGGGGGATGAAAAGAGAGAGAGAAAGAGAGGAAGAGATAGCAGCGCCAGTGCAGAGCACACACATTCATCACTCTCTATGTGTAATGTGTGCGTATGTGCGCGTATGTGTCTTCCCAGCTCGATTACGATGATTTGAATACGATTATGACTAATGTTCTTTGATCCTGTGAATGAGGTGGAAAGACACAGGCCCACAGACACACACACACACACACACACGATAGATGGTGCGTTGCTATTTTCCAGCGGATGTGGTGATGACGAAACGTCTGATGATGATGATGATGATGAAGTGAAAGGTTAAAAGCTACGTGCGCACGTTGAATGAAACGTTACCTGGAGAAGACGCAGCTCGTCGACGCTAATGTGGTGCGGGAAACTGAGAATGTTGCGACGACGCGATTTCAATTTAGTTGGAGGTCGTTTCCGGCTGACCACTCCAACTGGATCGCCATCCGAAGAGCTTTTGGACAGCGATCCGCAATCGGTGATCGATTCGGGCGACATGCCGGCGCCCAGCATGTCCGACACATTCGAAACGCCAGAGGCCATCAGTCCCCCTGTTCGTGACGACGTGGACGAATTGGATCCTCCTCCTCCTCCTCCGCCGATAGTCTCTTCTTGATCGGCTCCACTTGTCGACGCGCTGGCCGTGGCCGAAGCGGCCGACGAGTCTGGACGCACCAGCATCATGGACGGATCGGCCAGCCGGAACAGGTAACCACTGGCTTCGGCACTAAGTAAATCCTTGTTGTTGTGGCGGCCAGAAAGCGACGTCGTTTTGGTCACAACCGACGGACTGCTCGTCCTCACTGACGCCGTAACAATGGCTGCCGTCGCAAAGGCTTCGTCCATGCACAAGGCGTCAAACTGCTGCTGCAACTTGTTGCTGACATCGACGATGTTATCCTTGTGATCCGAGGAGCAGCAGGGGGACGATGCGCCCGTTTCCGAATTACCGCCACCGTTGACCTCTGCCGACGAACTGGACTGTTGGCCTGCGTTGCTACACACCTGGCCTGCTGGCGGCAATAGGAGCGGACTGGTTGCTGTTGCTGGTGGTGCGCCCGTTGCTCTGGCGTTGACGGATTGATCGCTGGCCGCCGTCGATTCGGCATGCCCCGCGGATAGGAAGAGGAGCGAAGGCTCGTGTTTGCTGCTCGTGTCTGGCGATGGCCCAGTACTGCCACCACCATTGCCGCCATTGCTACAAGATGCCGATGGCTGTGAACTTGCTGCTGCTGCTGCTGTGGCTGTTGTTGTTGATGGAGAGCCACCAGAGCCCGCCGGGGTTGATGGGATACAACAGGAGGAGGAGGAGGAGGACGAGGAAGAAGAGGAGGAGGAAGAGGAGGTGGTGGATGAAAATGAAGGAGAAGCAGCAACAACAGCGGGTGAAAGAGGAGGCTGTTCAGTCACCCGACTGCTGACCACGGCGGATCCCGTCGCTGCCGTTGGCTGTTGTTGACCCAGACCTTCGAAGCTCAGATTGGGCATCCGATGGGTCAGACTTTCCAACTTGGAATTGTAATAAGGATACTGCAAATGATGGATCATCTGTTGCTGTTGTTGAGGCTGCTGTTGTTGTTGCTGCTGTTGTTGCTGCTGCTGATGCTGCTGGGGCTGCGAGTTAATTACAGAACCTTGCTGCAACGATTGCGATGCGTGTTGTTGTTGTTGTTGCTGGTGGTGAGACTGAGCCTGCAGCAATTGCTGTTGATGTTGTTGCCCAATCGTTTGCTGCTGCTGCTGCTGCTGCTGCTGAGGTTGTTGCTGAATTTGATTTCGATGTGGCTGCTGTGGATGGCACTGGCCAACCGGACTGTACAGTCTCTGTGGTGAAGGTGCGTGAATAAGAGAATTGCCATTATTGGTGGCTACATTTCCATTCTCCAATTTGGGAGACGACGACGACGAAGAAGGGGAGGTGGCCGACGACGAGAGCAAAGAGAAGCGGTCACGTGGGTCACGTAGCCCTCCAACTATAGCTGCCGACGCAGCCATGCCATTTATTGCGGCCACATTGGCCCGCTGTTGCGGTTGCTGAAACGATTGCTGATGCTGAACGAGACCGCCATTGCAGCCGGCTGCCGGCGATTGTTGCGTTTGTCGAACGTTATTGATGATAGAGGCCGGCCCGCCCGGTGCTACCGCCGGACGTGTTGCGTAAGCAGAAGACCCACTCGCCCCATTGTTAGCCAGCCCGTTGAATATCTTCGGTGACGATCCAACCATCGACGGAGACGAGCCTGAAAGACCTGCGCTCGCCATGCTGCTATTGCCCGCCTGCTGGCCAGAGGGAGGCGCACCGTAGTAATCCCATGCATCACGGGCGTCACGGGCCATCAAATCGCGACTACTGTTACTCGTGTTGCTGTTGTTGTTGCTGTTGCTCGATGTGGCCAGGCAGACGACTTGGCTTTGAACAAGCCGTTCACGAGACACGGAACGAACGGCCGCCGACGCGCTCATGATGGATGGAACTCCCGCTGCGCCGATCATAGCGCCGCCACCGCCGCTCATGTTGGTGTGGCTCGATGAGCCAGCGCCGCAATCGAGTCTGGCGGAATTATTCCGGAAAGCCTGTAATGTCCAGCACATTTCCAACGCAGCAGGGTAGAGAGCCACGCAACCGTTTTCAATTCAAATTTTTTCGATGTTGTCCGTCCATTTCGAACAAGAGGGGGGGTAATATGGAGAAAGAGAAACAAAAAAACATAATTAAAGAACAAAGCATAAATTAGGAATGAATTTCACAATGCGTTTTCTCATCTTTTTGAAACTAGCCTAGTGGAATGAGCCAACAACACGAACAACAACAAGAACTGTACATCAACTCGACCTTACGTGTTGAAGACGAGCTAAAAAACAAAAATTAAACATAAAAAAGGGTTGTCATCATCATGACAAAGACATCCGCGACGTTCAACATAATTGAAATGCCTTCTAGGAAAATGGAATGGAACCCATAATGTTTTCTTCCTTTTGTGCAAGCGCCAAAATTCCGTTAATGAACTTTGGCGCGCATCTTCTTTAAATAGAATAAACGACTGCGTGAGCATGTGTCAAGTAAAGAAAAGGAGGGCACGAAACGCATTTCAGAAAACAAAACAAAAACAAAAATCATCAGCATTGGAATTCCCCTACCCCTTTTTTTTGTTTTCGTTCCTTTTCTCTCTCGCAAATATCGTCTTTGAAATCTGACGTAATGCTCGATAGGTGGTCACTGTCTTTCTTTTTGAGCTTCTTCTAGGAGACGGCCATTCGATCAAGTGTAAAAAAGAACATGCGTTCAAGAGTTAAACGCAATCCGACTGTTTTTTGTTTTTAAATAAAAGAATGGCACGTAAGAGAAAAGCAAACATTCTATTTAAAAAAAAAAAAAAGAAAACAAAAATGATTGCCATCGGGACAGCCCAAACGGTAGGCGATTTGATTAACCGTGAAACAATCGATAGAGACGCGTTACAACAAAGTGACTGAACACAGACAACCGGTTAGTAATAGACAAAACAAAAAAAAATAAGCTACTGCACATTTGTTCTCCAATTTATTTTATTTTTTTATGCCATTGTCTACGGGTGTATGTCTCGCTGCTGGAACAATATTTCCACTGAATCGTGACGGTTGTATTTGCTACCCAAAAGAATAAAAAAAAAAAATTATCCTCTTTTTTTCTTCTTCTTCTTATTTTTAAACATCGTCTAGAATCATCCGAGTCATGTCGAATCCCCCCAACTGGAATAATTTCGAATGCATGACGTCAGCGTAATCCCTGAGAAAGAAAAAAGGAAAGAAACACAAACGACAGGCTGAACGCAGCGGGTGGTTTGGAAATTGTGTTACTGAAATTTAAAAAAAAAAAAAACCAAAAAAAAAATGAGTTTTTTAAATGGCTTCTCTCGAGGTTGCCGATTCTGTGAGGCAAATGTTCAATTGGCGGAAGCAGGCGTTGCCTTCAGAATCATCGAAGAGAAAGGACAGAAATAAGAGAGAGAGTCTCTAAAGAAAATGACATTTGAATGGGATCGGAAGCTCTTTATCACGCATCGTAACGAAATTGGGGTCAATGTTCAGTCTCGAAAAGGCAAACACAGTCGCTGCTAACCAATTAGCAAGTTTGACTCTGTAACTAGCGAAAGGGGGAAAAATAATGTCGGAAGAATCTCATGAAAAAAATTGGGAATATGAAAAGAGACACGTAAAAAGCCCACCCAAATGAATTTCGATTAGAAAGTGGCCAACTTTAATTTTCTTTTATCATCAATAATTTGTTTTCTTTACTTTCATTGTTTTCCTGCTTTGCCTAATTAGGACTGGTATACAGGTCGAGTTTATGAGCGTAGTTTGTAATGGGCCATTTGTCACAGGGCTCGTTACAACCAGCACTTTAAACGATTGCTTCTTTCTCTTTCACAACTCATCGTTTTCCCAAACATAACGAGCCGTTGAATAATTAGCAATTCCCTTTTTTTTTTTTCTTCCTTAAGTCCGAATTTAATGCAGTCCTTCATTTTTACCTGAGTGTTTGCTGTGTTGTTGTGGGCGGACGTCATTTTCAAGACGGGAGTTGATCCGCCGCCCAGGTCGCGTGACGGCGATTTGCCGTTCATCATCAACGCAGCCGCCGTTTGCTGCGCCTGTGACTGGTGAACCTGTGACGGATGTTGACCTACTCCTCCAGCTGACGCCACATTATGCTGCTGCTGCTGCTGGAGATGATTCTGAAAGGCTGGAGACGACTGGTGGTGAAGGAATCCATTCGCTCCGCCGTACCCTCCTCCGCCGCCATTCTTCAAAAGGATTGATCCATCGGCGCTGAGTCTGTTCAATTCGCCAGGCCTTTTCGTTATCAATTGAAAAACAGAATTCAAAAAGAAAAAAGAAAAACAAATTTTAATAAATGGGACAATCAGTCAAAAGAAAAAGGTACACCACGAGTAGGTGGCGGTAAAATGCAGAGCGTAGATCATAGCTGACTAATGATTTCTAGTCATCGAGCGGAGGGGGGATATAGAAAGCGTCGTGATAAAGCTCTTGCGCAATCAACCGATCAACTATGGCTCATAACTCATCCGTCAACGTCTTTACAGCGCCCACGCTGGTCCACGTCACACACGTTACCCGAGAGCTTATTTATTACACACATACATCGTGTACTCCATCAGTGGTACACGTAGCGCGCACGCGCGCCTTTTCATTACACAAAAAGACATCCCCGCCCGTTTCGAAATGTCTGCATATTATCGGGTGGTGGTCAATTGAAAAGAAAAAAGTACGTCACGACTGAAACGCCAGTTTGATTTCATCATTCACATTTCAAACGAAACTCAAAAAAAAAAAAAAAAAATAATTAACATAAACGGAGGGCAGACAACAACAACAAAAAAGCGCCGTATGCATAATGCGCAAGAGGCAAAATAATGTAAAGGAAAATGATTGGCTGAAGAGTTCGTATTTCTTTTTTTTTTCGGTAGATAAAGAAGAAGCCACAGAGGCTGGATTTCGAATCGGTTACTCGACAACTAAAGAAAGCGAGAAAGAGGAGAGAGAGAGCGCTCAGCCTTTATTTTCTACATATTCAAGCAGATACTTGAAAACATTAAATAGGCGAGTACGCACACGTCATCGGGCCATTTTCGCTCCTTCCTCCGACAACGAAAACAAACATCCGATGTACCTCTCGGCCCACTCTCTCGTCGTAACCGCAAGGCCGTATCGGATACTGTTATACACGCATTTTTTTTTTTGTTTGTTTGTTGCGTTTCTCCCGAGTCTATTAGAATACGGATTTCTAACATCATAAACGGAATATTAAACACAGTGAAAACGTCTCAACCGAAAAAAAAAAAGGACGTCAGTTGTGTGATTTACGCCAAGACAAAAACCGACGCGCTCGATGTGGACACAAAAAAAAAGACCAGGGTTGCCAAAACGGGTTTCGTAGAGAGCACGAAAGATCGTGATGTACGCGTGTAAAAACGATTGGATGACCGCGGCACGCTACGAAAACAAGATGATGATGCGGAGATAATATTCAGGTCGGCATTAGTTTTCCGCTTTTTTTTTTTCTTTTTTTCAAAACCGTCAAAGGGGGGGGGGGGACGGTCAGATTATATGAAGCGGCGGTTCTATTCTTTAAATCGTTGATTATCAGCGCACCTCTCGTTCTGATTTATAGATAGTTTCTACCTACGTCCGCATACAGCCGGCATGAAATTTAAAGAAAATGAATCATTTTTCGAGCCACGCCCACATCAGCTCCTCCCTCCTCAACGCGTACAATAGAATTGAAACTAATGAAAAGCAAATCAGTCATTTCGTTTTTGGTTTTTTTTTTTTTGGCGGATTTCTTCATGAAAACCGTGCGAATCTATTTTTTCTTTGGTTGAGGCAATATGGCGTCATTGAGTTTTACCTTTTTGGTTGTGCATTTTTTTTTTTTACACCGTGGCTCTTTCTAAGACGCATCCATAATAACAATATCACTTTCCAGTTTGTTTTTAAGGCACCACAGAACGGCGATGACGAGGTATTTCTCGTGATTCTTTCGTTCAACATTTACGTCGTGAAAGAAAACACATTTTTTTTTTCTTTTTTCTTCATCTCGTGTACCAACTATTAAACGATTGTTTCATTTTCTTTCTTTCCTTTTAATAAAGAAAAAAGGGAAGGGGGGGGCGAAATGACCTCGTCCTCGGCAGGGAGAATCACGAAGTCGACGAAAACAAAATTACATTTTCTTTTTCCATTGTTTTTTTTTTTTCTGCGCTTTAGAGTGGGGGGGAGGAAGGTTTTGCACCTGATTTGCGGTTGTAACGGATCGAGGTAAATACACGTAGTATAGAACGGAAGTCATCGACAAAAAAATAAAAAAAAATAAAAGTAAAACAATAAAAAAATCTCTTATGTTTTGGTACCAGAAAAATGCTAGTCGTAAATAAAATGTTGCCAAACGGCAATGATAATATTTTTTTTTTCTTTCTTTCTTTTTGTCTTCGCCTTCCGCGAAGGTGAAGCAACTCACGGTGACCTGTTCTTTTTTCTACCTCCCCCCCTTTTTTTTATTTTCCCAAGAAGAAGCGAACAAGGTGAAAAACGCCATCTTCTTGGAGCTGTTCGGTCGTACGTGTCACGCCAATATAAACATCAGAGCACACACACACACACACACACAAATAAAATTAAATTCCTGACAAGCAAAATAGATGTGTACGACGCCCAGATAAGAAACAGCATATCTCTTTTTTTGTTTAAGCTGATTGCGTCGAGGAAATTCTTCTTCTCGATATATCGGCCACAACGGGCACACGCTTCGTATCAAGGAACTGCAAGTTTGGCTCGCACGTGTGTGTATGTTTGTGTCTACAATGGACGAATGACTAAGTGGGAGAGAATCACGTCACCGGTTCATTTCTTAATTTGGCTGTGCGACGGCAACAACAACAAGAAAACAAATGAATAAATACCAAAAAAAATGAGGACACAGACTCGAGTGTTTGTGATGAATACGGTCAGAAGAAGAAGCGTAACCTCATCAAACGACCAGCCGACCTTATTTTTGTCGTCATTCGTCGTCTTTTAATGTTCTTTTTTTTTTGTTTTAATGAAGTCTATAAATGGGAGCGTGGAACCTAACCTAGAAAGAAAAAAGACGATGCGGATGAGAATCCTTGCCGCACGCGCGTTCGTTTTACAACGAATTAAAAAATTGGGATTTCTCTCTCTCTCTCTTTTCGTGGCTGCTGAAGAATTATCATTTTAAATACAAGTTATTACATGCCCCTCTATCTTTGTGGTCTATTTCACGAAAGAAAAAAAGTCTGTGATATCCTCACGCGTTACTTCTGAAAAAAAAAAAAAAAAAAATTTTTAACTTGGCCGTGCATTTTGTTGTCAATCTGGCTCCAGGGAAGTGTGTGCACCAGGTTCGTTTGCCCGTGTCTTTGTGTATAATCATCATCATCATCAATTTTTTTTTTTCGTGTTTTTTCCCCCCTCTTTCCGTGAAGAAACATGTGATGGGGCAGCTGCAACCCCCCCCCCCCCAAAAGATGTTTACACACGCTACGAGATTTAACAATAGGTATAGGTATACATTTCCAACATGTTTTTTGGTTTTTCTTTCTTTCTTTCTTAACATTTCGTGATGATTACACGACAGCGCAGCTAAAAGCAAAGCAATAAAGAGGAACGAGAGAGCTGGCTCCTGATTGCCATACCCCTAGCCGCCGACGGGCAAAAGGTGGGCCCGCAAACTGACGAATGTTACCCAATTTGATTTTTGATCAATGACTTTCAGGAAAGAGGAGGTAACAAAAAGATATTTTCTCCAGAAATAAGAACAAAAAGAAAAAAGGAACAACAAGAGCGGAAAAGATCCAACATTCCCCCCCAAAACTTTCAACTTTTGTTATTAGATGATTCCCTATTGAAAGTGATGGATGGACGCGGTCGATGGCTATGGGCTTACCATTCAGTTGGCGTGGCAGAGTCGTATCCCAATCCCCGCTGGAACGCATCTTGCAATCGATAACTGAACACGTTTTCAATCTGACGGCTCAACTTTTGATTGGTCTGTCTCGTATCGCGCACCGTTCGCTGGCTAGCGCTCTTTCTCAGCATGATGGAAAAACACTGGCCACCTCGATCGATCGATCCCCTACGTCCCCGAACCGGCCAAAGAGAAACGAACCACAATTTCAGAATGCCACGTTGGAGTAAAGCGTCCGTTTTCCGGGATTTGACGTCGCGATTCAAAGCCGGCGATTATGACACGAGAAATTCAACACTACACGAGAAACTTCGATTCCACGCCACGAATAAGGTTTTTTTTTTTTTTAAAGAGAGCCGCTTTAAAAAAATATTTCAGGAGAAAGGAGAAGAAGAAAAACAAAATCACCGGGTTGAACGTGAAACCCCGGGATTGAGGGGCGTTGGGAAAGAAAAAAAAAAAACAGCGTGTGGCACACACCTCACTAATGAGAGGTGTTATACAAACGGACAGAGAAACGATCTTTTTTTTTCTTTCCTCGTTCTGCAATTCTATAACAACCTCCACTCGTTTTCTTCTTCTTCACGAAGTTCACTTCAACGAGTTGACTAGGCAACAGCCATCGAACGACATACACCACAACCCCATTTCTCTTCCTTTACTCCGTTCACTGCATGAATTATGTCATCCTATTCTCAAGCCTCAAAAATTCAATGAAAAGATGACGACGCTCATGTTTGATTCACACACTCGGGGGGGGACGCACATGAATTCAGAGACTACCGGGAGCGGGAGAGGAAAGAAAAAAAAGCAAACGGTCTCGACGGAGGTTGTGAACAGTACTCGCCGTGAAAGACAAAACACCGACAGACTATATAGGCAAGCAGCAAAGTCGGCGGTGGCGGCGTCGGGCGTCGAGCGTTCGGTATGTATCGGGAACGTGAACCCGCAGGCCAAATAGAAACAACAAGAGATATATTTTATTTTTTTTTTTCAGGCTTGGCGTGGAAAGGAAGAAGAAAAAAAAAAGGGAACTAGTGTGCACACACAAACATTCCGAGTTCGTTGTTTTATCTAAACAAAAGGCGCATCTAATATGGCTGTCCAGTGGGCCGAGTCCAGGCACACACACACAAAAGATATATGAGAATTGTGTGTGTGTGTGTGTCTTTGCAAATCAAAACGGGGAAAGAAAAATACAAAAAAAAAAAAAAAGAAGAGATTGTAGGACAGTCGTTAGCGGGGGGTCTACGGTAATCAGTTTTTCTCATGTCATAGAGACGTGTACACACACGTACAGTAGGATATGCACAGTGCACGTACAGATGGAGCCATATTGAAATAGAAGTAACGGGGCAAAAACGTTGCTTATCCGATAGATTGCGCGGGTCTAACCTATTTGGCAAGAGTTTGGCTCTAACCTGGATCTGCATTTTGTGTGTGCGATTTTTTTTTTTTTTTTTTTTGTTTTTGTTTTCTTTTTTTTTTTTAATGCGAGATATACGGAGAAACGAGCGCGTTAAATCGATTCTTTTGGCGAGTTGGACGTCATCAATCTTGTATCCATTGTGTTTGGCCATCATCATCATAAATAAACGAATAATCGCAACACACACACACACACACACACACACAAAAAAAAAAACAAATCAAAACGCATTCAACTAATTGGATTCATCGTCTCTTGTCTCTACGCCCCCTCCCTTAAAAAAAAGAAGAGAGAATCACGCAACATGCACTTGCTGTATTAGCGCAGCGCCAGTGCGTTAGCGTTCGGCCATTCGCTATTGAATAAATAGGGGAAAAAAAGCAAAAACCCAGATTTATATTTTTTGTGTGTGCAATAATGAATGGTTCTTTCATTTTGCGTTTCATGTTTTCTTTTTTGTTTTGGGGGGAGTTTGTTGATGCTCAACAGTTAAGTGTGCTAAATCAGGTGTATTACATCGCTACACCCAGAAGCAAAAAGAAACCTGGAACGCGCGTTACGGCTAGTCTGAGCCCTATCTTCATTAGTTATTCCACTTAAAGAAATAAAAAAAAAATAAAAATGAAATGCATGGCTAAATATTAAGAGAAAGATAGACAAGGGAAAATAGTAGAAAAGGTGGAGTCACTCCTCTTGCGAGGGAATTGGGAAGCATTTCTCGGTTGTTCGCTCACGGGGTAATTATTCTCCTGAGATTTTTTTTTTGTTTCTGTTTTTCCAGTTTTCTTCAAAAAGGGGGGGCGATAAGATACCTGAGACTGTAAGAACAGATTCAAGAAAGAAACCAGTTGGATATGGGAACGGACACACACACACACAAAAGCCAAGTCCAGGAGAATGATATTGTTACATGTTCGGTAATGATCTTGAGATCCCTACGCCTTTCAAAGAAATTTACTTTACTCTTTTTTATTTTGCGGTCTGCTCATCAACGAATATGATACAGCACATTAGAAAAAATAAAAGGGGGGGAGGGCTTTAAAAAAAAAAGAATGAGCGCGTTTCATGGGCATGTGTGTCAAAAAGATTAACATTTTACCCAATTCCTCAAGTAGTCTCTGCTGCAGACAAACAGCAGCTTCATCCTGTTCCACATCTTTTTATTTTCAGCTTCTTCTTCTTTTTTTCGAGTTGTTTTTCCTCTTTCATGAGCCAAAAAAATAAGAATTCAATTTGCCATTTATTGAAATTTATTTTTTTTATCCTGTTCCCTTTTTTTTTTATATAAAGGGATATCGATGGATCAGGTTTTTTCTTGCTTCCAGCAATGGCGTAGTTTTAAAAAACAAATTTGAACGGTGAGACACAGTGAAGAGCGCGGGTTTATACGATCGAATTGAGGGTGCGCTTGCTGAGCTCAGCCGCTCCCGCAGGGTCATTTGAATTTTGTTCCCCCTTCTTTTCTACACGCTACATAAAATCAAAAGTAACAAAAAAAAAAAAACTGAAAATAAATAAATAAAAAAAAAATCTGCAGAAGGCGATTGATTGTGTTCCATCACGCGCTGGAGCGGTTTACTGCGCACAAGAAAAAAGAAATTTAAAGAGGCGGGTGCACACGTTCCTTTTCTTAGTTTTTCAACACTTGGCGTACAGTGTGACGACCGAGCAATACCCGACGCCACCGGCAACATTTACAAGGCGATAATAATAAATAATAATAATAATAAAAAAAAAAAAATTTAGACGGAAAAGAAGAAAGATGAGTGTTGAGAGGGAATCGACCAACATCATCTACATACGAGTCGCACAACAGCGTAGTAAAATCTATCCATTTCTTTTTTTAAATCTATACAACATTCTAGATTTTTTTTTCCTGTTAAGTATTAAAAAAGTAAAAAATAAATAAATAAATAATAATATAAAAATCCGGAGGCTGGTGGTAGTCGTGTACGTCTATGATTATAAGGAGGCAAATAACCAAAGCAGACGATTCTATAAAAACCCGTACGACTGGTGCGTCTATAATAATAGCCGATACCTATATATATATATAAATACATATAAATACTATATACATAAGTAATAATAACAGTAAAAAGATGCACGGGAGAATTATTTCTTTCATTTTTTATGTTTCCCATTTCTTTTTATAGTTCGTTTTCTTTTTTGTGGCGTGTTGTTTTTC
This sequence comes from Daphnia magna, assembly GCF_020631705.1. Classification (NCBI taxonomy): domain Eukaryota; kingdom Metazoa; phylum Arthropoda; class Branchiopoda; order Diplostraca; family Daphniidae; genus Daphnia; species Daphnia magna. Next base: position 3,232,786 of record NC_059184.1, read on the forward strand.
TACGTAAAAGACGTCCATCGCGTCGATACTACCGATGGCAAGACACTTTGGCACACATGATGGATCCCTTCATTCTTCAGACTGGAACGCAAAATACGTTTTTTTTTTTTTTTAATTTCATTCCCCGTATATACGAATGAACAACAACCGCAAAAGGTTGGAGGTAACAACCAGGTGAGGATGAGGGGGATAGCCTCCGGATTGTTCGGTTAATACAGTGCCGTTAATAAAAGCCCCCCCATCGAAAAACACTGGCCTGTCAAAAAAATCAGAAGGTAGGGAGGAAAAAAACAAAAAGTCCGTGACGAATCGATGTAATCGAGAAAGAAACATAAGGGACCGAGAAAGAACAAAAAAAAAATGAAGGGCTTTAGGCAACATTTCTTGTGATTCCCGCCCCAAAAAAACAAGTCTCCCCCTTGGTCTTTGCAATTTTGAATAAGAATGTATGGGAGGAAACCTGTAGTATTGAACTACAGACGTAAATAAGGCAGGAAAAGAATGAAAGAAAAAAAAAACAAAAAATCAGGAATGCAAAAATGTGTTCATTTGCATAATAGTCTCAACTAAATCAGCATATAACTGTGTGATGAGCTGGCGGTCATGAACAACAATAGAATTAGAAAACAAAAAAACTGAAAGACAAGTCGCTTTCATTTCTTTATGCATTAAAAAAAATCATTTATCAATTGCTGTTTTTCATTTACGCCATTTGCTATTTGGCTATCGCTTTCGTCTTTAAAAAAGAAAAAAAAAGAAAAAGAAAAAAAATCGGGTTAATGCGACACACTTTCCCGAACGATGTTGAAAAAGAAACGCACTTCGCTAGGCTTTTTTTTTTTATTATTATTAGATTGTTACGTGCAAAGCGCACTTTTCGCTGAGTACATAATCGCAACAGGAAACGGTGCCGACAACGCGATCTAACTGCGCGCGCCACATCGTACGCACATATTGATGCGTCTTTCTCTTTTATTTCCAAATTATTAAGAATTAAAACAAGAAATGTTTAATTATTCCCTTCTGACGACAGCAAATAAACAAAATGTGGAACGTATGTTGTTCTTGCCTTTGACCCTCCATTTTTTTTCTTTCGTCTTTCTTATTGGGTGGTTTTTCGTTGGCGTAACTCGTGTGTGTGTGTACGAATTAGTAGGTGAGAAACGTTGTGCTTGTAAAGAAAAAAAACGAAGAGAGAGAGAGAGACAAATGAAATACACACAAAAGAGACAACGCAACGTCTTCTTCATTTGTTGTGAAATTTCAATGGAGGAGGGCGACCTCCCGTAACGTTTTCTTTCGTGTATACTCAAGTGGAGGCGTCGTCCGTATTCTGCGAAGCGGCGCTCGCATCAATGGAGCAAAGTGGGGTGTGAAAATGGAAAAATAAATAGCTTTATCAAACACAATCGAGACATTACGCACAGTTAAAAAAAAAAAAATGGAGAGTCGAGAAATTTCTTTTTGAAATTCTTTTCTTTTGTGTGTTTGTGTGTGTTGTTCCTGTTTCTACAAATGACATTTAAAGAACCCCAAGGAAAAGAGCCTGGGGCGTTGTGATTTAAAAGGAAATGCCCTCATCGAGAGATGTAATCGAATTCAAAAGAAGAACACAAAAAAAAACCCCAAAAAAAGGGACATGTACATTCCCAGTTGTGGAGGGGGGTCGACCCCCTCAACTTCTGGAACGCACAAGTTCTCTCAACACATCATCAAAAGGGGAAAAGAAAAGAAAAAAAAAATGCATATTCAAATTTTGTTTCCACCCCCAATTCTCGTGTTTTCCTTCTCATGGAAAGGGGGGAGGGAGAGGATGAACTCACGCTGAGATTTTACGTGGTGATATATTTCCTACCTTTGACTTTTTTTTTTTCTTTCTTCTTTGACCGAGAGGTTATGGAGGTCGTTGACGACGCTCGAAAAGGAAGGGAAACAAAAATCCCAAAGAGCCATCACAGGACAGACAGCAAAAGATAGGAAAGTTAAGAGACAACAACAAAGACATATTACATTTAAAAAATAAAATAAAAATAAAGGGGGAAAAAACAAACTACCAATAGGGGAAATGTCTTTTGAATATTCAATTCTACCAGCAGACTTGGATGTAATGGAAAGATATTTATTCAACCCTTTCTTCCCCCTCCCCCCTCTTTGACCAGCAGATTTTTTTTTCTACTTCCTTCCATCAAACTAAAAAAAATAAATAAATAAATAAAACTAAAAAAATTCTAATAGTGATGAGTGCTGGAGAAGTCCACGTCTACAACCCACACAGAAGAGAGAGAGAAATAATTCAAATTGTTCTTTTGGGTTTCGACCTCCCCCTTTGATGACAAACGATCAATTTCTCATTTCTGTGGAAAGATACAATTTGAAGCGTGCCAGTTATGAAAGCGAGACGGCGGGCTCAATGTCACTCTGTTTATGCGGTTTAAAAAAAAAGAAAAGAAAAAAGTAAGATGACACAGATCTCGGGTCACTTAGGCCCCTCCGCTATCAAATTTATTCTTTTCTTTTCCTATTTAACTTCCTTTTCTATCACAAAGAAGAATGTGGTCCTTCCAGCCTTACAAGGATACTGACTAAATGAATCGTTTTTTTTTTCCTTTTTTCTTTTTCATGGAAGCTCCTCGAAGAGAAAAAAACTGGAAATTTCGGACTGGGGTTGCAAGGACATGACAATAAAGAAGTCGGGTAGCTTTACGTTGACAATAGAGGGATTGAAAGCTTTTTTAAGAAAAGAAAAAAAAAATACCCTCTGAATATGTTAAAGAATTTTAAAAGAAAAATATCAATGAAAATGTCTTTTCATTCGGTCTGGTTGACTTCTTATCCCAAACCCTCCCCCCAAAGAAGAAGATGGATACTATCTTTCCAGATTGCTGTCGGAAAAAAAGCGCTGATGGCTTGAACTCCTGTCCAAGGTCCGTTACACAGGCCAACAAAAGAACTTTTGATTTAAAAAAAAAATTAGGGGGGACGAGCCGGAAAGACCCCCCCACAAATATCGGGACTGATAGCGCACAACACGCAGCCTTTGATGCTCCTACTAATAAGGGACATAAACAATGTCGCGTGATTTGTTATTCTTTAAAAAAAAAAGAAGAATGCAATAAAAAATCATCAATACACGAATGTTGTATCGTGCGGTGAAATGTATGCAACGATTTGTCGTGCCTTCGATTCTTCTTGTTTTCTGAATAATTATGAAAATTAAGCGATAGGAGGCACCGCTGTTAAGATGCGAGCCAGCGAGAGCCCCTGCTTCTACGAATGGCCCTCTAACATATTTATTCATAAGCAAAAGAAAGATATAACCCTCTCAGTCATTCCCTTTCTTCCCCCTGCCAAAGGGTCTTCGATTGCTGATACATTACAGATATAAATGATTGCATTTATTTATTCCTGTTTTTGTTTTTTGTTTTTTTTCCTCCCTCCCTTCGACTCAGGAATGAACCTACTGGGCAAATCATCCGGTATGTTTTCCAACCCCCCAGTCTTAGAGATATGCAAAAGAGAAAAAGAAAGAAAATGATCGTTCACGACGCCAAGAGCCGTGACGTGTTTACCATATGGTGGCAGCACGAGCTACATTTTTGTGGGTTTCCTTTCGTGTTGTTTATTTGTATACAACCTGATCAAACTTGCCCTCTCGATCGAAAATTAAAAAAAAAAAAAAAAAAAGAGATTTGAACCTGTTCAGACCTGTCCCCAGCTGATTTTTTTCTTTCCTGTCCAGTTTTTGAAATACACAAAAACAAAAGGGGGGGTTATAAAGAAGACGATTCGTGACTCGACGGGAGCGGTGATCTCGAAACGAAGAACAAACTTTTACCAAGAGTATCTACTACTGCTACTCTTGTTATCCGTCTACCTCAAACATGCCTATATAAAGAAAGCCGGGCTAAACAAAAATAAAACATGTAAGGCCCGAAGGATTTTTTCTTTTTAAGTTAACCGAAAGAATAAATTCAAAATTGGTGCCTCTACGTGTGTAGTCAATTTGAATTTGAATTAGGCGGCCCTGCAACGGTTGGCCGTCCATGTCTAAAGAAATTAAGACTATAGTGGCCCTTACTGGACATTCAACAGTACAACACCAAACACCTTCGTTCCTCCACAAAAAAATCAAAAGTGAACGGGGGGGGCAAACAAAAAGGCATTTTTTTTGTTTCGTTTTCACTAGCAATCGACCACTCCGGTATTGTACGGCGGAACAGCTTCAAGGGGGAAGGGAAGAATTCGGACCAGTCGCTGGAGGAGGATCGTTTCAAGGTTTTCTTTTTCCCTACACTGGGAAGAAAACAAAAAATAGATGGGGGAACACACGAACTCTTCTCTCTTAGTCTATCAAGTTAAAGGTGAACAGATATATATTTTTCTCAACAAAAAAAAAAAAGAGGCGGAAACAAAAAACTTAAGTGGCTATCCCCCCCGATTCTCTTCTTACTTTCCAACATTTTTTTTTCTTTTTTCTCAGGACTTTTAAATCTAGCGCAACTTGCGAGGTACTAGCCAGACATGGGCCAGAGTGTTGTAGTTGAAGGGAAATAAAAAGTACGGTATAAATATATATGACAGGTAAAGAGACACCCCCCCCCCCCCAACTTCTTCAGTTAAGTTGGTACAGCCCCAACGGGAATTGTCGCCGAACCGTTTCTTTCATCAATTTTTGTGTTGAGATTTGCCACTTTTTATTTTCGGTTGTGGTGAAGGGAGGGGGGACATACCGTACAGTAGTTAAAAATAAAATGTTTGAAGTTTACGATCGGCGTACATGTGTAGTAAGCCACAAGGCAATGTCTTTCTATTTTTATTTTTTTTGGCGACAAAAATTTCGAAAAATGCGACTATATTTTTATAGTTCCTGGGTTGGTGATCAATAAATACCACGGGGTATGTAGAGAGGTAACCGATCTTTATGGTCAATACCCAAAGGCTTTTTTTTTTTGTTTCTCTTTAAGTCATTCAGACACAAGAAGGCAAAAAAAAAAAAGAATGAAATCAAATTTTTCAATCTTAAAATATGCAAAGATTTTCTCTTTCGATTGTAAATATTTTCGTTTTTTGTTTTGTTTACCTGATGAAAGAAAGTGAGTGAGACCTGGGATCGGGCAGACCGACAGGTTCATTGGACGGCATCAGGCTGTTGTTGCTCATGGCTCTTGCGAGATATTACACCAGCGTTCGGTTATCAACCAACTGCTGTCGCGTATTACCACATCAACGTATGCAAATTTGATAAGGTGAAGGCAAACTTTGCCTCACCTCTGCTGTTGGCAGTTCTTTCTTGAAATTGCAAAATAATATTTTTTTTTTCGAAGGCAAAAGAGCTCACAGAAACACACACACACACACACAACACTATAGAAGTCCCTCCAGGTTTGATCAGTCTGATTGTCTTAAAGAGATTCACGCAGAGTTCTTCTTCAATAAAGGGGCGAAAAGGATTTTTTTTTAAAGAAAAACTGAATAAAAAAAAATTTAAGGTCAATTTAAATGAAAAATAAAGAAGAAGCGCTTCTCCTCACGGTTGAAAATTGTCGTGTTCGTCTCGAACGATGATTACGATTCATCCAGCACACACACACGGGGGGACAGAAATGAGAGCTGTGAATCTGCCGTGAAGACAAAACCCTCGAAATGAATCATAAAAAAAAAAGGCGAGAAAGAAAAAAAGAAAAGAAAAGAAAAAGGAACACACAACAAGAAAGGAGAAAAGGTCACCAGCCCTCAACTAGACGCTACTTATATAGCCGCCACTCGAAATGAACACAATCAAGAAAAAGATGAACCGCAATCAAAAACAAAAAAATGGAAAAAAAGACAAACTCGAATGAAAATGGGAAAGAAAGAGGTGCTCTTCACGGGATTTTTATGGATTAAATAACGGTAGATGGGTAGTAGTGGTAGCAGTAGTAGTAGTAGTAGTAATAGAGTCAGTCGTAAGCTCCTTTGCTTAGCGTATAGACAAAATCTTGGCGCCCTAATATTAAAAAAATGTTTCAAATCTAGAGCTGGTGAGAGCCTCTCGTTTCGGTCATTAGAGGAATAAATTTTGGAAAATTGAACGTCACGACTAGCGGTTAGTTAATGAAGAAGAATAAAAAAAAAAAAACTACAATCGATGATAAATAGTTTAAAAAAAAAGAAAATAAAAACTGGAAAGGAAGGGAGTCTCTATTGGGTAACACCCCGCTGTGTGCGTGAATGTGTTTGCTTTATTTGGCGAGCGAGATGGGCAAGCATCACTTTAAGAGGTTCGCGTGTGCTCCGTCACTTTGTCGTGTTCCAGCTGAGAGAACATTCACGCCGGCCACATATTACACACGAAAAAATAGCCCACACACACACACACAGACGGACGAATGGCTATTCAATTAGTCGTCGATAAATCATTGGGTTTTTCTTTTCTATCTTCATCGCATCGATTTAATTGCAGGTGGAACGAATTTTCGGTTCAAACTGTGAGACAACAATTGACAACAGTCGATGACGTGCGTGTAATCCAAACGTTCGATTCAAACTGTTGGCATCACGAAATGAAACTCGACACTTTGACACACTAAAAAAAAAAGGATTTCCTAACGCCAAGGGAAAAAAATGGGGTCAACCGTGTCCAAGGAGCGTGTCCAGCAAAAAGAGGAGGAAAAAAGGAGGATGTGTTGTTTTTTTTTCTTTTTAGGGGGGTTGCGCGTTTGCCAGTAAACGCGGCGACTGGCACTGACGAGGAGGTCAGGTGAACTGTTGATCCAGAGAGGCGAGTGGCCACTGTTGTAGCGCCACTTGGCCAGGTGCCCGCAAGATGGAGAAGTGGATGATGGCGTGTGTGCGCGTTGGGGAAGAAACACAACGGCCAGGACAACAACAACCACCAACCACTTCTCTTTTTCTTTTTTTCTTTGAAAAATGGGGAGGAGAAAGGGAGGCCCATAGATAGGGATGAAATAGAGGAACAGTGAGCAGCAATCCGGTTTGAGATAGATTAGACGCATAGAAGAAGAAGAAGAAGAAGAAGAAGAAGAAGAAGAAGAGAAGGGTATCTAATGATTTACCACACAGGTAAAAGCTGATGGTTTTATATAGAAGTTGAAGAAAAAAAAATAGAAAATAAATAAATAAAAAGAAAGAAAAGCAAAAGAGATTGACGAGAGGAGAAACAGACTCGATGGAGAGTGTCTATCTTGTTCGTTCGTTCGTTTCCCTTTAGGCTGCGGGGCCTTTTATTTTTTTTCTTTTGAAAAAATATTTAAATAAAATGCTCACACATGTTCGATTCCGCGGGGCTATAGAGTCGACTAGTCAAATAAGAGAGAGAGAGAAGATGAAAAAAGGGAATCAAAATAATTGATATAAAAGTCAAATAACGACTCGCGGGAGGCGGAGCGTTGGGTGAAGATGGAAAAAAAAAAGATAATTGGATGGGGCGATCAAAAAAAAAAAAAAGTCTGGCGCGTCTGGTCGAGACATTGGTAAATGCTTAAAGCATCATCAGCGCTAGGAAGAAAATGAGACTCGTCATTCTTTTATGTGCCTCGATTGAAACAGATTTGGATCTCCCCCTCCGCAACTCTTATTTCCAGCAGCAGGTGCCTTCTGCTAGACGGCCCTGTCCATCTGTCGGTAGCTGCCTTTTGGTTCGATAGAGAAAAAGAACGAAATTGTTTGAACAAATATCAGCCTTTTCATTTCAAATTCTTTACAAATGTTCAAAGACGGAACATGAAAGTTGTTTTGCCTTTCACGACGCGCCTTTTAAATGTCATGATTTCAGTCTCTTCGGGTGTAGGGAGAGACGTGCTGCAAAAGTCATCACCGTCAATCGGAAAAAAAATCGTCAAGGAATTTTTAGAGTGGGGAAAAAAAAGAGAAAAATTTAGAACGACTTCAAGGAATGATGGGAAATAGCTCTGGCGGGTCGAGTAATGTCCGTGATGAACACATCCCCAAACGGATATATAACTATGCTATTGTTGTGTGTGAAAAAAAAAAGAAAGAAAATAAATTCTTTTACATGTACATCTTGTTCTTCTATTCGGCAAAATAACCACCCAAAACATGAGGGGGGAAGAAGAAGAAAAAGAAAAAAAGATAGATAACACTACCCTTCACGGTGTAGGTGTAAATGTACCGCCGATGAGTCTTTAACGAAAGAAAAAGAAATGTTCCATCTTCTCTGGCGCGCACACAACGTCTCTAGTCTATTATCATTCTCTCATAATATAGTCGAAAATCTTCTTTTCTTTTTCCCTTTGGGGGGAGAAAGAAAGAAAAACATCAAACATTGGTGTGGTAGAGATCTTTTTTTTTTTTTTTTTCGGGAGAGGGGGGTATAGATCTCGACCCTCTTACAAGGGGGTTGCCTGAAGAAAATGTTCCATGATTGGATACGCTACACACGTTCTAGAAGAATGGTTGAGGGGGAGGGAGCTGTTGGAGTCTATTTCCTTCGTTAGAAAAAAAAAGAAAGAAAAAAGAAAACGAGAATCGGCTTTTTGAAATTAATTCCCGCCTTCAATTACTCACGGCAATGAGAAGAGAAAGAGAGAGAGAGAGAAGAAAAGATGAGCATTCCAGATCGTTATGTATGGCTCTCTTTAATGTCTGCAGGTGGAGGATATCTCAACGTAATTGAGAAGGTGAATAAAAAAAATGGAAAAAAAAAAAGAAAAGGTTTCATAAACCAATGTGCCTGGTTGGTCTACATCAATTGGGGTTAAAATTCAAATTTAAGTATTTTGTGCCGACGAAAAGAAAGAAAACCTTATTACGTTGAAAAGAATCGGGACCTACATAGCCGGACTGATATTTCAAAAAAAAAAATAAAGGGGAAAAACAATCCCACAAACACACAGACCTACAAGAGAAACGAGATCTTCTTTGTCTTTTCTATGCTTCTTTAGAAGACAATTATTTTTAAAAAAAGACAGAGCATACGTGTAGATATAATTAGACGTTGCGAGTGCAGGTGAAGATTATGGAGAAAGAATCTCTTTCACCTATTTCGTGATTCTTCTCTTTCTCGTCTAAAAAAAAATCCTTTTTTTTCTCTTTTCTTTTCTTAGAGAAACACACAAAAGCCCATCTTTGTTTGGTTTCTTTCACTGTTTCCAAAAGCGGAATTTAGAAAAAAAAAAAAAATAAAAGATAGGAACTCACCTTCTGGGTTTGGGCCGAATAATTTCGTGGCTTCCATTAACGACCTGGCTGAGTCCTGGGCCCCAGAAATGGTCAGCGTCACGGAACTCGGGTATCGGATGATGCGTCCCTCCACCACTACTACTCATTGTGCTTCTCGCAGGAATTGACCCAGTGGTGATGATAACAAGTCGAGTAGAATATCTCCTTCACCTGAAATGATTCAAGAAAAAAACGAAAAGGAATTAATAAAACATCGTGCACTTTGGAACAACTTTTAATTCTCTTGGAATTAATTCGATCTTAGCTCGTTCATTTCGATCGAATGGCCACACTTTCATTTTGAACCAAGATTGGGCAATTGGCCATTGATGTCGCCATTATTCCAGTCTTTGTAAGCACTCATTTAAATAAGAATATTGCCATTTCGGTCTTCAACATTCATTTTTTGTTTGTTTTGAATTTGTTTTATACCATTGAAAGACAAAAAAAAACTGGGGTCAATACACACCGAGTCGAAACCATCGTAGGTTCATGACAACTATGGAGTTAGGGAATCGAGATGTGAATCGTACAAAACAGCGACGACAAATGCCATAATGAAAATGCCAGACAACAAAGACAAAAGAAAAGAAAAAAGTTCGTCGAGGTGGGTAAAGCGTACGATCACGTTCACGATTGCCAATCTCATTATGGGTACTATGGGTGGAGCTGGAGGGTCGTGAAGGACGTGCAGGATTGTGTCATGTGTCAAGTGCAACGCCCGTGCAACGTCAGAGAGACAGGTCAATCAACGACAAGCCATTGTTGCAAAACTAGAAAACATCAAGGCTTTTTAAGAGGTGCATACATCACACAGGAATGCACCCAAAATCTCCACGTTGTTGATGCGTTGATGTCTGCCAGCAAACGTTTCGGTAGATAAATGCAAAAACGATTTCTTCGTTTGATAGTTTCCATTGTCACAACATCTGTCCTTATGGTGAAGGAATAAAGTACACATTTTTAAACGCTGACCTCTACTTTTTTTTTTTTTCAAAAAGAAAAACACCACACAATACTAGCACACTGCCCAAATGGAACACGAGGTTTCAAATGGCCGGGAATACTGGCAGAAAGAAAGGCAAACGCCACCTATCAACCGTGGCAAGAACTTCTTGGAATCAAACTCAAGAATTTGAAAAAAAACAAAAAAAAACAAGAGAAGAATGCAACTCGCTGAATTGCGGTCAAACATACAGAGCGGAAAACTACTACACATTAAAATAAACGAAAAAATTGTGTTACCGTTTCGGATTTGGGCAACAAACGGTAATTTGGCAGCGGCGACGAAAAGGATTTTTTTTTAAAAAAAGCAATTAAAAATGGAAATTCAAGAAAAAGAATCCAAACACAAAATAAGGTATTTCTCCGTGCGACAACGAAAAAGGATCTGTGGTTTCCGTGGTTAATTAGTTACACCTAAACAACGTAACAAGATTCTTTCGGGTTCTCTTGCCCGTCGTCACATCTTATCGTATCTTTCACGACCGGTTGGTTTCTAACCACTGAGCATGGCATTGCATCATTGAAACGCCATAACACATTCATTCAATTCGTTTTCTCACCACGGAGATTGAGAACATCACACATTGATCTCATTCAAGTTTATACATAAAAAAAAAAAACTTTTGAAAAACAAAAAAAAAAAACACAAAAAAATGGCGTCCAATAATTAGATTTGCCTAGCGGGGGGTGTTGTGCTTCTTTTTCTCCTTCCACTTGGAACTTCGTATCGTCCAAACAAGACACACGAAGACGAAAAAAAAAAAAAAGAAGATTGCGTGAAGAACAATCACGAAGCTGGGGGGCAACTGGAGTGCAGCGTTAACCGCTCGTTCTTAAGAGTAGAAACCAAATAAGTAGAATGAAGGCCAGCCCCCCCCAAAAAAAAAAAAAAAACAAAAAAACTAGAAGGCCAAAAATAAAAAGGTGCAACACTACAGCAACATCTTATACAAATAATTTTTAAGATCCAATCAGCTAGACTCGAAATGGTCATGGCGATGCAGGTGCATCGCTTCGCCGCGGTTGGGCGCGCGAAAAAGAATAAAATAATTGAACACGTCATGGTCCTAACGGTTGGTTATGTTCACAAAGTTCACGGCACACGTAGACAAACTCTTTTTCAAAAATTGAATAAAAAATAAAAGGGGGGCATTTTCTAATCCTAGGTGATGAATGTAAATATACCGACATTCGGAGACAATACAGCGCAAAGGAAGTAGGTTACGCGTTAAAGGACGACACGGTCCCGGAGCTTTGGTAGATTACCGTTAAAGTGATCTGGAGGGGCCCCTGACACAAGACCAACAACAGTCTGCCCTAGATCCCGTCCGCGCAACGCAGTTCAGACTTCCACCATATAATAATGAAGATAATAATAATAATAACAGTACCCACTATACCGTAAATACACTACCAAGTTATACGTATATCTAATTTCATCCATTATTATTATTTTTTTTAAACTCTTTCTCTCCGTCCGTCTGCGTCTGGGATATCGGCACTATAAGAATAGCGCAGCGGGACAAGAAGATGGTTGGCCAGTCACAGTGATTACGTATTCGACAGTGACTATAGTCTTTAAAGACGGTAGAAAGCTGGGCCAAAAAGAAAAAGAAAGAGCTCATCTCCAATTTTGGGAGCTAATGACTCGTCGGCGAACGAACGGGCCAGTTGCACGGAAGTTTGATATTGTCTTTTCGTGTCTATATAGCCTTATATTCTTGTGGCCGGAGCAATGGCTATTCAAAAGCACGAGCTTACACGTTTCGAAGCGAACGTCTACAACTCGGCTAGTCTTTGAATTGATGCTATCTCATTCTAATAAGCCCCTCACTTCTACCAGAGAGTCGAACGAGTCGAGGAAAGAGGAGGGAAAAGACAGAGAGGAAGAGACTCCCTGAATTACGAGCGGACGGATCGGAATGGCTGTGCGGTTGATTGCCATCGGTTTCATCGACAAATGGCCAAATTTGGAGGCAAACAGAGAAGCAAAAAGGGGCGACTGACAATCAATCAAGATGAATAACGCGCCTCTCTCTGCATTTTGGTTTTCGTGTGTGTCCAGTTACGAATGAAGCTAAAAATTCCCGAAAGTGGGAGTTTGCTTTTCCTTTACTGACATATGTAGATCCTCCAGTTGGGCGTTCGCCCCCCCACTCACAAAAATTGTTGGAAGGTCAACAGTAAAAATTCAATTATGGGGACTTCATTTCGCTTGGGCTAATTCATTTCTTTTTCCTTATTCCTTATTATTATGATATTTTTTTTTTAAATCTTAGTTAATGATGAGTAAGGCTACTTGCCCGAGGATGGAACAGATATGATTGGACAATGCAACTCGCTCACAGAAATGGACCAGCCGGCCTTGAAAAAATTCAAAAATTCCCGACTTTTTGTTTTAATTTTTCCTGCTTTTTAGCTTTTGTTCTACAATAAAAATAAAAGAAACGCACAACACACAAATGCCACATCGACACATCCCCCATTCCTCTGAAGAGATGGCCATCATCCAACAGTCACGCCGACCTTCACTGACCTTTATTAAAAGACGGTGCGATTGGAATCCAAATCTCAGCTAAAATTTTCTCAAAAACAAAACGTTGTTAAACACTTTTCCGACATTGCGTACGCTCAAAAACCTGAAGCTTTCCTAATCGAAATGATAGCGAATGTTTCAGCTTTACGTAATGTTTTTTTATTAATATAATATAAGATAACAACCCCTCCAAAAGAAATTAAATACTGGATGTGAAATCACATCCAGTACTTAAGTGTACTCTTGTGATGGAAGAGAGCAGATAGAAAAAACAAAAAAAAAAAAAATAAAATAACAAAAAGTTCAGATCGTACATCATTCCGTACCTTCGGGCGAGGACGTTTCGCTAATCTCGTGTACACGCATTCCGGAAAATGGCAAAGAAAAAAAAAAATAAATAAATAAATAAAAGAAATAAAAGAAGAAAATGTGACGCACGAATTTCTTTTTTTTTTTTTTTTGCTGGTTAGGCGAAAGCGAGGAATGAAAACAGAGGGGGGAGGGCTTGATTAAAGCAGCTTTAAGACACGATATTAAAAGTTATTTGCCCCAAGAGGGATATTGAAGTCCAGCCCACATGTCGCAATAAAAAAAAAAAGTCGACTACATTAAGACTTTTCTCGAATATTTAAGACGGAAATAAATAGAGGGCGCGGTTAGGTAATATTCTCGCTAGTTAGAGTTCTATGTGAAGAGAAAGAATTACAGCATTTACATTTCCCTTTGAATGAAAAATAAATGAATAAATAAAAATTTGCGTTATTCGCCTGTCCCGCCTCGATTACGAAGAGAAATGGAACGCGCTATAACCAATAACGAAAAATAGGGTAGACAGGTTGGCAGGCAGAAAAGTTAAGCTGCTCTTGGTAACTATCCAAGCTCATTCCACCTGTGCCTTGCCTCTTTCCGAGCTATTTATATAATGCACCATGATCAGAATGTATAAACGCAGAATTCCACCTGATATGTACGATGTCTATACACGCCTTTTTTTTCATTTTTCTTTCAACTGATGGGCCCAAGGAGCAATAACATCGTTCAGACGCAAGAGAGAGAGAGAAAACGACGATCAAAAGAATTCAATAAGAAGAAAAAGGTGGGTCATCCAATCGAACGAAAGCAGACAATCCACAAATATTGAAGAGGCAGGAACTCATTTAGAGGTAGGAACACACATTTTAAGAGAAATATTGAATAACAAATCCGAAGATCGTTCCGCAAAGTTTCAAAACAAAACAAGAATGACGTGATGGAATGCCGATTCGCCAATCATCAGCCTTCATAAGTTTTCAACTATCGAATCTACAGAAATTGATCAGGCCAATAAATCATAATAAAAATTGCCGTTTGTTATTAACCACTGCACACACACACACACACGTACACAAAAGAAAATTAAATTTTTCTTTTTTTTTTTTTTTGGGAGGGGGGGGTTCTTCTGTCTAGTTCTATTCTGGGTGCATCTCATCGCCCTCTTCAGAGAGAAATCGTATCGTGAGCAGACTGAATAACAAGCGCCCCAACGCATTTCGATAATGATAGGTTCCAAAGAGAAGATGAGGATAGCACACGGTGAAAAGTGCTCAACAAACGGGCAGAGCTTTATTTGGAAATGCCAGCAGATTCTCATTAGGAAATGCAAAAGAAGAAACTTTCAAAAAAAAACAAAAAAAAAAAACAGGCCTATTCAATGCGTCATTCCGCATGCAAAAGACGTCCAATATTTTAACGTCATTCTTTGTTGTTTTTTTGTTTAGCCCAGAATTTCGACCTGCTCCGAGACACACGTGATTTATACGATTGCCTCATTTTCGCTACGCAAATCAACCGAATGTTTGACACAATCATGAAGCTCTGCAACCCTCTGTCGAAAGCCCTTCTTAGCCAGTCGATCGTTACACATCATTTGGCTATTATTTCTTGCGTTTTCGTTACAAATTTTTCAAAAACTTCCCCCTTTTTTTTTTTTTCACGAACACCAATCGATGACATTGAAAATAAAAATAAATCAAATGAAAACAAAAGAGAGCAGACATGCAAAGAACCAGACAAACAGACGCAAAAATTCCAAAAAGAAAAGAAGAAAAAAAAAAACGCAACAGACAATGAGATCCATCACCGTCAAAGGATACAAAGCTTCGCGCGTCATAGGAACGACATGGGCCGACTCGGCGGACGTAATAATGAGCGGTGAATAATAAAAATAAAAATCCCCCCTTTTATTTATTTATTTTTTTTTTTCTTTCTTCCTTTTGGCACATCCTTTTTCTTTCTTTCTCATTTATTTTTTTGTTGTAGTTGCAATAATTGCCTTTTCTATCTCAGCTCTTTAGATGATAGGCCGGAATTGTTTGAACTGGAGCGCCGACGGCTGTTCTCCATTCAACTTGCCAAATAGAGGGGAACGAATGCAACAACAAAACGAACTCTCGATCAATTTTTTTTTTTGTCCCCCACATCAAATCACTTCTTTCACAGTCGCTATTGTTGAGAGAAAATAACAAATGCGCCTGGTCATCGGGTCAGTTAGCCATTTTTGCATGTGGCGCGGACATTCCTCATTGTCCGCACACATTTTTTAAATATCAGGCAGCATTGTTGTCACGAAATTATGAACGCCCCGTCGTCAGCAAATGCCACATCTATGTTAAATTCCCGTCCGTTATAACGACGAACGAAAAGTTGAGGCCCACCTTAGCCATCCCCCCCCCCATTTCCACGATCCGTTGCAGGACGTGTGGAATTCCGTCGCTGTGCATTTTCGTCCGCTTAAGAAAAAGAAAAAAGAAAAAAAAAAAATTCGAAATTTATAAAAAGCGCAAAACTCAGACGGCGGCATTACACACATTCCTTCCCAACTTTTAGCCAGTGGATCATAAATCAGCTGTCGTCCCGGTTTATCAGCTGATCCTCCTCCGCGGACAGCCATCCATTCGCATTTCTCTCAAAAGTTAATAGCTGCCCGCCATTTGATGTACGTTCACATGGCCCTCGTATATAAAAGAAAAAGCAGCAGCAGCGTAGAGTGTGCCGTTGTTTTGGCACACCTATAATGATTACACGTCGGGACGATACACAACAACTACGGCGGTTGCAGACAGCCCAAGGAATTATCTGCAAAGAGACGTGCGTTTTAAATAAATAACTGGCCGATCGCAAGACTGCCAACAGCAACTATTTGCATTTTTTATTTTTTTAAGTGACTGGGTAGCAGAGGAGGAAAACATAAATATAAATAAAAAAAAAAAGAAAAGAGAGAGAAACAATAAGACGTGTCGCTGTTGTTTAATGCGAAAGATCTAATGAGAAGACGGACGGCAAAACAAACGAGCTGATTGGGTCGGCTCGTCCTATACAAAACCAACCATTGGCTATTCTTCTTTTTTTTTTTTTTTATGGCTTTTTGTAATACTTTGTCTCATCGCTACTGCCATCTCTCCATGAGAGAGAGAGAGTAATTATTACTAATCTCACGAAAGAACGAACGAAATGGCTTGAACTAGCAGAGTCGTTCGATTAGCTCTGGCCCATTACGAGCCGTCTCAAACAAACTTTCCCGAACGGTTATTATTATTCACTTTTTTTTTTTTTTCTTGCATTTCTTTTTTCAAAAGGTTTCAATTCGTCCCAGCGGAGAATAGCGCAGACTCTTGGCTTATTATTACTGGCTATTAGGCGATCATGAGAGACCATCTCTTTTATTTTATATTTTTTTCATAGAAAATCACAACCTGTAGACTGGGCAAGAAAAGAAAAAAAAACTTAAATAAACTATCGTGCGAAAAATAAATCTATCGCAAGAGCCCCTCCTCTGGCGCCAGCTATTTTCTGGTGGGGCCCTTAACTCTGTTCGTAGCCAACCATCAGCACACACACACACACACACACACACAGAGAGAAAACCCTCAGTTCTGCTGTATGTTCACGGTGACCAAGCAATGCGGAAGTCCGCCAGCAGCTAACAGCCCTCCCAATGGCAGCTCTGAATGGTCAGCATTTTCAGATCGGCTAAAAAAAGAAAGCTTCGAGCGACGTCGTCCGTCTCTACTATCACGCGGCCAGACCGGGATAAAGAAAACAGAAAAACACCAGCGCACCTTTACCCCTTTTTATCTTCGATTATTCCCTTTTTTCTTTTTTTAAACGGCGGAAAAATAGAAACGTCCAGCACTCCTCTCACTCGTCCAGCAGAGGTAACTAAATTTACTTATTTGCTAATTGCAGCATATGTCTTTCTACGTACATTTCCTCCTATTCTTTTTCATTCTGATTCCCATTTTCTCTTTTTTCTTTTTTTTTTCCATTCTTCTCTGTCTATTTCTCTCTGTTTTCCATGTCCTGCCACAAGCTATGCATATCTCAGTGGGGGTTATCGCGTGCTGCCTTGCAGCGTCGTCGTCCTTCTCTTTCCTCTTTGGTATGTTGGTGGGTTCGTTGGTTGGTTCGGTTGGTACCAAACCTTATGCACAGGCCAGTCGCTATTCCAAAAAAAAAAAAAAAAAAAAAAGGAAAAAGTTCTTCTTCTTTTTAGTTGTTGTTGTACACGAAAGGATAAAGAATAGGCTCTTCTTTTTTATCCATCCTCTTAAAAAAAATAAAATAAAAACGAAGCCCATTTTTATTTTTTCTTTAAGAAAAAGAAAACAAACGAAGGAAAATGCCAACGCCTTTTGCACCTTAAAGGGAAATCTCTTGCGGCGCCGTTGCCATCGTCACGACACACAAAAATCATCGCTGGACTCAAACACGTAGGCAAAAACAAAAATGACCAGCCGGCCGTGAATATAGGCTGTTGCAAAATGAAACGATTAAATGACGTACGATATCCCCCCCAGCTGCCGGCCAAAAACATCAAATGTTTTTACTAAAAATTTTTTCTTTTTCCTTCTTTCTCCTCGAACGGCTCGCACCGTATACGTAGGCAAAAAAAAAAATAAAACTGGGATAGAGGCAAGAGGAATGCAAGGTCGTGCAAGATGACGGCTCCAAGATTACAACAAAACATTCGGGAGGAGGAATGAACTGTAGAGGAAAAGAACGCAGCCACTCGGTCACGATCTCCAATGTCAAACAAGAGTCGAGCTATTTTTTATGTATCACCTTCATCGGCCGGTTACAAAGAGACACACACATATTTTTATTTATTTATTTTATTTTATTTTATTTTATTTTTTTGAATATACGTTTGGAAAAGGATTTCACGCACGACGACGATGTATTATCAAAAACCGTTTATCATCTTCCCAACCGACAAGGTAAAAAAACTAAAAATACCCAAAAAAAAAATACCCAACTATTTTGGCCCGCCATTCCAAAGTCTGTCGATATTTTTAAAAAAGAAAAAAAAAATTAGAGAAACCGCAGTGGACAGCAGAGGGTCAGATTGCGTCAGAGCAAAGTGAGCAACACTTGAAAACGATGGAGAAAGAATGTCGTCGTCCGCAATCCCGATTGACGATGCAAACGGGCAGTTGGGTAGCCCGGCTTTTTTTTTTATTATTCGTTTCATTCACTGCCATTCATAAAGAGCAAGAAAAAAGAAGACGAACGAAACCAAATGGATTGGAATGTCGGCAATCCATTTCCTTTTTCTTCCCCCTTTTTTTCTTCTTTTGTGTAATCAACAGACGCATTCTCCCATGCGCCATGAAACGCGCTCGACCGGTCCAGCATCTCAATGAAGCATCCAGACGAGCGTGAATGAACGTTCTCCAAGCATTGCCCTAACTGAAATTTAGAGATACAGCGCCGTTCTTTTTTTTCTTTTTCCTTTCATCCATTTCCTCTTTCGAGTATCATCCACTGATTTTTCTCTTTTTTTACGGTTGACAGAGAAAAATTCCAAGGGGGGGAGGGGGGTCTGCATCCATAAAGTGCACAAATCAAACGCGCTAGACAAGCCCAAAACGTCAGACCTCACCTTTTGGGTACGCGTTTAAACGCGCACTCTTCGGGAAGAAAGAAAGAAAAAAAAACGACGTTACACGCCCCAAAAAAAAACGGGAGGACCCGAACGATTCCTCCTGTTGCTTTAGTGTTTTTCTCCAATACCACACGCGCGTGTAGAAATTTTGACTAGAACTACTCCCATTTGTTATCCTTTATAGACTCTCAAAATGATGACGATGATGCTACATTTAAATGAGAATTTCTTCAGTGCGGCTCTCGTCCGTCCATCTCAGCGACGTTTTCAAAACATCCGACCAGAAGGGATGGCGGCACATGTCTACCAGCTCTTACAACTCATATGCATATATGCTAAACAACAAAAATCATACATGTATTTTTATTTAAAAAAATAAAAATGATCTTTCTCCGGGAAAGAAAGAAAATCTTTCATTTTGATTCACCCTCCCCACTCTTTCGTTCCGAGTCCTACGTGTGATTGCATTCTATTGAAAAGAAAAGATTGACCTTCGACAAAAATATGTCCGTTCGTTTGCTGCGCACAGGACGATGGGGCAGAGAAGGAAAAAGAGACAGGGGGAAATGAATCAAACCTTAAAAGTATATTATGAATCTATCGATAGGTTATCATACTCCTGTTTTATGTATGGGATTCTACATCCCCTCAATTGAGTCTCGTATGTTAAATTGCGGCGTTATTTCTTCTTCTCTTTTTTTCTTTTTCTTTCTGAGAGAGAGAGAGAGGGGGAGGGAGGCTGAGGGCCGCATTGCGTGAAGACGGCCCACCGAAAGCAGAGGGGAAAAAAAAAAGAATACATGTAGATAATATACACACGTGGAAAGGGAGGAGAAGGAATTGAATATTTAGCAAGGCAAAGATTGGTTGGCCGTCAAGCGGTGCCACATAGAAGCTGATGAGAATATGAAAGAAATCTCAACTTGATGGACAGCTAAATAAATATCCATGACTTGAAAGAAAATGGAAGGTAAAAGAAAGAGAGAATGGGAGGAGAAGCTTTGGTGATGCGTCCGGATTCCACCAACGACATCAGCGCCCTGTCACACACACACACAGCGGACCGAAGAACGAAAAAAAACACGTGAAAGGTTGTTA
Organism: Daphnia magna; assembly: GCF_020631705.1. NCBI lineage: Eukaryota > Metazoa > Arthropoda > Branchiopoda > Diplostraca > Daphniidae > Daphnia > Daphnia magna. The sequence goes on from NC_059184.1 coordinate 3,252,528, forward strand.
TTATAGCCGTCGTGTGTCTAGCATTTTGTATGGCCGCGTATAAATAATACACACGCGTTGAACAGAGGTACAGGTAAACGTGCGACAGGTCATCGGCATTCCAACGGCAATATTATACCAGTGGATCGTGCAACTAAAAAACACAAAATGCCCGTTCTACCGGCCCCCACTTCTCTCTTCAATTTCATTTGTTTTTTTCATTACCCACCAACAGATGAAGAAAGAAAAAGAAAATCAAAACAAGAAAACAACTCATTTCTCCATGAAAGGATGTCAATTTGTTTCGGCCCCCAAGAAAGTTGGCTGCTACGGATTCAGAGGAACTGGTTATACACCGACTTCCAAACTCTATATTTGGTTCATCCATTTCATTTATTTTTTTTTGAAGGGGGGGGGGGCGTCTCAATGGAACTGTTTCTATTTGTTTTTCTTCTTCTTCTCTTGAGCTATCAGTTGGGAATGATTTCGTGTGTGTGTGTTTATTTATTGATACTGAAAAGGTGGTAATAACGGGCAGATGCTTTATTATCCAATCAGCCAACAGGTTGGAATGCACCCAATTTTGGTCATTGGTTTGGGCCGCAAGATGAATCCACCAGAAGTTTCATTGACCAACGTTCATTGCATAACTGAGCAGGTGTAACACTTAACTCTATATGTACCCTCCCCACCCCTTTAAAAATTTAAATAGCTCATTTACTTACAAATGGCAAAGGCTCTACACGTGAAAATCAACAGTCGCGTGAGCTGCCCAACAAGTCATTTTTCAAGATCTTCATCGTTCGAGTGTTCAAGTGCAAAACCAAACAAACAGTTTGAGGCAATGCTGGGAAATTGCCGAACTGAAGTTGAAGCTTTTAAAACACTCCCGAAAAAAAATAAGAAGGAAACAAGGTGCCAACTATAATTAGTACAAGTTAAGACCAAAAAAAAAAAAATAAAATAAATAAAAGATAAAATATGTGATGACCTCTTGCACGCCATTTTCTCTAACGGGAGGAAACATTGCCGTTCAGAAGTAAATCGTTCGGCAGCAACCAAAAGTCGACGAAAGGTGATGCTCACAAATGCGTATTAAAAAACAAAAAAACAGTTAGACCGGGAAAACATTGTTCCAGGGGTCGTGTCGGTGAAGGCGGAAACGTCACGGACTCCCCTCCCCCCCCCCTTTTTTTTTAAATATATACGTATCTAAATAGCAAAAGGACGCAATCAAAAAGTCAAGTTTATTTGTGAAAAAAAAAAAAAAGTTTAACGCGCGCGCGTTCCTAACACGCAACCCTGAAATCCCGCACGATTTCCTCGTGAAATCGGCCGCACGGTCAAGACACGACCAGAATTGAAAAATAAAAGTATCCGGAAGGACTTTGGCAATAACACGAAATAACTTTGTGTGCGTGGTCGAGGTTGTTTTGATTATTATTATTTTAAAAGTCTCTCATTTAACTAGAATTTAAAGTTAATGCTTTAAATGACCGCATACCACAGCAAGTCCGTACCGAAACGGAGGAGGGGATTTAAAGACGGTTGGGGGAAGGAATAATTACAAGAAAGAAACGCACCAATTAAAAATAGACGGGGGGAAAGTTCTTTCTTCCTTAAAAATTTACACGAAAAAAAAAATAAGAAAAAGAATTTCCCCCAAAAATAGACGAAGCAAAAGATTTCCGTAACACAAAAAAAAAAAAAAAAAAAAAAAAACGAGAGACCTACCATCAAGAAAGAGTCGGCGATAAATTTCCTGACGGTGATTTTCATAATATGACCCTTCCATGTTTTATGGTCTTGTCCTATTCCTCCTCCTCTTCCTCCCCCCCCCCACCACTTTTGTATTTTCTTTTTCCTTCTACATCTTCCACTTTGCCTTCGAAAAATTTGCTGCCTTCAAGTCGACTCAATAGACATTCATACATTTCATATTCTTTTTTTCTTTTTTTTAACCAGAGCTTTAACAAACACACACACACAAAAATGGAGACGAACAAAACGTACAATGTTTGCAAAGCGTCCACAAAGCAGACATGAAAAAAAAAACATGTAAATATTTCATGGAATGGAGGGAGGGGATGTTGATAAATCAAAAGAAAAAGAAAAAGAAAAAGCTGGCCACCAATAAAAAACACTTGCGTGCGCATCGTCATCTATAGAAAAGTGGTGTGTGTGTTAACGAGCAAAGCCACGAGAAAATGTTGTCGGTTAACATGCGCAACACAGTTTGAAGCGACTCATTTTTATTCTGCCACTCTTTTTTGTTTTGTTTTTGTTTTATCCCATTTACTGCGTCTCTTGCCGTCTTTTGTTTTCACTCGGTTACATCAGAACGTGTTTTTTTTCCCTTTACTATTATTATATTTCTTCTTTTAGCTGTACCGAAGATGTGAACGTGTCAAACAAAACAGCGAAACAAAACAAAAACGAAAAAGATGGGGAATCGAAAAGAAAACGGACCGATGATAAATGGGCCCTACAAGTCCGTCAAGTCGGAAGATACATTGCGCAACAGGTATGCACGCATCGCCGTATAAAATAAGACAAAAACAAAAATTTCATGTTTTTTTTTGTTTTCTTTTTTATTTGTTTCGACATTTTTCGCGCTAGTCGTAACGTGCGACACAACCAACTACTAGCGGCGGTGGCGGCAAGCAACACAACACAAGAATTTTATTTTATTTTTTTTCAAAGGATTTCCATCTTTTTATTTTCTTCTCCTCTCTTTTCAAAATATAACGCTCATTCGCCTTCGGGAGAACGCGGTAAAATGGAGGGAAAACAAAAAAAAAGGGACCCTTGACCGGACCAAGCGGCGAAGAGTCATCAACCGAAAAGAAATCCTTTTTCTTATATTTTTAAATAAGCAAGGCGCGCCGGTGCTCTTTTCGTTGTGTAGGGGCCATCATCAATAGGACCAGGGCAAAAAAAAAAACCAAAAAAAGCAACGGTCATTATCATATTTTGATAGATTGAACTTTCGGCCAAGAACAAGCAAAAAAAAAACAACAAAATCTTAACGAAAAATAGTCGATAGTTTCTGATTTCTTTTTTAAAATTAAACAAATTAAGCGGGGAACTCCTGGCTATGCCATTGGGTTCTTGTTCCCCCCCCTCCACTGACTTCGTTAGATTCCTGTTGAATTACGTCAACCGACTACTCAAATTCAATCGAAATTGAAACGATCCTCGCGTGATTTCCAATTATCGGTGTTACATCATTTCAGAGTCACCACTCCCTGCTGATAAGAGCGTCTCAAGTCGGGGTTTGGTGAAACAACTTGACGCCCCACACAAAATAGGAGAGATAGGGAAGGGGGGATGACCGTCACGACATAAGAGGTGAAGGTATTTGAAATTCCGATAAGACGTGTAAAAAAAAAAGAGAATGGCGAACGTGCAACGGGCATTGTAATATAAAACAGAGAGAAAAACAAATGTCAACTTACCGTTACGTAAAAATAAATTTGAAAAGAACAATTCAAGAAAAAAAGAAGTGAACGCGATCAACAAAATCCAGCGCTATAAAAAACGTGCGCGCGCACGGACCGTCTCTCGATGGCAGTTGGTTATAATCCTCTGATTCGGTTTGGACAAGTTGGCAAACAACTTGTTTTGTGTTGCTTCTTCTAGCCTTTTCGTGTGTGTGTGTGAGATAGATAAACTGATTGGGCAAAAATAGCAAATTAACGGGGTCAACTATGCACTCGAATTCCTTGCCGATCCATCCTGTTCAAAGTCTGACTCGTCGCAAGTAGATCACTCGTTTTCAAAAGAAAATCGCACTTTCAAATCGCACACTGCCACTGGACTAATCTTCAATTATGTTTCGTTTTTTTGTTGGACAATCTGGCCAATAACACTGAACCCCCACCAACAAAACAAAAATGTAAGAAATACCCAAACTTTAACCGTACGGGGGTCACATACACACGCAAATTCCTTGGCACAAAAATAATAATAATAATAATAAAATAAAAAATCTTCTATTTCATGTCGTTTCGTTTGGCAAAAAGCGAACACAGACGACAGGACACTGTAGAACGGATTTATAAATTTTCAACACACACACACACAAAAAAGAATGGACGGTGTGTGTAGGGGAGACTGCGAGGTCTCTTCTCTTCAGCGTGTCCTCCGCACATGTGACTGGGAGCTCTGGCGAGTCTTGTAAGAGAGTGTACAGTGTTTGGGCACAAAGTTTGAAGAAGTGAGCCTCCTTCTCTTTCTGTTTCTCCTTCTCCCGGCCGCCGATGGGGCGTAGTAGAAGAAGGAGGAGAAATGGGAAAAGAAGAAGAAGAAGAAAAAAAGAGAAAAAAAAAAGAAAAAAGTGGGAGGAGTTGTTGGTGAAGAACTGGAAGACCCTCGCGCCACCACCAGCAAAAGAGAAATAAAGTTTTTTTTTTTTTTTTTTTTTGCTATTTACTGCTGGACTCTTGTATGTATGTGTGCAACACGGACGCGCTAGTAAGACGGGCATACAACGGAAGAAAAGAAAATAAAATTTTAATTCATATTTTTTTTTTCCAGCTACAAAGAATGGCACATCAAAAAGGAATGCCTCAAGAAAGAGAGACGTTCTACCTGGTCTTTGAAGAGGGGGGGAGTATAAGGTCAGATAGGAGGAGGGCACCAGCAAAGTACTGGCCAAAAAGAGAAAAAAAAAATTGCTGATGGCATCCAGGTGAACTGCTAGTCCCCCTGTCTATAAGGTAATAGTGTACAGACTTAAAAGATAACCTGCATCTCTCATTTTTTTAAATTTTTAAACAAAAAGAGGATCCAACAAAGTTGACCGCATAGAATTTGTCATTCAACAGCCGACGACGATGTAAAAGGAGAAGTGTCCAGGAATCAATTTGTTATGAATATTTTATAGACGGCTAGTGGTTGGTCGTACAATACTCGGAAACAGAGAGGAGGGGAGACGAGAATTCGAAACTGGTATTCTTGCATCAAGTTGATTAAACGACCAATTACTTTGAAACTGTTTCATGGTTTTTCAAGTCGACAAACAGACCGACACGTCATTTTGAAAAAAAGGACCCCTTCGACATTTCGAGTTGCATTAAAACCAAGTCACTCACGTAGAGGCACATGCCTAGGCGCCCCACCAAGTTGATCGATAGTTGAAAATGAGTTATGGTCCACCTTTCTGTTTGGCCCTCATTTGGTTATTTGTCAATGGATTTATCGCCAAGTCATCGCGCCATCAACCAGTTTCTTTAAAATATTCTTTCCATTTGATTTGATTTTTTGAAACATTCTTTTTGGGACACCCCGCTAAAGTCGATAACGACATGACACACAGTCCCATTGTTTCTGAGAGGCCGAAGCGTTTCAGACCGGAACATCATTCGTATATGTTTTGGATTTTCCCCATCTGTTTCACTAGAAAACAAACTGAATTTTCATTTTTCGATTCGAATAGTAAGTGACTTGTGACTTTCTGTCCTACCATTTTTCACGCTACCCAATCAAAAAGGAAAGAAAATTGTACATCATCTTCATTGGCAAGGCAACGCGTTAAGGAATTCCTGTCGTAGTGGCAATGAAAGACGAACACTTGGTACAACAATGAAATCGATTTTATATCCCATGGCATCGGCCGATATCTAAGCGGGACAAACAACGATCCCACATTCGTCTCTAGACGCCTATTGAAAAAATAAAAAATGTTTAAACGATGAACTTGTTGGAAATTCACGGTCGTATTCCCATTTACGTTTTCAATTGATCTCCCCCCTATCGTCTGTGTTAACCATTTCTTATTTTTATTATCGATTGCATTCGATCGATGAAGAAAACATTTTGTTTTTGAAATAGGCCCGTAGTTTAGACAACAACAGAAAAAAAATTTTTTTTTTTGTTTTTCATACGATGGCAATCGAACGTACATTCAGAGGGAGAGATAAAATATAAAGGGCCGTGGGGGAGAAAGAAAATAAAAAGAAAGGGGGAAACAAAGTATGCAGTGAAGCGAAGAAGAACAGGTCCCTCCTTCGTCAAAAGAGTTTGAACAGGTCAGAAAAATTGGCAAAAAGAAAGATCAGCTGCGGTTCATTTTTTTAGCGACACTTCAAAAGGATTTGGAAAGTTCCAGGGGGACAAAGAAAAAAAAAGGGTGGAGTGAGGGTGGGAAAAAAATAAAATAAATTCTTTATGATTGATATTCCCTCCCACTCTCGTTAACAAGACATTCCTCCACGTCTCGAGTTTCGCTTGACATTTTCGACCGAAGAGATTCAAGTAACGAGAGACGCGCCCATTTTCTTACCAATAACATTCGGCTTTTCCTACCACCTGTCTCTTACACAAAGAGCCGAGTCATCTTCATCGACTTGCACTACTGCCCCCCTCCCCCCTCTCTCTTGTAACAACTTCCATCGAAAAGTCTTCCTCGCTGCTCTGATTACCCGGTAGCAAAAACCGTTACATTTTCTTTTCTCTTTTTTGGAAGTCGTAGCTTCCACGATATTGTTGGAGGGGTTTAGGATGACCCAAAAATGCGCTGACAAATCAAGAAAGATTGAATTTCTTCACTTGAAAAATAGCTAACTCTACGCTATAGGCTTCCCATGTTGTCCCGTGATTGTAGGCCTTTACTAAAAGGGTATCAGATGGCAGCAGCAATGACGTCATAAAAATCTATTTTCTGTCTGTTTCCTTCTCTCTTTATTATTACCGTATCATTTGGTGAGAAGGAGGGGGAATGAAAACGAACAGTCCTTCCTCGCATTTGATTGGTCATCTCTAAAAAAACAAAAAAGGGGGGGAATTAAACGAAGAGAAAATTCATTTTCTTTTGGCTCGACAAGTGAACGGCTCCCAGGGCGCCAATTTCAAATGCGTGTGATTCTCTCGCCGCGTGTCAAGTGTGTGTGTGGGGGGGGGGGATGCAGAACCAAAGTCCCAGTTGGCCAATATTTAGCTACGGCTTGATACTTTCAAAATGCCGTTGCCAGAAGCTCCATCTTATTGAACCTTTCGTCCGCAAAATCTCTCTCCCACCCCCCTCGAAGAAGGCACCAACAAAAAGAAAACGGACACGGCGGAACGTGACAAGATGAATAAGTAACCGATGGTTGTACTATTTCGTGTTTCGCTGCTTGTTGGATGAGAGAGTAGAGAGGACATGGTGTCTTATGTGGAAAAGCAGGGGGGAAGGATTTTTGTCTTTTACGATGAGTATTCGCCCCCATCCCCCCCCGACCACTACTGCACAGAGATGACCCTCTTTACTGTACTCTCCGGTAAGGTGAGACACCCATAATCAACGCTGTTGCAGCTGTCCACATGTTGTTGTTTTCTTTTTTTTTAAAGAAGACATACGTATACAACATGTATAATAAAATCTGACAACAACGGCACTTTTTTTTTTAGATTTAATTGAGGAGGAAAAAAATCTTTTGATGCTTTATGACTTTTGAAATTTGAATGTTGTCAGGGGTTCGGGCTCTTCATGTTACGTCAGGTATACACCATAGCTGTCGAGAGGTTCTTCTCATACAAGAAAAAGAAAAACATATTTTCACTCGTCGTTTCACAGCGCCATTAACATTTCAGTAGAGGAAGAATAGGCGAACAAACAACGAGAAGAGAAAAAAAAAAAACGAAGAATCCGTCGTTTCTCAGCATGTGTTTGATACAACGACTCACGGTGGGGTGGTGAAAAAGATGGGAGTCCAGCGGGACCACCTCCTTATTTCGAACGACCCCCTCGACGGCAACGTCAAATTCAATTCCTCGACTATGTTCAAGCCTGTCCCGACCGATCAATTCCACTTGACGAAGGCCATGCGCTGCATAAATCCTATCTACCTCCTGTGGCCCTTACAACGTGCCGCAATATTTCGTCTGCCCGACGCAAACAACAATTCCAAAAACAAAACAAAACAACGTCTAAATCACAGTTTGAAAAGCGATGAAAGTAGTCCGCCTTCTCTCTTTGAAACCACTCAAAACCCCACGTCTATTCGTTTGTATCTTTTTCTTCAAGAATTGCGAGCTGCTCGTACGCAGACACAGTCGAGACAATAAAATAATAATCATAAGTATTCGTGGTTGGTTGGCTAGTTGTAGACACGCAAATGAAACAAGAGAAACGAGACGGAGAGATGACCGACGAACGAGAGAATAAAATGCTAGTAGCAGCGTCAATAAAAGATAAATGCCACTCAAAATAGAAAAAAACTGCCGCTTGGTGGCCAATGGTACTGGCATTTTAGCCTACCGGCTAAAACGCTGATAACTTTCTCAGTTATTACGCAACATCGTCATACAAGTCAGCACTTCCTACTGGACAAGACATTTATCTCTCTCTCTTGTACAATCAGCATTGAAACATAAAATTTAAAAATAAAATAAAAACGAAACAAAAAAAAAGAAGTTGAGTGGGGAGGATGTTGCCCGCAGACAACGTCAACACACTAGCTGAAAAAACAAAAGCGCGGCCGTCACGCATTTGCGTTTGTTTAGTTTGTTTTTCAGTTTTGTTTTCGAAAGAGGGGGGGCTAAAATGATGGAACCGTTTTCTCGTTGAAATTCGAATGAAAACAAGTCCATGACAAGTCACGTTCCAGGTCAATATATACAAGACAAAACGGACTAAGGGCGAGCCAGAAGAAGAAACGGCTACCGAAAGAGAAGACACGCACCAAAAAAAATCAAATAAACTACCAAGAAGTTGAAAAGAAGCGACTGAAAGAGACGGAAAACAAAAGAGCAGCGACAGAAGCCAACGTTCCCTGTCAACCCGATTTTCGCTCATTACATATTCTTCTCTCGCGGCCGTGTTATTACGAAACGCGACCGGCCCATCAGACAGATTGAAGCAAAAAGAGAGATGGCAACAAACACAACACACCAAATAAAACAAAACCTTTTGCTAATGGCGATGGAATTTCTACTAGCCACGTTCCAATTCTTGCCATTCATTCACTCAATGCGATGATACTCGTCGTCAATTCAACGCCGAGCTAACAATCCCGAAAATGCTCCCGACGCAATTTGATTTCGCGTCCCACGCAACCATCGCAATCCAACGGAAAACTTGGGAGGGAAAGGGAAGCGATTATGTATGCGGCGTTACGACACACGATCGCGCTATCATCCAATCAAAATGGCCTGAATTCATTTAGCGCCAGAGATATTCGATATGCAAAATACTTTAGACTACATACAGAGAGGCGATGGCCTGTTGGCCCCACCTTCATTTCCTCTCCCAGTATTGGGAACAAGGACCGGGCCCTGTGTTGCGACGATCGGCTCAAAAAACAAGAGGCTGTGGCTCGCGATCCTTAAAGAAAAGACAAGAGATGAAACACGCGCGTTTTCTCTAGACCCCATCGTAAAAATTCCAAAAGAAAAAGAAAAAAGAACCGTTGTTTTCGTGGTCTACATTTTTGTTTAACACGTAAAGAAAAAAAAGATAAAAAACGAGGGACACACACGTAACGTCTAGCAATCTGGATCATCACATAACGCAGGTTTTTCTCATAAATATGCATGCGTAAAAAGGCTATACAGGTATTGCGTTCCATGGAGGGGAAAGGAGACAGATATAGGAACGAGATCATCCTGTTTTTTTTATTTATTGGGGCCATGAATTCCATGATTGAAGTTTGATCGCGTTCAGACGTTGATGAAAGAAGGATTTTATTTAGATTTCTTTTTTTTTGTGGCCGACTCTGACATTGTCAGTGGTATGATTTTTATCTTTCGTCTTCTTCGGAGAAAAAGCTTTTAAATTAAAAAAAAAACGTTGGCAGTGAGGAAGGAATGCGCAACGATCACAAAAGAAAAGAAAAAAATGCGTTAAATTCTTTTTTCATTCTCCTCACCAAATTAAAAAAATATATATTTTACATAGAATGCAATAAACGATCCGATAATCAAAAAAGTCAAATGCCAGTCGTGCTAGGGTTCAAATCGAAATAAACTCCCATCACTTGCGCAGCGTTATCAATGGCTATAAACACATGTCAGTTGACCCGCTCTGTAAAAATGCCGAACATTTGAATAAAAAGAGGTAACGCGTATAAAAACGAGCTCGAAGGCGTCTCGTAGCATTCAAATGATGATCCAATGCGCTGACAGCTGTGAACGAAAAAATCCTCTCCACACACACACATACACACACGGTGATAATATTTCTGTAATCTCTTTCACTCTTCCTTCCAAGCGGCACATTTTTCAACACGCGTCTAAATAAAAGAAATAAAGAGATGGCGCATGCAGAAGAGGAGAGAGAACGAGACGTCGGTCGCAAATCTACCTGGCGCCGGTTTAAACCTTCCCTCTTTAACGCACAACGTTGTTGATGGCCATATCTGTTTCGTTGCCAAACTGTTATCGGCCCCTGTCTTTCTCTTCTTTTATTTTGTAAACAGTTTGTCGGCTGTTTAACACACGCAATAACAGCACCTCTCGAATCCATGTACACATAAAAATAACATTGTGTTTTTCGTTCCCTCCCCCCTTCATAGACACAACGGTCAAAATAATTTTTTTTTTTTTTTTTTTTTTTTTACTTAACAATTCAAACACCGTAGAATAGAGCGCACAAAAATGAACCGGATGTCTTCTCAATGTTGACCCAATCTCAGCATCATTTTTACTCTCTGGGCCAAGATTTTTTTTGGTTTTTTTACGAGCAGAGCCCCGCCATATTTTGCGCTCATGGACCGGTGGTTAATGGACTCGCAGCGTCGACTCACGTGCGGATGGCGGAATCGAAACAATAAAAAACATAACAAAAAAAAAAGAAAAGGGGAGCGCTGTTTATAGATCACACACACACACACACCAACTCTTCCCCATCATTTTGCTGTTGTTGTTGGAGCGGTACATTTAACCGTTACGAGGTTTATGGTAATAGGTTTAAACAAATTCCGGGAAGAATATGATGAAAAACGAAAAAAGTGTGCAACTGGAGTGTGTCACGAGGTCTCCCTTTTTTTCTTGTCACTGAAAAATTCCTGCGCACGTCGAGGGGAAGAGAAAGAGGGGGGGGATGACACGCGAGAGCGTGAACAATTCAATTTCAACAATTTTTGACACGACCACAGAGAGAGAGAGAGAGAGAGATTTTCTGTTGGCAGCACGTTCAAAACTGGCTTGACGATAAGGCATCGCTCTCTTACTGTTGAACAAAAGACGTTCGCATTTCTACGCCATTGACATTTCAATCGCATTGCGGCGCGGCTGAGTTGGTGTTGTCGGGCGGGGTCAAATTCAAAACCCTAATAAAACGAGAAAACAAGAAAACAAGAAAATGGCACATTTTCCAACTGCTGTTGCGGTGACGGTTGTGTCACACTTGCGTGTGAATGCTTCCCCCCAAGAATAAAATGTTGCCCATTTTCAGATGTGTGTACTCCTTCTTTCAATCAAAGGAAAAAGAAAAATATTAAAAAAAATTCTCGCTCTTCTACCCTCCCCGCCATTCAAAACGTCAAGTTTTTGAGGTTTGTAAAGGCGAGTCTTCAGCATCAAAACAACCAGAAAAAATGTGCGTCATCGTCTGAAAAAATAAAATAAACAAAAAACGAACGTTTCCTTCCCCAGAGTTGGTGGTAACAAATGCCGGACATACGGGGCAGATTATCCGCTTTGTAGATGGAAACAAAATAAAAGAGGAAAATATCAAGACAGGGGGGGGGGGAGGACAAAACAAACAAAACAAAAAGGGCAGTAAATCTACGTTGAATGCGGATCTTATCCAATTTTCCTTCGCTGGTATGTCAGCCACTGATTGGGTGGAGTTCCTTTTCTCGAAATTCTTCGTTAGTTTTCGTTTACATTTTCTCTTGCCGAAAACAAACGACGCCCGGACCTTTTCGGATCCTCAAACACAAACAGCAACTATCCCAATCATCCACTACATTACCATATACTGTTCACTTATGGTTTAACAACACACAAAGACATTAAAACCTGCATACCACCCCTACACTCGAACGAGAAAATGCCAAGTTAACGATGGAATGTCAAGTGTTTATCGACTTAACATTCCAGGGGGGAGGAAATGAAATGTTTCAACAACCCGACCGTTGATGCGACATTTAACGACGTCCAATGTTAACACGTGCAACAGTGAAAGATAAAAAAGTGTACCGCCGAATGCAAGTACTTTGTTTCTAAACGACCCCCAAAGGACATGGCATCCGTAGATCGATCCATCGTCATTTGGCAAATTGAATTTCGGGGTCTGCCACCTATTTAAAAAGATCGGGCAGGCATTGTAGCGATATGTGAACGTTTAATGTTATGACCCCATTCCGACCTTATCCTCCCTCTCTTTCCTCAAGGAAAAAGGCGGCATTCCTGCAGGCTGTTCGAGCCGATCCGATTGGTCCAGCCACAGAAACGAAAGAATAAATAATAAGATGGTAGGAATGCGACGAGGTCTGCAACATGCTTCAAAAGAACTGAGGGCTGTCAAAAAGTGGGGGGGGAGTTCGAACACGGCCTCCCTGCGCAAAGAATGAAGAAAACAGACACAACTCCAAAGCGCCTAACAGCAGGAGAGAAGGAAGAAAAAGACTCGCTCCCGATGGCACCAATCCTTAGCACAGCACATCCACTTCTGTTTTCTTTTCCTTTTATGTATTCACTAAATCATGATGAGCCGAGTTTCCCCCCGCAGCCGCTTAACTATACCCATCCGCCTCTCCTTGGTCAGAAATCCGTCCCGACATCCGCCACAAAGGATTTTTTAACTCCGCCTTCCATTATCCCGGTATATTACAATGTCCGTTTCAAATCAATTCAAATTCCTCTCTTTTAAACCGAAAGAAGTAAAATCAAATAAAAATTGATCGTCATTCTATCCTGGAAGTTGTGGCATGTAAGACTAGTCCCCGTCTCATTGCTTAAGATCGCCACGGATCTACGACTGGTTTATAGCAATCGTTACATGAATTTTCAATCGCAAAACATTACGGATATTGTCTAGTGTTTTGTTTTTGTTTTGTTTTTCCGCCATTATCCTCTTTTGTAATGACCACAGCTTTAATGTATAGTGCACCTGCACTACGGTAAACGCAAGTCTTTCTTCCTGATTATACAGCGGGAAAGGGTGGGGGATATTATGTTACCCGTGAGATTTCGCATTGGGAGGACAAGGAACTAGGTGCAAACTTGCACTTTATTTCGTTATCTCAAGCAACGAACGCGTCGCTTTATTTTCGTGTCTTTCCCCTGGGTCAAACGGAAATAAACAATTCAGAGGAGCACTTACCAGTGAAGAGTGTAGTGCAGATCCGAATGTCATTTTTTTCCCTCTCTTGTCGAGTGTCAAGAATGCCGACCAATAAATAATACCGGCAAATTTGCTCGCGCCAAATACCTCTCCGCCATCTAGCGAATAAAAAGAGAAATGCATTGATAAAAAATAATGGATCATCAGCTACTATTTAATAAAGAAACTGATACATTATTTCGTTAATTGCACACGCCAAGTAGAAATGTTTCTCACTGACGTTGAGTCACAATAAAACAATGTACCCCAATAATCTTACGTCTTAATTGTTGTGCGGTAATTAGCACCAACAAAAAGGTCATTCATCACTCAAAACAACAAATAATTTAAAAAAAAAAACGTAATAAATGAACACATTCGACCATTGGTCTACTCTGAACTATCTCGTAATTGTTTGAGAAAGAGCTTCCTATTAAGAATTTTGGACTGATGTACGCGGAAGTTCTCCCTGTCCCCGACATCTCGAATGAAAACGCAAGGCGAAACAGGGTCAGCTGCTTTATTGTTTTGTTTGTTTTGAAGGTAGGATCTGCCATCTCATTAAGAGTTGTGTCGCATTTCGATGAGATTTAGCGGGCGAGCGCTAGCGTCGCTGCTGTACACGATAACATCAGTCGCATTGGTAGACAATGATTCATTGACGTGGCCGGCGGGTCGATTGCTTTTTCCGACACAGGGAGGTCCCTTTTCTTTACACTTTGACAACCAGTAAATAAATGCAAAGAAAACTTGCAGAGATAATCAATCGGACGAATCTATTCGCAGTCTATACTGTTTGGGCCAAGCGGGTGGTCCACGTCAATGAACGCCCGCACAGCAAACTCAATGAGAAAAATAAATAAAACAAATAGAAGCTAAGCAAAAAGATGAACGCCAATACTAACTTGTCGTGCGGGTCTCAGAACTTTCGATGAGCGCAAGGCAACAAGAAAAGAAAAAGAAAAAAAAAATGGGGGAGAAAGGAAGTTGTATTCGGCCGTTGGAGAAAAAGCACGCTAACGTTCGATCAGCGACGCATGAATAACGAATGCAACCTCAGCGACGCTATTGTCTGCCGTGCACGTCATTATCAAGGGGGGCGGCACTGGCGCCAGTTCCGTGAGTTCTAAAGCCCATCAAAAGCAAATCTAATTTCTTTAATTCATCTCGGTATTAAATTTAACATATCATTTTTTGGCGAATGATTAACCTTTGAACTAAAGAAAATAAAACATAAGACTCGCTTGGTGGGCGTAAGCTAATCGTAGTCTATTATTAACTTAGTCGGTAACAGACAAGGAGAGGGGCTCGTGATGAAACGTATAGAAATGGGAAACGGGTGTCCCTTCCTGGGATTCGAGTGTGAATTACCGTGAGCGATGCCACAGACAAGCAGAGACGACTTGACGTCATCATTTTGGCGTACAAATTTAAGGTATTCCTACTAGAAAATATAACAAACACAATTTGCTGTTGAGCGTATGTTTAAAAGCTACCCGCTTGCCCGCCTCCCCCCTTTAACTGACAAAAACTGCAAATAAAAATAAAGCTCGAAATGTCCTTTTGCCTGTTGAAACAACGCACATCAACCTTAATTCAGTTGGATTCGGCCTTTCGTGAGCTCGTTAAGAATGAAGACAAAAAGCTCAAACAAAAGGCTCCATAGCAACGCAAGAAGATTATCCCTAACTCAATTTGGTTTTTCTTTTTTTGTTGGCATGTAAATATCTAGTCATAACATAATAACTCCAAATGGTACGTAGTACGTTAGATCGTACATACGTTGTACACCCGGACAAGACGCAATACAAAAAAAAATATATATAAATAAATAAAATGTTAAAAGTCTACGTTGCCACGGGCTGGGCGTCGGTACGACCCTGATCGACGTCCCCCGTGCTGGACCTTTACTGCCAGTCGCGTCCTGGATGCTGCACGGAGCGGCAGCGTTTTTCGCTTCCTGCCCCACTTTCCGGTTTCTCTTCTTCCTTTCCGTCACTTGTATCGAGTAAAAGCTGTTTGGTTTGTTTTTTTTGGCGAGTGTTTGCTTCCACTCCCCACTTGTGCCATCAAATCTGTCACGACAATCCCGTCAGGTAGGCAAAACACTTTCATTAAATGACGATTTACTTGGGCATGAAGGCCTTTCTTTTTTTTATATTTTGGAATCGTTAAAAATTCAGAAACGGAAAGGGAAATTTCAAAGGGAATTTTTAAATCCTGAGACTCGCAGCCAAAAGCCGCTTTTGAATACTAAACTTTAGGATGGGCAATAGGCTTTAGTGAATCATAATGAAGAGGCCAATGAAGTCAAAATGCACAACCAAGGCGAACAGCGTCCTTCAAACGAATTTTTAACCTAGTACATGAGAAGTTGGTTCAAGAGTTTACACAGCTTAGAGCTATAACCAAGTCTTCCGTATTTGCCTAATCCCTCTCTTTTACCGTTGACTGTGGGATAGACATAACATTTATCTGAATTAACGTTGGATTTTAAACGGAAACGTCTACAAAACATGGCAGGATACATGTCAACCTGCTTCTTTTTTTTTTTAATAAAAAAAGTGCAAGTTTTACATTTAAGTAATAAAAAAGAGTCTGCCAGAAGACATTCAGAAAAAAGACAGAAAAAAAAAGAAGTTTGGAATTTAATTCAAGTTGATTTTCAACTGTCGCTTTTGTTTTTGGGAATGCGTAGTGCGTCGAAATACACGACAGCTAAAGTCACAGCTGGCCGAGACGACCAGACATTTCGATTTTTGACCTTCAGACACATTTTTTTGTGACTAAATTTTTCTTTAACGCGGCAGCTTTCCTTTTTTTTTTGTGTGTGTGTCCACTTTTTATTCTCTGCCGTGTTATCCCGTTAAAGACACAAGGATGCAGTCTGTTCCAGTTCACGTTACCACATCTTCCTTTTAAGGTATTTTTTCAATATTCAGCTTGTTTGGTTTTCTTCTCCTCCTCCCTAGCCGTTTTTAACACGAACAAAAAATGATTGCCCGAAAAATTTGAAAAGTTTAAGGGCAGATGTCGTCACCAGTGCAGCATCTTAAAACTTATTCAGACTATAACAAACAATCGGCAGCCCGTAATATTGTTGGGTTGGGTGATCGTTGGGACGGATTCATTTATAGACACGCAGCTCATCTCTCTTTGAGTTGTTTCATCTTTCCCATTTTTTTCCCCCTTTTCCTTAACACGTCCCACACTGCGTCGCCGGCTTTATATTCCCACTATCCGAAATACGTGCGACGACAGATGGGGCGATTTTTGGAACGGTTGGGATCGAACTCGGTGAGCCAGAGCCTCAAAAACACTGGCGCCCAATCTCAATTTAATCAAACGCAATAGGCGAACAAGTTGCCAAAGCGCTGATCAATAAACGTCCTAGCTGTCGTTTCTTATGAATTGGTGATCAAATCACTTTAATCCATCTTTCTTTTTCCTACTTGCCAACGACGATACTGTGAACGACAGATTTTCGCTCGTGTACACGTCACGAGCAGCTGACCCTCAATGCGTTACCGGAAAAGAACAAGCGGTAACACAAGAATATTATCCTTGAACACAAAAACAAAGATACCAATCGTATACATAACAATGCAGACTTGTTTTCTAATGAAGGAGGGGAACAAAATCCCTCAAATGACGTACTTCCAGGGATCTGTCAAAAAAAAGAAAAGGGATTGCGATTGAATCTTCAGGGAGTGAAGCGACCATCTTTGTTTTTAGAAAAAGAGAAGACGCGAGAGTGCAGCTCGATTGATTCATTATATGCAGTTATTAGTCTCATATGCGAAGGGCTTCACGAGAAAAGGATTAGACGGGGAAATGGGGGAGTCAAACCAAAAAAAAAATTGCGTCGCATCAAGCTTTCGAGTGGAATAGTTGGAAGCGTATCATTCACTGCCGCGCCATAATCAAAGGAAGTTTGCCAAAAGAGGGAAGAAAAAAAAATTATTAAACTGACAGTTGTCAAACGCATGTCATCTTAATAAATTTCACCGTAGTTTTTAGAAGCAATTATGAGAGCTTTGATTGCAAAAAAAAAGTTCCCACACCTGCTCGTCAGTCACGCCATCAAATGAGTATAAGATCAGCATAAAAAATTGCTCAACGAAAGAGAAAAAAAAACTATGCCACGGTTTTTAAATCAAAGTTAGAAAATATGGCAGATTTCTTAATATTTAATTAATTTCTTTTCTCATTTTTTTTTTCAAATGAAAACAAAAAAAAAAATAGATCCGGGAAAAAAGGAAATGATGGCCAAACAAAAGTTGGTGTTATACGACAACAACTGCCTGTCGTGACGGGACAGTGAACGAACGACATTCGATACAACAACTCGTCCGTAATCATCGCCGTCCATACGTTACGTTTACAATTGCAAACCATGTTGTGCTCGAGCCACGGCGACGCCCTCGCAAACTGTCAGACAGTGAGCAGCAATAATGACCATAGCAACGCCACCGATAACAATTACATCAACGAGACGCAAACCTCCGTGGGATTCTCGTTTGCCGACGGGGCTTCCAGTCGGACCACTCCAAAAGCCATCACCGACAGCGACATTGCATTTGACGGCGGTTCCACCACCAGCAACTGGAGCGACTTGTTTGCAACAGCCGGCTCAGCGCCAGCCGGCCCTGGCAATGCCACCCTGGCGGGAGGAGGATTCGGAGCTGAAGTGATGATTCCCCTCTATTCAGTCATCTTCATTCTGTCCGTGTTGGGCAACATACTCGTCATTGTGACGCTGACGCAAAATCGCAGGATGCGTACCGTCACCAACGTCTTTCTCCTTAATCTAGTAAGTGACATTCACCGTTTCCAATAGAAATACAAACACATAATGTGATAGAAAAGCTATATATCAAGCGATAGACGATCAGTACCGCGCCATCCTATCTGTTGCCTATCGGTTTGATTACCTCCCAAGTCCCCACACTTTATCACGTACGAGCTGCCACTGAATCCGATTGGTCCACAGTATATTTATATACACACATGGTGTATATATCATGAAACAGCAGACGGATCATCTCTTGTTTTTCCTCCGCCGAGGAAACGAGCTGGAAGTAAACTTGTTTACGAATTGCCATGTTTTGTTTGTTTGTTTTTTTCGCTACGTGACGCTATACACACCCTCCCCTTTTAAGGCCCCCTCCATTCCTCGTTACCTCTCAATATTTCGTTTTTTATTACAAGAGACGGCGAACACGGTTGAATTTTAAATAAAACATACAAAAAAGAAAATAATTAAATAAACCGGGTTGAATGCGAGTTCAACGTTCGGATGTCAAAACATTTCGACGGTGAGGCTGTGACAAGAAAAACGGTACACTACCAACTGCATTCTAGACTGAGACGTCTAAAACTTAGTTGACGTCGAACTACATGGAACGGCACGTCCCACTCGTAGACTGATGGCGTGTTACGGCAATCGATCTCGTCCAATCCCCTACTGATTTGTTTTGTTTTTTTTCCCTTCACGCTTTTGTTTTATTCCGTAGAGTTCCTCCCTTTTTCTTTCTGACAACTAGATCGCAATTCTTTTTTTGGGCCGTTTTTCTGACACTTTTTTGTGTTGCCCTTCATTGCAAATCCGCTAGATGTGTTTGATGCCCTTTCTGCTGTATAAATCGTTGATACAGTGCAATGCCCTCAAGTGCAGCCGACTGCCCTTAACTGAATATTCAATCGAGGGCGGTATGTCAACGCCACTTTGGTTTTACTGTCTGCGCGCCACAATCCCGTCCGTTGTCGCTTATTCATGTTCTGTCTGTTGTTTGTTTTTTAAAAGCCAAAAGCGTCTACGTCTTTCGAGTGGTTTTCATTTTAGCTCGAATATTTTTGCGGCTGACGAACGTTTGTAAGCAAAATAGGGAAAAGAGAGCTGAGAATAGAATAATAGGCCTAGCCAGCTGTGAGATCGAGAAAACGGCAATGGTCTGGAGCCACAACGGAAGCACTTTTAAGCATTGCAATGGGTAAACGTTGAACGATGAAACACGACTAGTACTGTCACTGAAGACTGACGTTGTCGTTCTCAAAGCCTTTTTTGGAGGTAGAAGATACTTAAAAAAAAAAAAATTTCACAAAGATGAAAAGATAGCCGTAATTGAATTCCATAAATAGGCATATTCGTAACACAAAGAGAAAAAAGGATGCAACGATTTCAGGTAAGGTTCCCCCCCCCCTTTTTTTTAAGTGATATTGCAATGCCGTAGAAGGAAAACTACGCCCTACCAATCTTCGTTTGCAATTCGTCAGCGAGACAACTCACGAAACCAGAAATTAGTCGCAAAAAAAAAATTGATAGTCTTACCAAAAGATGCAAAAAAGCAAGATGAAACGAGCGAGAAAAAAAGGTAAATGCATCAAAGGGTGCCATGGCAATGTAGTGCAACGACTTCAAATCGAATGAGTCGACAAAAGTCACATTCGTACCCTGACGTCTGTGATCGTGAGTTTCACCTATCTAATCCCACATTCCATCAATTTGACATTTTTCTTCATGCAACTTTCTTTTTCCCCCACCCGTGCTATGATCAGAAATACGGTTCCATTGACGATTGCAGCTGGTCTCATCAATAAAAGTGAGGCCACCTGTCAGGCAATCTCTTTTCTCGTTATAAAAGAAGAGCACAAGTCCAGAATGAAGAGGGAAGAACTAGGAATCCAATCACCATTGGACTTCGGCTGGATAACCAATATCGATCTGGCGAAAGCTTACACACACACACACACACACACGAAATATATTGACAATTTCAGGAGCGAAGTGGGTGGGAGAGGGGCCGAATTGGGCAACGCCAGATCTTGATCCAAGCGCTATAATTAGATGTGAACAACAAAAAAGAACGCGAGAACAGCAATCTAATTGAAAAAACAATCTCGCATGCACTTTTTCCTTTTGAAACAATAAAAAAATAACGCTGAAACTGCTGAAAATTCAATGCGAGTATATTCGCTTCTCCCGTGTGAAATAAAGTTCACAAAAGGATATTTTTTTTTTTTTGTTCAGACCAAGAAATGTGAAAAGGATCAACAGATTTAGAATAGGCGTAGGACTAAAACTTGTTTTCTTTCTACAGAAGTACAAAGCGCAAGCACAACGGGCACTTTACTTGCAGTTTTGTTATTCACTTTGTAATGTTGCACGAACCCCCTCGTGAAATATGTTTGGAACGTTACAATGGGAGCAACAGACAGACGTCATGGCCGGAAGTGCTGATTGATTTTTGCAATAGTTGGATAGAAATCAAAAGCGTACGAAACTCGAGCCAATAAGTGTTGCCTCCAAAAAGGAGACTTTTGAACAAACAAACAAAATGGGTAGTCCAATTTACAGGAGTCTAACTATACAAAGCATTTACTACTTGCCGTACATTCGAGCAGCTTTTCTCTTGCGCTTTCATTTTCAAAGGTATCAAATACTCGGTTAAAGAAAAGAATAACAAAATGTATGACTTGTTGCTAACTTAATGGAAACTAAAATCCGCACAGACTGCAAGAAGCTGCAGCAACAAGCAATGCTTTAAAACAGAGAAAAATTATTCAACCGTGAATAACTTTTCATTTGGTACATCCCTCATCGGAAGACTAATCAAAACGCATACAACCGAGCGGGTCTTACGCCATTCCGAATTTAAAAATGCAAATCGATATTCAGCAAGCCGACGTACACGCAGATGGTTGGGTATTTGTGAGTATATCACCGATTGACTCATCCTTTCTCATTCTTTTTGCCTTGGGCAGTCTGTCACGCAAAATCTATTTCCGTTTGTACGACACAACAGCAGTGAGTGATGAACAATATTGACCCGTACCGGATGTCGGCCCGTCTATTATTCCACTACATCTATCGACCTTATTAAACACCAAACCCAATGCGCAATAACAATATTTTAAAAAAGGAACTCGGGAATCGAACGCTAACGAGGACACATATTTGTACAACACGTTCCTTATTCATAAAAGAATTCATTAGATCGCTGCCAGAATTGTTCTGAAAAAGAAACAAATAAGAAAAAAAAATGATATTTCACATGCCTCTGAAAAGGTTGGCGTGAAGAGATCGCTAAGTCGGGAGACGTTGCGGGGAAAAATAAATGGGATACGTCCGTGTCAAACTACTGGGATGGTCATTGTGTCTGTCGGGACTTTTATGTTGCATTGCCGACAGCTATTGTTACTGCACCTGTATTTACTGCCCACTAAGAATGGGATCTCTGGTAAGGCCTTGATAACACTCGAACGACTCGCATGCAGTCAGCATATGCCTGCAATTAAGTTCCTGCGGCGCAGAAAAAAAAAGTGCGTGACTGGCACGGAAAGTCTGCAAGAGAAGCACTTTCTTCACGTACGGTTAGATCACGTAAGGACGTTTTCACATACAAACGTCCTACGGCCATAACGAAAAAAATAGTCTAGAGAATTGCTGCAAATGGGTTCAATTGAGAAGTCGATCATTTGTTACATGGCATAGCATCTGCGGAATGATTTGCAGACACGAAGGAGCGAACATGTTACCCTATTCCACGCCCAATAAAAATAAAAAAAAATAGCAAAAGCTACCGTCTAATTCTTACCATTTTTTTATGATCAAACAGGCTATCGCTGATTTACTTCTCGGCGTTTTCTGCATGCCTTTCACGCTCATCGGACAACTGCTACGAGATTTCATTTTCGGTAGCTTCATGTGCAAAACCATACCTTACTTTCAAGGTGAGTGAAACATCATCATTGATAATCCTCCCCCACTGACACTTTCAAGTACGACGTACTTCCCCTGACTGCTAACTCTAGCCGAATTTTTAAATTTGAATTCAATGGCGTCATGCCACAAAAAGAAAAGGACAACAAGTTTATTTATATACTTGTTTGGAACTTCCTTAGCCTAGTGCTTAAAATAGCACGTGAAAGCGAAGCCAGATTTAAATGAACACCGATTTTATTGTCGAGTCGTAGCCAGGTGACGCAACAACCTCGGATATAACAAATGGCAAGTAAGGCAACGATACGCAATCTACCCATCCAATTACATTCGAGCAGCGCTCGAATTTCCATCAAATTGTCATCACGCTTCGTTGAAATTGCTAGCAGATCAAGCAGACTCGTTTTCGGAAGCAAAGAGATGATATAAGAAAGACGGTAGTCTGCAGAAAGGGAAACTAGCAGATTGATTTTCTCAAGTAGAAAACCGCGTCGTAGTCAGCGAACTTTCCCCAACGCTTGTTATGAATCAAAAGCGTAAAATCGCACGACTACCGAAAAGTGAATTTCTTTCCCCCCCCTTTTCGTAAGCCTATAGAAGTTGATTGACTCGAGGAACCAAGAATACTAATTGAAACAAGAGTATTCATGAGATTATTCATGACTTGGAAATGTGTAGAAACAAACGAGTTGCTAAGCAATTGCACGATCCCCAATTTACATATTCACGACCAAGGTTCGCGTAGGCTCCGAGTGAGACGTCACATGGCCTTCCATCTAACCCAATCAATGGCAATTAATTTTTTCCGTCACTAAAAACGGTTTTGGGAATTACGAAAACAACCACGCCCCACCTGATGATAATGGAGATTCAGCAACTATTTATCAGCAAGGACAATCAAAAGGTGCATTCCATGAAAAACTGCGCCTGTTCTTTTAATTAGCAAGAGGTTGAGGGAGTAGAACAAAGGGAAAAGAAGCCGCAAAGTGCAGCACTGTAGAACACAAATTATGCCAACTCTTCCGCTCTGCTCATTTCCATCTACGGGGCCAATAATAGCTTATTAAATTTTTAAGCAACTTCCTAGCTCTGATGAACTAAGAGGGGACCAAGAAAACGTTTTTTAATGTGCCTAGTAAGTCAAAACAAGCATAGCGTAGATATGGAAAGGAAACCTTACCCTGCCAGTTCACGATACGTGAAAGACCGGGAAATACCTCAAGAAATATTGATCAAGTGCATTGTTTTACTGTGGACGAATGAAGCATCAACATGGAGAGGGAAACTGGGTTCAAACTATCCGCAAATAGCTCAATGTGATGACACTAAATTACCATCTCATTCGAAATAGACTGGGTCAACATGGGTCGAGAATTTTATAGCGGTTTACTGTCTATGAATACTAAACGATGTGCCCACCTACGATGACAAGTTATTATAATGCAAATTGTATACACGACCGACCACACCCATCTGTACGATACTCAAATTGCAGTCAAGTTATTTTGATTTCTCAATAGCGTCGCCATGGTAATCTTAAAGTAGATGCATCACATGCAAATCCAGATAAGTTTGAGATGGCGGCTTTTGATCAATGGCTATTGAATTAAAATTTCAAACTTGAACGCCAGATATTCATTAGTGAAGAACCCGTGTCGCCAAATCCACGTTACAACCTTTCATCTTCTAAATTCGTTTGATAATGACAAGGGAATATCGTGCCACTTTCTCTCATCTTTTTGACGTAGCATTTCGTAGAAAACAACCGCGAAATACTTCGTTAGTAGCTTGGGCAAAATCTACCTATTCCAGTTAAGAAAAGCCACTCTTGTTGCAAGTCAAGCAAAGCTAGTCTATTAAATAAAGTTGAAAACAAAATCTACTGCCTCGCAAAACGAACTCTATAAAGCAGCTATTAAATTCAGCTATGGAAATCATTAACAAAATAGCGTAGACGGGTTTTATAGCGTCGTGTGCGTTCACCCTTTAAAAACAACTTCCCGGGGCCCGTAAAAAAATAAAACACACCCCAAAAAAAGTCAAGTGATTTTAAAAGAACGGCTATAATTTTCTACTTTTGTCAAACCGATTTGGCACGTCGACACAAAGTAGGATGCTTCTACGTTAGAAGACAAAAATAAACAGAACATTGAGAAGGACGTTCGCTCCTATCGCTTTCGCATGTCCACCATCAGTCGCATTGATGGATCCTCCAATTTCAGCCATTTCACATACGCAAAAACAACAAACCATTCATTTGGACAAGCAAAACAGCGCATTACTTTCGTGTCATGCATACGGGTAATATGGATGACGACAAATTTCACGACAGTTCAAGTACAAGTGATCTATTTACGGTTCAATTCCTATCTTCAATCAAAAAAGAAATAGCTCGTTCAACCAAAAACATTCCAGCTGTCTACTTCATCCAAAGTCCAAACCAATTCTTTATGACGACCCACTTACTTTGTTCACCCATCCATCGTTTTTCATTTACCAAACTGCAAAATGAAAATAAAAAAAACTTCCCTCTTTACTTGCACAAATATAGCCATTTTTGCATATTACAAAGTATAGAATATTGAAAACCAATCTTTTCTTTTTCATTTTTTTTTTTTTGTCTGGCGGGAAACAAAATGGAATGGGCGGCAGCTGTTTCGGTCGCAGTTGGCGTTTGGACGCTGGTGGCCATCTCGCTCGAACGTTACTTTGCTATTTGTAGGCCGCTCAAATCTCGCATCTGGCAGACGCGATCTCACGCCTACAAGATGATCGTCGCCATCTGGATTCTTAGCCTTTCATTGTGTCTACCCGTGGCCGTTCTTAGTCGTCTCAAACCAATAAGAGAAACAGGTAAGCCATACCACAAGTAAAAACCTTTGTCTGTGGCGGATTCAACGAAAAGGAAGATCCATAAAAAGTTGGTAACATCGGTGTCACCTTGAGCACAGGTTAACGTACACAAAGCCGATGAAAAACCACGTGTGCAATAACCAGTAGGAAATTGCGACTCGGACCAACGCGAACGTTGCATGGTTAAGATAATCCTGAAGTATTTCTATAGACATCAGTTGAGTAGTTTGCTTTGAAAGGCGTACTGTGTAGAGTTGTTCTTTGAAGTATAAAATACGAGAAGGGAATTACGACGGACACATCCAACTATCCCCGGCGAACTTTGAGAGAGCACAGGAGAAAACTTGGGAAGAAAAGCAAACGTTAGATGTCCCTGGTGGAGTGACATGTTAAAATAGAAAGAAAAAAAACTACTCCCAACCAAACAAGCAGATTCCATTATTTTGGCCGGCTTTTCAGATGGAAGGCACAAAATCAAGAATATCAAACAAAAGCTTAATCCGCCAAAACACGAGATGAAAGCCGCTACTCAAAACACTCAACGAATTCAACGGTTCAAAAGTTTGCAGACTGGTTTTCATTTCCTCCCCCATCTTGGACGAATATCGTCGAGAAAAATGACTAAGAGGCAAGGGTACATTATTTTGGAATAGGTCAGAATCATCAACAAAGACTCTCCCACTTTCTCAAAGTAGAACACAACATGGCAACAATTGTTCTCTCCTTCAACTATCTTTTATCTAGCCTGCGGACTTTTAACAACATGCATTTCAGCCCGCGAATAAATTTACAGCTTGCCTTTCATGCCAAATAGATCCCATTACAGCAACACGTTGTGTGGAAAAAGGCACCAAAAATTGCTGTTCCGACATATTACATAATTCCAAACATGGTATCGGTTTGAAAAGTTACGAGCCTTTAAAGACCCATACGAAAAATGTTCTGTTTGCAAGAACGTCATGTCTACATCCAATCGTGGCTAGAAAAATTACAATAGCAAGAAATCCCTAAAAGTTCGGCATGTAAGCTGCATGGCCTTTAAAACACGTGTCTTGATATTAGAAAAGACGTGGGCGCGAATAATCAATGCTATAATGAAACAGATTGAAAATTTCACAACAGAAAACTTACAACAACTGAATGAAAGAAACGACTGGTGTTTCATTGAAATATTCAATCAAAAAGAAATAATCGGCTAGCACAATGGCCGCCGTCTGCCAGTTTCACCCATGAATGAACACGCTGATGAATCCTTTCATGGTGAATTGCAAACACGCGAAAAGAAACTATGACGTCGACAGACAATTACAGTTTCGGAGGGAAGGCGAATATGAGGCAATAGAAAAACAGATCGTGGGGACATTTTCATCAAAAACCGTCACACTAATTTCAAAGAAATTAATCTGAATAATTTGACTCACCATGCTTGTAGGATGGTTTTAGCAGTAATGGATATACTTTTGGCGCGAACGAAGCCAAAAGTGCTGGCGAGGTGCAAGTAGATCTTTCTGCAGGATTCGAAGCCATAATTCTAATGGAAATAAACAGACAATGATAATATCAGCAATTGGCACATTAAAAAAAAATAAATGAATACAGTTCAATAGTTTGTCAAACACAATTACTTACTCGGCACTCTCAGTGTTGACTCACACCACACTCTATCACGTCGCCACAACTAGAAGGAAAATGACGAAACTGCATTGTCACTTTGCCAACAATAGTTACCCTGTAACAGCGTTGTCACTAATATATTTTTTGTTGTATTTTTTTTTTTTTATTTTCCTGTCTTAATTAGTTGGATAGCTACAGGATGCTAGACTTATCATTGTTGACACACAAAAAAATAAGCTTCTTTACACAATAATAAAACGTTCAATAACGCTTATGCCAAGAAAAAGTTGTAATCCAACCCTGCTCTAAGACGATAACATGGAATGAGACAGCTGTGTCGATGAAAGACGAAATGTTTTTCGGTGCAGTACCTTAATTCCACAATTGCCATGCACCAACTAGCTTAGTTACTTAGTACGTTTCGTTACGTTCACGTGGCATCAAAAGAAAGAGGAAAAAAGAAAAAATCCTTTTTACCTCGTATTGGTCAAATGTACAGAAATACATTTTGCAGTTGGTTTCTCGTTAATTGAAGGCCGAGGGGGCAAAGGCTTACTGGACGCCATTTTTCCAGCCACATTCCAACTGAATGGTGATCAGGTTTTTCAATTCACAATCCCATCCAATAAAAAAAATACGGCATCATCAATTGAATTTAATTCTGTGAAGAGATTCAATCAGTCACCGAGGAAATGCCTGCATGATGAACTATTGCCGGCATGACAAAAGCCAGCTTCGTTGACATTAGTGCAGCTTAACGAGGAATTGGTGCGCGTTGATTCGTCTGATTACAAATCTAAGCTTACTTTTTTTCGTAAATTTGATTCGTCGACAGGCCCTCCGGTCGGTTTCGGTTAGCTTTGGCAAAATCCTACCTAACAAGATTTTGATTTGTGATGTTACTACCCAATCGGAAATAATGCAGACGACTGAGCAAAATTGACGACTGATGAAAGTTATTTGCCACGAACAAGATTCCGTCTATTTCCAAGATTTCTAGGACTAACCAATCCGTTTAATCACCTAGACTACATGTTACTTGGGTGACTAGGACGTAGTAACTGCGTACGATCAACAATTTGTTTCGAAAATAGAAGATCTTTTGCCAGTTTTGTTCTAAGTATAACGTAAAATGCTAGGTTTAGTTTATCCTGCTATTCACATATAAATAAAACAAACTTTAACGTGGTCGTTTTTCAATTGCAGGTCGGCATAAGTGTCGAGAAGAATGGCCTGATGCCGTCAGTGAGAAAGCCTACAATCTTTTACTGGTATGAAGCCTCAATTACCAAGTCTAAAAAAAACCTTACAGACAGTATAATCGATCAAAGTGAAAATGTTATCGTAGGACGTCATCTTGTTAGTCCTGCCACTTCTCATCATGGGGCTTGCCTATTGGTTAATCGCAGCCCGCCTATGGAGAGGATTGCGTCACGAGACAGGTGGAAACAGCAGCACTAACAATTGCAGTCGCTTGCAGACAATGATGGCCGCCGACGTTACCGCTCCGCTTGCCAATGTCTGTGGTTCATCCTGTACAGGTGAGGACACACACGAGAGATAGCAAATGGCTTCGTTTTTCCTTACTTTTCCTTTCTAAGAACCACAACTTCAATACCAACGATGAGAAATTCGTTGGTTAGTGAGAAAAGCGTAGTAATAATAGAACTTACGTGGCACTTGAAGCAAGCTTGTATCACAGCGAATCTTCAATATCTTACTCGTCAAAAGCCTTGAGATGGAAAACTATCAGGACAAAATAATTGAATCTCTACTCAAGTTAAACATTTTTTTCTTCCGTCACTACGGAAATCCTGCGCAAACAAGGCGTCTGCAAAAACCGAAGCGAGCGACTCCAATCGGCAC
Source organism: Daphnia magna (assembly GCF_020631705.1). Taxonomy (NCBI): domain Eukaryota; kingdom Metazoa; phylum Arthropoda; class Branchiopoda; order Diplostraca; family Daphniidae; genus Daphnia; species Daphnia magna. The sequence goes on from NC_059184.1 coordinate 3,280,814, forward strand.
ATCACCTTTTACTTTTTTTTTTCTAAAAATGTACACTTTGTTCCATGAAAGGATTATCGAAAATAACTCTGGGGAAGAGATTGTCGGAAAGTGCAGTCTTAATCTCACTCAATGCTTTAAAGTTACCAATTTAAATTGGCTTAATTTATTGTGAAAGGCATTACATTCCCACGTACTCCCCAAGTAGAAGCTAGTATCGTGATGGAGTGTTTAATCCAAACACATTTAAGATGTAATTAGACAACGTGAATTAATCGCATCCCAAAATGGTGGATTTGAATAAGAAAAGAGGATTTCAGAACAATTTTGCTTACATCAATCGAATTGTGAATTGCCACAGGCATTCCCGGCATCAACGGCAGGCTACTGCCTACTCTCATTTACTTCTCTATTTCCCCTGACAGCACAGATTATTTTCTAACGCACCGTGGAGAGCGTCAACTTTTGAATTATTTGAAATGTGTGTGTCTACCTACAGTATTAAAAGTAAAATAGGTTACCAAAAGTTCGTTTTTCCCCTTTATACTGGAGAATTTTTAGTTTCGCGTTTCGTGTGTACGTATACCAGAATATTCTTAAGAAATTTAGAGCTGCTTAAGCAACGGCTCGGAATAGCGTCTAATCGATTTCGGGGTTCCAACAGTACACCTTCCACTAGGAGTCTTAATGAAAGAATTTATTTCACTATCTAGAATATCATTCGCTTTACGGTACTTATCGCTAACACACCGGAAATGTCACGTTCACAGCAGTTTTAGATTGAAAGGGGCGAAAGAAATCATTAAGGCGTCTCCTTCTTTCCCTGTGCACAGACAAATAAATCGATAGTATCTGATGGGGTATTTCTTCCACCCCGAAACCTAAAAATAGAATCATAAGTAAAGTTTCTTCGCCCGGCTACATAGTCCAACTTCTGGGCCGTGTCTTGGAAAATGTCAATCATACTGCCGTTAGCGACAGTCCCTGGTTCAATAAAAGGAAAAAAAAAATCATCTGACAAACGGCTCTATTTCTGTGCGCGTGCCTGAAGAACCGGTGCAAAACTGTCAGATCCGATAAAATGATTAATGCATTTATAAAATGATTTTCAACTTAAAGAAAACATTGTACTTAATTTAGAGAGATACCAGGAGCCTGAAACGTCGATTCAATCGGACATGATGACCAGCCAGCAAAGCTACCCACACACAAGTCCAAGCGCGGCCAAAAAATCTACTGTGATCCAGTGGCCGTTACGGAGCAATCACCGCCATCTCTGCTGTCATCCTCAAGTGGAAAGAAGCGTCACGCATCAGCAAAGAAGTGGCAACGAAATAGCGTGGAGAGGAGGTTCGCAGTCACAACAGGGTAACCAACAAAGGGCGGCCTCGACAACTGTTCAGATTATGGACTATCGTTTAGCGGCTCGCTATGGTGTCCGATCTACATATACGGACAAAAGCGTCTGGGCAAAGAAAAAAGTCATTCGAATGCTTTTCGTTATTGTCTTTGAATTCTTCCTGTGCTGGGCACCTCTATACGTCGTCAACACTTGGTAATCATTTGAAATAATCCAATCGTGTCGATTCAGAATCGTAAAAATCGTCTTCACCTATCTGCGGGTTGAATTTCACTGAAGGTACACATTTGATCCAACGAGTCTCTACGAGCAGATGGGTCACACGGAAATCGCGTTGACTCAGCTTCTTGCTTATCTATCGAGTTGCTGCAATCCTATCACCTACTGTTTCATGAACGAAAAATTTCGCAATGCATTTCTCAGCGCCTTCGGATGTGGGCCACAAGGTCGGGGTTTCGGAAGAGCTCCCAATCGCAGTACCGATCTCCTGTCAGCTTCATTTAACGACAGTTTCAATCTTGGTCGCCGAACTACGAACAAAAGTAAGTAATAACTGTATACCATTTAACTAATACCCAATCCACACTCCCACATCCCAAAAACATGAGGCTCTGTTTCCCATACGTATGCGCTTCCGGCCGTTACAATTCAAAAGCTTTCTATTTACATGATTTATGATCTACTCATACCAACGTAATCTTTTGAGTTACGGCTTTGCCTCGTTCCATATATAGAAAACAACTATGTTACATTTCTCTAAGCGGCTTCCTAAAAAAGAAAATGGAAAGTGAAAGGTTCATTTCGTCATAGTGTTTAAACCTGAAACACCGCACAACCTCCGCATGATTCTTAATCGGATTACCTGAATTAGATATGTTGCAAGATGTTGAGTAGGAGTAAACTTAATGTCGCTTAAACATCAACGGATTTTTAGATCTTTTTTTCTCTTGCGCTCCCGCTCGTTCAGTTTCTCCCTTTGGCCGGTTGACATTAACGGCCAAGAGCTACCAAACCCGTCGTTACCCCATCACACTTGGCATGTCGTTGTAGGTCAGCATCGCGATCGTCATGTCGTCTTGTTACTCCAGGAAACGCACGTTTGACCACCAATGCCACGACCATTGTCGAGACTGCTCTTTTTGATGGAGATTCTGGAGAAATCGGAGCTATGCTAGCGGCGTCCAGATCTTCCCAAGCGGACTAAGATTTTAAAATAAAATAAAATGAAGACTTGTTCATTCCAACCGCTGTCGAATTCCCAAGCTGCTGCAACCTAGCAAAAGGCGAGCTGAAGAAATCAAAGGTGAAGCTGCCATCAATACGAAAGATACACAGGAACACGATGTTTTTACATTATCCGATCTCAGTTCGACATTTCATGTACGCCACTTAAGCTATTATTGTGATCGATGTTTAATAGTTGGTTAATGTTACCTTCCAAATCATCCACTCGGCAAATGTAAGGTATATGCAATATGTCGAACACCGATTTTTTCATTACGTTGTCAATATACGGTTTTACTGCCAATAGCTGCTATGAATATTTACAAAGGAGTCGTCGAGTCTAAAGCCTGGTAGACAGCGGATGGTACATGCTATCGCGGAGGTCACAGGGTGACACGGAGATGAGGCAAAGAGGCAAATTCGCTGGTCAGAACTGCTTCAAATTTTACCGCTTCAACACTTTTATAAACGTGTCTCTGGGAAGTTCAATATTGGCAATGCTTTTCATTCGCTTTTTGCCTTCGGCTTGACGCTTCAGGAGTTTCATCCGGCGCGAGATGTCCCCACCATAGCTAAATATAAAATTTTAGGGGATACATTGAAAATCAAGTACAGAATCTAGTTTAATAGACTTGCCACTTGGCTGTGACGTCTTTTCGTAGTGCGGCAACGTTCTCCCTGGCCACCACTTTGCCTCCGACGACAGCCTGAATCGCCACTTGAAACATTTGCCTTGGTATTGTTTCTTGCAATCGGAGACAGATTTCCTTTCCATATTTCCTAGCTTTACTAACGTGCACAACAGTGCTTAATTCTTCTACCACCTCGCCATTCAGCATGATATGCAACTGATGAATAGAAATCTCGTTAAACAACAATAAACAATATTATTAGAGGTGAGTCTGGAATACCTTTACGATGTCCGACGCTTCAAAACCGTCTTCTTCGTAATCGAAACTAGCGTAGCCGGATGAAAGAGATTTAAGGGCATCATAAAAATCGACGGCTATCTCATTAAGGGGAAATTTAAACTGCATCATGACACGTGAACTGTCAACATTTTTGGAGTCGACCTGTACACCCCTTCGGTCCAATGCCAGCGACATTATTGGGCCCATATAGATATCTGCCAGAAAGTAATTTTTTTTACGTTACACGAGTTTAATAGTTACACCCGATTACCTGGGGTTATAATTGTTCCTAATACCATTGGCTCAAAATACCTTTTCAAGCAAATAAAATTTTTAATTTAATTTAGAACATCAACTTTAAACATTAAGCATATTAATAAACTTTTTGTGCTATTACTGTTCAATAATGCTGGGATCTGGAAAGAATGCTGGATTATTGACTACAATTTCCCTGGCTCCATATTTCTTTATATTTTTTTCACCATGTAGCTGGACTGATTTGAAAAGTAAAACATTAGTCACTACGCATGGAAGTCTAAATAAGCCACCTCACTCACTTTTGTAGGGGACCTGTATTTGTTAGGTAAATAACCATTAGTCAAATACCAACTAATTTTTAAAAGAATAGAAATTACACTAGGAACTGTGACGATGACTTCAGCTCCATATTCTTGCTCGAGACGTTGATTAAATACTTCCATGTGGAGAAGACCTAGAAAACCCAGACGCCAACCTTGTCCGAGGGCAGCACTGGAAATGAAAGCGTCAAAATAGTAAAAATAGTAAAAATGAATTTATGCATACCTCGACTCTTTGGCAACTGTGACACTGGAATCATTTAAAGTAAGCTTTTCTAAGGCGCTTCTCAAAGCTGGGGTTTCGGACTGATCCATTGGATAAACGCCAGCGAAAACCATTGGTTTGGATTGCCGAAACGAGGCTACCTCTTCGACGTTTACCAAACCCTTTTTAAACAACGTGTCGCCAACTTTTGCCTCTGTGCTAGATCGCATATTGCATACGACATATCCCACCTGGCCTGCCTGTCTGTATTGGCAGGTACGTAAACGTCATAATTCAGTTAATCTCTTTTCATCAACACGCAACTAAAGACAGATTTACATGCACGGCAGGCTGACTTCGTTAGGTCGTAGGATGCCGAGGTCTTTAATTTCATATGATTTGCCGGTATGCTTTGCGCTAATAGAGTCACCGCTTCGAATCACACCGTCGATAACTGCAATGACTGCTATTACTCCTCGGTATCTGTCGTACCAGCTATCAAACAGCAAGGCTCGAAAGGGTTTTGCGATGTCACAATTTTTGGGAGGCGGAATCCGTTCTACAATCGACTGAAGTACCGAGTCGACGTTTAGCCCTGTTTTGGCTGAAATCTAAAATAGAAAAGATATTTGTTGAATTCATTGCAAAGTTAACGAGAATGAAATTCGGAAAAATCAAATATTACGCGTAAGATGTCCTTTGGTTCAAATTCAAAAATATTTTTCATCTGAATCCCAACGCTCTCGGGGTCTGCATTTTTAAGATCTATCTTATTCATGACCGGTACTATCGTCAGATTTTTTGAAAAAGCAAGAAAAAAATTAGCTACAGTTTGCGCCTGGACTCCTTGGTTGGCGTCTACTAGAAGAATTACACCCTGACAGGCTGCTAACGATCGTGATACTTCAAATGAGAAATCCACGTGACCAGGTGTGTCAATTAAGTTCAATAGGTAGTCAATTCCTTGGTAATTATATACCAATGTGGCAGTTTGGGCTTTGACCGTGATTCCTCTTTCTCTTTCCACTTGAAGACGATCAAGCATTTGGGCTTCATGACTATCTTTGCCAATGGTCCCTGCCAAAAAACATGATCAGCTATAGCATTGCTAATTAATTGAGCTGAGATATTGAAAAGCATCATACCAGTAAGTTCTAAAAGTCTGTCAGCAAGGGTACTTTTTCCATGATCAATATGAGCTATAATTGAAAAATTTCTGATCCTCTCAATAGGGAATAAGGTCAGGTCAATTTCAGAATTCGATTTATTGGAGTAATGTTGCAAGTGACCGTGCAAGCAACTTGTTGTTGGCAAAAGCAATAGGCGTTTCTTCCTAAACAGAATCACACAGTAGAGTTTTATTCTCCTTGATTTCATACTCATGGACGGAACTCTTTCTTTTACAAATGTGGTTCACACAACATACCATGGCACGTCTTTTGTGTAGTTGCGGCTACAAACTTTTAAGGCATGGCGTATTAAACGTGATTTCCACATCGATTGGAGTATATTACAAATTACTGATAGACTATGTAATTAGCCTTTCCAGCCACCAATTGGTTAGCAAATTCTCGCAAAAACAATAGCAGGGTTAGAATTTGCTATCTGATACAACAGTAGCAGAACGTGGGAATGTGTTTTCAATTCAAAGCTAGCTACACTAAAACGACAGGTACTGACCGACAAGCGACAACCAAAATCCCAAAACTTCTTGTCAGGCGCTGTAGCGAGCGCCAAAATGAAAAACCGAAATAGTAGTGTGCGGGCCTACATTAATACTTCTTGACAAAATACCGGAAGATGAGTTGAGTTGTTTACATCTACGTGTTCAATTCGTTCAGTGTCAAATCTCCATTCGCATTTTTATTTTTTGTATCAGTACACTATAGAAGTTGGAAGAAACGGTAAAGTAATCCATGAACCATACCAAAAATGACGCGAACGCGGTTGGAGACCAATTTTGTTCGACTTTTGGAGCAATGTAAAACAATTGCCAACAATGGGAAACATACCGAGTGGAGATTTGAGAAGGTAGACAAGCTTCTTAAATGGTAACGTTTTGGGCAACCGACGGTAGCTGACGGTAATAATTTTTTAATGTTTTTCATTGTTATAAGTATATCACAACCCTTGAAGAGCAGCTGATTGAATTGAAGAAATCCCCAATGCAACCACAAAAAGATGTTCTGGATGACTACACAAAATCAGTTGCTTTTTTGAAAGGCCTTACAATTACAGAAAAACTGGTGATAATTCAGATAATATTCTATTCTTATAAATGATTGTTCTGACTTTGAACTTTTTTAGCCTTCTGTTACAGACAAAGTTGTAGCTTCCCAGTTTCTGTCCCCTTGCTCCTCCCCATATGGGGACACAGTTTCTAAAGAAATTCGACACAAGGTATCTGCTCAGTATAGCAATCAAGTGAGGGATGAGTTATTGACCAGTAAACAACCTTTGGCAAATGAAAGTATTTCAACTGAAAAGAATCAAGAATTTGAGAATCCTACATCAACATTAAGGCAAAGGAAGACAGAATTGTTGAGCACCATCAAACCAAGTGCCACTTCTGCTCATACACAGGATTTTGATGGAGTCATTAGTAGTGAACAACAAACACAGGAGGAAATCACAAAAAATTTACTTTCTATGGCAAAAACTATGAAAGAACAAACAATGGCAGCCAATTCAATCATTAGGCAAGACTTAATCACACTTGAAAAATCTAATGTGCTAGCTGAAGAAAACCAGGCTAACCTTCACACTCAAACACAGAAGCTTCAAGAGAGAAGTGGATTCTGCACCCGTTGTTGGGTTTGGTTGTTCTTGTTGCTTGTCTGCATGTCTTTCATAGGTAATCGATTACTTTGTTTATTATTTGATATGACATAAACCTTTTTTTCTGATCTAGCTATGATTGTCTTTATGCGGATGTTTAAGAAGAAGAAGACGTCCTAATCAAAGGCCCCAAATGATGGTAACTGAATTTTTCCCTGGTAAGTTTTTGTCTGTATGGTGAAAACCAAGGTTCTTATAAAATATGTGATGCCCGTCTCTGGCTTACACATTCTCAAATTATACGGGATATGTGATAGTGTGAAACTTGCTTTTTACTTCCTATGTAAAGCTATTTCGACAATCATATGGGTCAGTGTAGGAATCGGCCCCGATTACCTAAGACCCACTTTACTACCGGAAGGTACTGGCGCGACATATATAAAATGTTCTTTTTTATAGCTTAGTGCCAGTACATTCCGGTAGTAAGCTGGTTCTCGGGGCCGATTCCTAGGTTAGTGCGTAGAATATTCTTTGAATTTTCACCCGTTCAAAAATGGATGCTAATTTGATGAAGTATATCGACTTTATTGAAGGCTTCGAGTCCCATAAACAAAAAGAGGTTATAATAAAATGAGGCAACAAGAGAGGCTCGATACATAAAAAAATTTTACAATTGGACGTAGTCTAGAAACCCCGTATATATACGCCAGAAATAGCCCCGGTGGAAGGAAAAAGAAACATCAACTGATGGGGGTGGTTTCTTCTAACCACGTCCTGCTTGGGCTTGTCCCAATTCTTCATCTTCCACCGCTGCTTGACCGTCGTTGCTATTACTGACACTCTGTAAAAATAAAATATCATGAAACCATCATGCGAGCTTGGCAAAACAAACACAAGTATTAGTTTACTTCAGCTGAATGGATAAACAGAGGTTGACTCCTGCCATTTACGGCGTCTTCAGTGACATGAACTGACACTAAAGGAATTCAAAAAATATTATCAAAGTCAAGTAATGAACACAGTCATTGAAATTACCAATATCGGAACCAGGGATCTCGAACATTGCGTCGAGTAAAAGAGTTTCCTAAAAAAAACATTGTCCATGAACATATTTTAGTGTGCTTAGTATAATATGCAACAAAAATATACCATAATTGCCCTCAGCCCACGGGCACCGGTCTTTTTCTCCATTGCTTGTTTAGAAATGGCTCTGAGAGCTTCTGGCGAAAACGTCAATTCAACCTAGAACATAATATTGTGCCCAATGAGATCATCTTACTTAGTAAAAAAAAATATCGTACTTTGTCCATTCCAAAGAGCATCTGAAACTGTGGGACTAGCGCATTTCTGGGTTCTGTAAGAATTCTGACCAATGTATCTTGAGATAGAGAATGGAAAGGTACGATAACCGGGAAACGGCCGACAAATTCCGGAATCATGCCGAAGTCAATTAAGTCTCTTGCTTCGACAGCACGAAGAAACGCATCTCGCTCGCTTTCATCATCGGCTACCTCGGAAGACACTTCAGCCATTCCTGCCTGTGTGGCGGCTCGTCTTCCGGCGCTACTGCCAGACGAGCTAGCGCCGAATCCTAAATACTGTGACGATGAAAAGACATAAAACATTAAGTTCAGATTTCTTCTGGTTTATTGGATAATCATTTTTAAAAATACCTTTTCATTTTTGCGACGTGATACAATGCGGTCTAGTCCTGTGTAGGCGCCTGAAGCAACAAATAGGATATTAGTCGTATCAACTTGGATAGTTTCCCCGCGAAGTTTCCGTGGAGCGTTCCGCTCAGGAACATTGACAATTGTTCCCTCCAGCATCTTTAACATTCCTTGTTGCACGCCTTCTCCTCCGACATCACGCAGCTGATGAATTCCAGGAACAGCGCCAATTTTGTCAACTTCATCAAGAAAAACGATGCCTGATAAACAAGAAATAATATGTGTGAAGTATACCGTTCCAGACACTATATAGTGCTAACAAAATACCTTGTTGGGCTTTGTCAACATTGTAATTTGCATCCTGTAGCAATTTTGCAATCACCTGAGGGTACAAAATGGTTATTAGGCGGCCATTAATATGTTTCTTTAACAGACCATGTTACTTACACTTTCAATGTCTTCACCAACGTATCCAGCCTGTGTCAGAGTTGTGCAATCACAAATTGCAAATGGAACGTCTAAACATTGAGCGATGGTCTGTGCCAGGAGGGTTTTACCTAAATGTATCACAAATTAATATTTTGCGTCTGTAAGTTATGACTGCGCCGCAATAGCCAAATGTAACCACGTATACCTGATCCGGTGGGTCCCAGCATAAGTATGTTACTTTTATCAAGACGTAGTTCATGTGAGCTTGTATCCAATATGTCACTGCCAGACGAGGAGGCGGAACTTTTTGGTTCATCGGCTGGCGATAACGTCTGTTGTTGGGAAGTAGTGCCTGATGCACCTAGGCCATGGGACTGACCTAATCCAGTTACTTGAAGTAGATCTAATTGGAGAAGAGGTAAAAATTACAAAAGGCATGCAGTAACTAATGTTACAAGAAGAGAAACATATATACCAGCCCAGGCTTGGGGTGTTGCTCTTCCTCTTCCACCTTGATTTGCTACAGGAACTTCCTGCTCCTCAGTCCCTTTCTTTGGACTGTTTGGTAAATTGTTGAAAATTCGTTTGTAGTGGTTATAAACAGCAACTGATAGAACTTTCTTTGCCCACTCTTGACCAATTACATGGCGGTTCAAGTACTCATATATCTAAATGAAAAATTTCTTTAAAATAGCCTACATCCACAGCACACATCTGTCTTAGTTTCCTTAAAATACCTTTTTGGGAGGTGGGGGAGCTTTCTTAAGCTGACCGCTCTTGATTTCTGTCGACTCTTGTGACTCTTTTACAGATTTTTTCTGATCAACTTCTGAGAGAACCACAAAGAAGTGGTGGCATTTTTCACATTTTACAAAACGAGTAGAGGCTGTAAAACATATAGGATGAAAAAAAGCCTTTGATGACTCAAATGATTATAAAAGCATACAAACAAAGGTTTCAACATTGGTGCATGGGTTTCCACATTTAGGACAGCAGAAATTATTGTCTTTTCCAGCTCCCTTTGAAGAGCTTCCTGTTCTGCCTTTACCCGTAGTGGGTGGGTCTGTTGGAATATTTGTTCCTGCCTTACATAGCCAAAAGCTTGAGTAAATAGATCTTCGCTGGATGTTTTTGATGGACTGTGTTCCTTTGTTCAAGCCTTGATACAGAAATTTTATGATTAGGAAAAATCCAATTTGTTAACCAATTATTTTGTTAAAACCTTGATAAAATCTGCTGCTGGTGCTTGTCCATATTAGCGGTGATATTTTGTGAATGGTAAGTAACCTATAGCGAGCTGCAGACATCCTTGAGTCAAGCCTACGACTGTATCAAAACAAGTTGGCGTTCAAGGTCTCTGGTATTTACGTCTTTACGTAATACGTTATGGGTACCAGTATTAGACAAACAAAACTCACTTGTTTAGGTCTGTTTAAGAAGACAAATAACTAATTTAGGTAACTGTCAGGATAATTGGGTCACGATTGAAATTTGGAAATTTTAGAATAAGTAAGTGTGTGATAACGCAAATCTACCCCGGCCAGTTGCTAACTGGTCGCCAGCAGTAATGAAACTGCAAGTCAGCTGCGAGGGGTTTGACTATCAGCTGCGAGTTCGAGTCGTCACAGATGACGTCATAATCGAAAGTGAAATCATTGGTTCTAACTTCCAAGGGCATGACATTGTATTTCCAACATTCCCATGATTCAAAAACAAAAGAGTTTCAACCTGAATTGTCAATCAATTCCAGATCAACAGAATTTTGAAATTCATAATTCAAATAATAACAAAAAGGGAAGGAAAGACATGCACCCACAGCACTGGATTTTTAGGATTCTGTTCACTCCTTCGTTTTGATTTATCAAAACGAATCTTCGCTATTCAAAATTCTTTCTTTTGATAACTGAGTGAAACGTTCTATAACCTTGGCAACAGAATGTTCTCCGTGAACTTTATTATCACGAGTGCGAATATTAACCGTGCCATTAGTCTGTTCCTTTTCTCCCACTACAAGGATAAAGTTGTGCTGGCTTAACTGACCATTTCTGATTTTTTTATTCATCGTATCTCCTGCATCAATATCTGCCGTTATACGGAATCCCGCAGCTGCTATTTGTTCCCTTACCTAAGTGAAACGTTTAATTATTATTAATTTTGTTGTATTATTATATGTCGAAGTGTATACGGTGATGCGCATACCTGCTGAGCGTAGCCATCAAACATGGGACCAACCGGAACCACGACGCATTGTCGCGGACTCAGCCAAAACGGCCACTTTCCAGCATAGCTTTCGGTTAAGATGGCAATCATGCGCTCCACAGAGCCCAGAATAGCACGATGAATGATGACAGGTTTCTCCTTCTCGCCCGATTCGTTAATAAAACTTAAATTGAAACGGATCGGTAGCTGGAAATCCAACTGAATAGTTGCGCATTGATGCGGCCGGCGCAGTGCGTCCATGATAGTGATATCAATTTTAGGACCATAAAATGCGCCATCACCAGGATTTAATTGCCAAGCCTCTCCAAATTCGTTCAAGCTTTCAGTTAGCTCCTTTTCAGCGTGATTCCAGGTTTCGATTTCTCCCAAATACTTTTCAGGTCGTGTAGAAAGGCGAAGCTGGAAAGTAAATCCAAAAATCTAGGGAGAAAAAAAAAATCATCTGTGAACTTTGTTCCATTGCATATATTGAATAACCTGATACACGTCCCGCAGGAAAGCTAAGGCGCCATTGATCTCGTTCTTGATTTGACCCATAGTGCAGAAGATATGGGCGTCATCCTGCTGGAAACGCCGTACTCGAGTAAGACCGGAGAGAGCTCCCGATAACTCATTTCGATGGAGTACTCCAAAGTCGGCTAAACGCAACGGGAGTTCGCGCCAAGAGCGAACTCGGTGATCAAACAACAAACAATGACCGGGGCAATTCATTGGTTTCATTGCGTAAGTTTCTTTTTCCACCTATACAAAGTTAGTTCACGTTATGTAAATGGTCTTTGTAACTAATTAATGAAGATTGTTGCATACTTCAAAGGAAAACATATTCTCCGAATAATGCTGCCAATGGCCAGACGTAAGCCACAATTTGGAATTGTAGACATTTGGAGTTATGACTTCTTGAAACCCGCGTTGTCGGTACTCATTTCGGAGGAAATCGACGAGCGTATTATAAATATGTGCGCCGTGTGGAGTAAAGAAGCAGGCTCCGGGACTGAGTTCGTGAAAGAAAAAGAGTTCGTACTCTCGTCCCAGTTTCCTGTGATCCCTCTTAGCTGCCTCTTCTTGAATTCTTTGCCACTCTTTCAGCTGTTTATTATCCGGAAATGAAATACCTGTTCAGATCGAAAATCAAGCTTACTTAAATTGGATGATTTAAAAAATAAACATATAAATAAGTTAAATCGATAATGTATACCGTAAACTCTCTGAAGAGATTCGGCATCTGCTTTGCCTTCCCAATACGTGGAACTGTTTTTGGTAATTTGGAAAGCCTTTATTTTCCCTGTGTGTCTTACATGAGGCCCAAGACACAAATCTATCAACGGACCACACCGGTAGGCAGTAGTGGTAGGAGTGTCAACCTTTTCGTTCAGAATGCGAACTTTGAATTCGTTATATTTAAACATCTCTAACAAATCTTCTTTTTTCATTTCAAGGCGCTCAAAGGGCTGTTTTTCTTTAATGGCGGCTTTCATGACATTCTCAAGAACCGGGAAGTCAAAGTTGGACACCTGATTTTTATATTACATCATTAAAATTAAACTTTAGGTCTGTATAGTATCTTGCTATTAAGGACTGAAAGATTACTTGTTGGTCTTGGATGAACATGTCATAGTAGAATCCATTTTCAATAGGAGGACCATAACACAAACAGCCTCCATAACACCTCTCCAAGGCTTCTCCCAAAATATGGGCAGTGGAGTGCCAAAAGACTTTCTGTGCATCTTCATCATCAAACTTAAGAAGTTGCAAAGAACAACTTTCCTCTAAAGGTCTGTCAAGGTCCCATAGCTTGCCATTGACTTTGGCAATCACTGTGTTTTCTGCTAGTCCAGCACTTATGCCACTGGCAATATCAAATGGTGATGTGCGCCAGGAATTCCCCTCTACAATCTTTCCATCTGGTAGAGTGATTTGAATCGGAGTGGGCACCTTTGCTGCAATGGCTGCATCAGCTTCGGCTTTCAGCTTATCCCATAGAGCAATACGATCCTGCAGCAATCAGATTATATTGTTACTCTCTGTGCAAATTACTTTTTGTAATATGGCTAACTTGGATGTACACAGGCCAGGGGTTGAGCTCCTTCAGAGTAGTCTTGACCTCCGCTTTTGGCTTGGCCTCTCCCTTCTGCTTAGCTTCTCCTTTAGGCTTACCATCTCCTTTAGATTTTGCCTCTGCTGGTGCCTGCACATTAAATTACCATGAGTATTCTTCTTTTACCAAAACAGAAGGTACAGGAGTAGAACAGCATAGACATAAAACTTTGAATGAACATGCTACATCACTATTAGACAACTGCACTATTCCACGTCACCGGTTAAACAAACCCACCGAGGTTTGAATTGTTCTCCTGGGCTTGCTGAACCGGAAGTAATCGGGATCACGTCTATCAAATGGCTGATGCAATATTGGCACCAATAGACCAATATTTGCATGAAATTGATTGAATCGGGAGGAAAACAACCAAACACCTCGCGAGAACATGACCGAAATAAGCAAATACTTCTCTTGTGCCACAAAATCAGTTTCGAAGTACAATATTGAATGTTTTCATGCCTGAGGTTGGTTGTTAATGTCCATATTTGAAATCTGGTCCGCCACGTTTTCAGCCATGAACGACGAAGTGAACGCGAAGAGGGTACTGATATTACTGAGTACTAGAACTAGTGACTGCAAAACTGTTGGTGTGTAACCGTGGATTCACGAGCCTTAGGTTGGACTCTTGGGGGCTCGATAGCGTAGGTTGCCAAGTTTGGGTATTACACGTTGAATTTAAAAGTAAAATTTGATAAACACTTTACCAGAGTAATAGAATACTATTAATAGATTAATACTATTAATAGATTAATACTATTAATAGATAATAGTATTCTATTACTCTGCCTCTGGTGTGAACGCGCCTTAAACGGCAGAATTAAGTCGGATACAACCACAATTGTCTTGTGGGCGTTGTCGGGCGTCATGAATAATTCTAAATTAGTTTATAAACATAATTGTTAAACAAACTATAAATATAACGAAATGTATGCGAAAAATAGTTTCAAATCTAATGGCACATGGAGAATGTCTGAAATAATGATACTTTTCCCAATAGCTGGAACTATTGGTCCAAACACAGTTCTGTTAGTGGTCTTGTGTCTGAATGAATGTATAAGAATCAAATCGACTGCGCGAGTAAATGAGTCTGAATGAATGTTTAAGATTCTAATCTAAGCTATTCTGAGTATATCATAGGCAGAGCCAATTCTTCTAGGCCGAAGAGCCATCTTACGCGTTGATGGATTGCTATTTAAATTATTAATGCAATATTGGTATATTGCATCAAACATCCAACCGAGCCGTAACGCCAATCAGCCACATAGCTGTCTGGTTGATTGGCTGGTTGGCATAATGGCTGGATGGCATTTTGGCTCGGTTGGATTTATGATGCAATATTGCATTAATAATTTAAATAGCAATCCATCAACGCGTAAGATGGTTTGATAGATGACATAGTAGGGTTGGCTTATATCCTTCAGTCCTTGAAAATTACCGTTGACAAAATTTCAGCGCTTAATTCACTTGCAGCTTAAGAACTCGTTATGATAAAAAAAAATTTTTTTTCAGTACTTTAACCGAAATTTTTTAAAATATATAGTTCATTTATCAAAAAATTAATCATTTCATAAATGTGAGTGCAATTTTACTTTGGTTATTATTTATTCCTCTTACGACTTGCATCATAGAGGGGCTACGATGGGTGTGGTCCTCACCCTTCTAGGGAGGGGGATGATTCACCAAAGGGGCTGAGATTCCAAGGTACGAATCATCCCACGCAACCCCGTCTGTGTTGCAAGATGTACGAAAAATTTACAATAGAAAAAGTTAAACAACATTTAGATTTATTAAATTTAATTATTTGTTAAATGAACTGTATTCAGTCAAAAATGACGGTTCATATTCTGCAATCAAAATTTAAATAGGATAAGGAATTCTTAGCATGCAAGCGAAGTAAGCGTTGCCATTTTTTCAACGGTAATTTTCAAGGGCGTAGGCATATAAAGCCAACGCTCTTTCACTGCAAATTCCCCCCAATTTCGCTTACCGATATGGAGGCTCTGTGTCCCTAAATATGTAAGATAAAGGCAAGCGAAATAGCCTTTATCTAAGGAGAAATAGGATTGTTCAAAATGTGTTTATAAAGTTGTCCTATTTTAGTGTTGGCGATTATCTAATTTGGTTAGATACAAATTATCTACGCCCACTTTTAGATAACGATACGATTATCGATAAAGTATCTAATTATCCCCATCTACTGGCCAAAAAATATACTGCGTACATGATTGTATAAATATATAAAACACGGTTAACATAATATTTAAAAATTATATGCAGAAGTGATTGTGAGTTGTGGTAATCACGGTAATACTAACAAGCCTTAAACAGTAAAACAAAAAAATAGCAGTTTTTTCTAATTTGCATCGATAGTCGTCAACAATCGTGAGTTATCACGGCGAGAATTTGTAATAATGTAATATGAAGTAGCGCTAAGGTTAACGAGTTGGTCTGTGAACAAAAAGTTCGGAGTTCAAATCCAGAAGCGACTGTATATTTTTTCTTGATGATTGGCTCTTGAAAATACATTTTTAACGCATTTGAAAGCTAGCAGACGACGGAAAGATTAGATTTTTGTTTACAATTTGTATCGATACTACCCAACAGCAATTAATCTTTTTTATGCTGAAAGTTTTTTTAAGACAAGGATGGGGGGCGGGGTGGCCGAGGGGAAATCCCCCCCCCGGGTTTTTCCCCCCCCGGGCAAAAAGAGAAAAAAAAAAAAAAAAAATATATTAAAAAAATATAAAAAAAAAAAAAAAAAAAAAAAAAAAAAAAAAAAAAAAAAAAAAAAAAAAAAAAAAAAAAAAAAAAAAAAAAAAAAAAAAAAAAAAAAAAATAAAAAAAAAAAAAAAAAAAAAAAAAAAAAAAAAAAAAAAAAAAAAAAAAAAAAATAAAAAAAAAAAAAATAAAAAAAAAAATTTAAAATTTTTTTTTTATTTTAAATTAAAAATTAAATTAAATAAAAAATAAAAAAAAAAAAAAAAAAAAAAAAAAAAAAAAAAAAAAAAAAAAAAAAAAAAAAAAAAAAAAAAAAAAAAAAAAAAAAAAAAAAAAAAAAAAAAAATTTAATAAAATAGAAAAAGAAGGAAAAAAAAAGAAAAAAAAAAAAAAAAAAAAAAAAAAAAAAAAAAAAAAAAAAAAAAAAAAAAAAAAAAAAAAAAAAAAAAAAAAAAAAAAAAAAAAAAAAAAAAAAAAAAAAAAAAAAAAAAAAAAAAAAAAAAAAAAAAAAAAAAAAAAAAAAAAAATAAAAAATAATAAAAAAAAAAAAAAAAAAAAAAAAAAAAAAAAAAAAAAAAAAAAAAAAAAAAAAATCTATAGACTACTGGCGCAGTGGTATAATACAAGTCTAGTGATACTAAAGTAGTGGGTTCAAACCTAACAAAAGAAACTTTTTCAGCGGTTTTGTTGTAGGGAAAAGCTAGCCTAAATTATTTTTGACAAACTTTCTAAATCGGTTGCATAACAGAACTATATTTTTTTAATTCTAATGTTTTTTATTGTACTTTGAATTAGTAATTAATTTAATTTTAAAAGAATTAGTAATTGCGGTGGCAACCCTGATATCAATATTAAACAAATTTGCTATCTAGCCAAATATAGTGTTGCAGACCACGATAATTTTAGATTTTCGTCTGCAATTTGTATCGATACAACCCAACAACAATAAAATCATTATTGTGCTGAGTAATGTTTACAGAGTATTGGCACAGTGGTATAATACAAGGCTAGCGATTTAGAGGTATTGGGTTCTAACCTGAACAAAGTATGTTTTTCAGCGTTTTTATTGTTAGGAAAAGCTTGCTTAAATATTTTTTGATGGGATTTTAGAAATCGGTTGCGCAAGAGACCTATACTTTTTGAATTATAATGTTTCTTATTGTAATTTGAATTAGTAATTAATTTAATTTAAAAAGAATTAGTAATTGCGGTGGCAACCCTGATATCTATCAATATTAAACAAATTTGCTATCCAGCCAAATATAGTGTTACAGACGACGATAATTTTAGATTTTCGTCTGCAATTTGTATCGATACTACCCAACAACAACAACGTCATTGTTGTGCTATACAAAACATACAGAGTATTGGCACAGTGGCATAATGCAAGGCTACCGATGCAGAGGTATTGGGTTCAAACCTCAACGAAGAACGTTTTTCAACGATTTTATTGTTGGGAAAAGCTTGCTTAAATGATTTTTGACGGGATTTTCTAAAGCTATTGCATAACAGACCTATATTTTTTTAATTCTAATGTTTCTTATTGTAATTTGAATTAGTAATTAATTTAATTTTAAAAGAATTAGTCATTGCTGTGGCAACCCTGATATCAATAGTAAACAAATTTACTATCCAGCCAAATATAGTGTTGCAGACGACGATAATTTTAGATTTTCGTCTGCATTTTGTATCGATACTAACCAACAACAGTCAATTCTTTTTGACTTACATAGCAGTTACCAATTTGATTGGCATAGTGGTATGAGAAGAAGCTCATGACAACAAGGATCCGTGTTCGATCCCAATAACTAACATAACTTTTTTATTGCACATTAGTCTGAGAAAATGGTGATTTTACAGTGGTAATCGTTGATAATTTGAAGGTTTGACTTTTACTATTTTCTATTTGATTTTCTATTTGGAAAATTATATCGATTGTCGTTCATATAGTTTACTTTAAATGTAGCATAAACTAAATAATATTGCAGGCAACTATAGCTCTGTGGTATCATACAGTATTTGGGATTCAGAATATCGAAGTTCAAATCTCACTCCATCCACATCTTTTATTTCGTATGGGGTATTAACATTTTTTTGTTGTGTTCTTTGTGTTTGGACTATTTTGCAATTAGAAATCGTCTTAATTTTTTCGTTTAGCATGAAAAATACAAAAAATTTGATGTAAAATTCGATAAAATATAGATAAAACTAGCTTTGTAACATACTGTTTAGTCTTAAGAAAAGCAGACGATGATCAGTTCAGATTTGTATTGTGCAATTTGTATCGATATTCGGTAACAAAATGATTGTTCTTTGCATGACACATTTGTTTATCGTCTTAATAGCTCTGTGGATGAAGACAGCAATGGCATGACAAAGGTTAAGAGTTCAAATCCAGCGATGGGTATGGATCTTTTCTTAATTTTTTGTTTTTGACAATACGCCATCTATTGAGTATCGGAAAAACTACTTGGAAAGTATCGATACAACGATATATCTAAAAATATCGACTATCTAACATTTATCTAAAAATATCGATATATCGTTAAAAAATTTAGATAGTCGCCAACACTATCCTATTTCTCCCAGTCCTATTTCTACAGGAGAAATAGGACTGAAAATTTCCGCCTATGACCTATTCGGCGGAGCAACTAGCTGAAATGGCGAAGGGAAATTGCAGAGATGGCACGTGCATGATTAATCAAGCAGACTACTCGGCTTACAGAGAGATCTCTCAACTGGTTCCCTAGTACGTATTTGAACAATTACATCTGTTAAGTAAATTAACATTGTAACAGAACAGAAGAATTCACGCACCGTCCATTGCGTTAGTTGTTCGTCTATTCACAGTAATATTTAGTGTTGGTGGGACTAGAACCAGAACGGACATTCCCAGTCCCTACGTCAGAATCAGCTCTAAAACCTGGATTTAGATTACCTCAAAACAATTAGTCCGAATAAATAAAAATGTTTTCGTAACCTACAATTACTGGTTCGAAAGACGTCCAATACAATTAAGAGAATCAAATAAACCTTGTCATCATGCGTAATTTTAATTTCTAGTTCACTATTCCGACCCTGATTCTGACAGTTTTCATCACCAAATTTCATGGATTTTTTTGTTTCATTATCTTAGTTCCTTCCAACAGGTCGATTCACAATGCACCGATAAGGCTTAACTAGGATAATTCTTATCATTCCATTGAATCTACTTTATGGTAAATAACATGTAGTAAACAACGTGACAACTTTCAAGATCCGCCACAATAATTGTCTGACATTCAAGATTTTTTTTTGTACATCAAAGCAATACCAGTTAACACCTTAAAATAACTATCTGGATTTCAGTTTTATTTCATCGAAAGTCAAAAGATTACCTTACCCATCGTAGTTTTTAAAAAATCTTCAGTGTATGTTGGTTGCAAATTTAAGGGAGTGGTGCAACAATTTAATTACGCAATAAAACACTGGGTGGAAATGTTGGGAAAGTGTTATCTATACTACACCTTTAACATGCACTCCTTTTCCGTGCCTCGGTTGGTGTCGAGCTATAGTTCAAGCACACAAGATCATTACCACTTAAATTTAACTTTTGACTGTATGGAGACATAGGTATTCTATCGAGATATAGGTATTCTTCGATTTTTTTTTATGAAAGAAAAAAGCACTCAGATATAGCGAAGTGCAGTTGCAATAACCAAAATCCAAATGGATATCCTATTTTGTCCACAAGGTGCCGAATTACTTGGCTTGCTGGTAGTGGGCTGCTTGGTAGTGGGCTGCTTGGTAGTGGACCCGCTTTCTCCCACATAACCAACATTGCACGAATTAAAGTCACAGTAGGTTGTTAATTCGATCGGGTAGTTCCAAGGCGCCAGATCGTTTTTTCTACTACAGTCTCGCAGGATGTGAGCTTTACCTTTTCGAAAATTGAAAATACACGTACTTTTGGGTGCTGGATTTACATCGCATACTTATATGAAAATTGCTTACCAGCCGCATCTTCAGCGTATCTTGTGACACACGATGTAAACTGAGGAGGGCAGTCACCAGATGGGAGAGTATTTTTACCATATTGACAGTCTTCGTTGTATATGCTATTGCTTGATGTGCAAAAGTGGCACTTTAATCCTGGATTTAAAATTAAAATTATTGCGATTAGAATAAACGAGTAAGACCCTCTAGTTTTACTTACCGTTAGCGTAATTTGTTAAGAGAACGATAAGCAAAGAAACGTAGATTTTTGAAATCAAGACCATTTTTTAAAGCAAGGTTTAAACAGGAAGAAATATTTCTAATAGTTCTCAGACGTGACGATTCCACTCGTTCTCTGAGTTGGCAAGTTTTACTTCAACTACTCATGGCTAGTTTTATATCGCGTTCGATATGACATGCTTGTTAAATGAGTCGACTTAGCACCTCATAAACCATTGATAAGAACTATAAAGCGCTTCGTATTGGCTCTGCCCTCATTTCACATGATCATGTCATACATCTAAATTTCAAAATTGCAGCGGTAAGCTATGTTTTATGCGTGAGATTATTCAAAGCAACGAACTTTGCATCCGGTCTATTGTACTAATGTGAAACCGTCTCACAAAAGGATTCAAATAGTGGCCATTTAGTTCCTTCTTTTAAATATATATTTAGAACTTTCTCGAATGGGCTTCCGTAAATCTGTACTCATCCGATGTTTATATTAGCCTTAATAGCAATTATGAATTTGATGGTGCTTAAAAAACAAGTACCGCGAGACTCTCGTTGGTCTTAGACGATAAAAACCGTAGACAGAGAACAGCAAT
Source organism: Daphnia magna (assembly GCF_020631705.1). Lineage (NCBI taxonomy): Eukaryota > Metazoa > Arthropoda > Branchiopoda > Diplostraca > Daphniidae > Daphnia > Daphnia magna. Next base: position 3,301,786 of record NC_059184.1, read on the forward strand.
TCATTCTTGCGCCAGTGCGATTCTTTCCAATTACAGCTTATTCGCCATTTCAGTCCATTGATATAAGAGGTTGACTTTCCCCGCTGTTATTAACCATATTAGATGTTTCCTTAGCTTCCTCGGCCACATTGTATTCCTCGGGCTCCTCTTCATCCTGAGACTAAGGAATCAAATATTATCACATAAATGCTACTTTGTCCATGGCCATTAATAAGCCCATTATGTGCTTAATTCATGGTATTACCTGAAGTAAACCGCTGACAGATTCATAAGTGAATGCACCCTTAGATAAATCCACTTCGATTGGGAAGAAACGCTGTCCGTCCAGCAGTTGATGACACTGATCATAAAAGGTAGTCAGGTGACTCAGAAGCCTCTGAAGTTGCTGGACGACATCTTGAACGTGCTTGTTATCAAGTAACTCGATTTTGACCTAATTTGACAACGTTAAATCTCAGCTGTTTTTCTATTTGATTGAAACATAATCAAAACAATAAAGTTTTGTTCACCTGAACATCAGACCGTAGAGCTGCGAATCGAACCCTGGCATCTTGCCGACAACGAAGAACCAATCTGCGTGACGTACACCCAATCGATAAATCAAAAGGTAGCATGCCTATTGGCTACGTATTTCATTTTATACCGGTATTCGTAATTTCCTGTCTCGATGCGGTAGGAAGGCTCTTGCAGTGAATGGTAGCTCTGCTCCTCATCGTCCATTTCCTTCACCTGATTCATCACATTATCAATGAATGTACGTCTTATCCATTTATAGCCAAATATCGTTTTATACGGTACCTTTAAGCAATATGAGAGGTATTCAAACTTGGCGTCGGCATAGCGACCGATGGTCATTCGGGTGTCGGGAATAGCCTTGTGAAGAAAAGTACCCAAGTCGGCCAGTACCTTGATTTTGCGGGAAAATTGGAGTAAAGAGTTTGTCAGGGGATGGACGAGAAAGTTGGAAGATGTCCAAATACCGGTTTGAGTTGTTTAATCATCTGGACACCGTAACGTTCCATCTGCCGATGGATCTCTCCAAACTTTGTGAAAACTTCGCTGGCTCGCGGCTGTAACTCACGGACGCCGATTGTCGAAAAGATGTTACCAAAATCTACAATGCAAGAAGAATATTAAGATGTTTTTAGATAATCCACGTTTTGCAAGATTTCCGGCATATATCGTGTACCTTTATAGGTTTGGGACAGATCGTAATAAGAACGAAGAAGACGTCTAGTGTGCTATAATGAAGTCAATTCCCGCGCGAAACGACGAAAATAACGACATCGCGTCAACAGACGTAACAACTTGAAACTAATGACAAGTAAATATATATACCTCGACCAGCCCTCTGTACATGCCCTCACAACGCTTCAAGTCTTCTAGGCGTTTCAGCAAACTGTCGTTGCACAGGATGGCCCTTGAAAGTCCCAGAGCGTCGGCCGTCGAGCTGGACATGTTCTCGACGAGGCGGTGCTTGACTTTCTTCAATATCAAATCCAAAGTTTTGCCTTGAGCAGGTTCCGCGTGAAGCTTGTTGTAGCGAATCGTGACTGAGCTGTCGTCAAGAGTCAAATAAAGGTTAGAGAAGATTACAATAATTTTAATCTTAATTTTTTAGTGTCCGTGGGTGTATACCTCTGGGCTGCTTGGATCATCTTTGCCACTTCGGATTTTGTTTTGCCTTTGACTGAAATGTTATCCACTCCTGTTATTTCATCTCCGCTTTGAAGAGTTCCTTCTTTAGCAGCTGGTGTATTGTCAAAAATCTGTAAAAACAGAAATAACGAAAAACATTAGCGGCTGACAGAAACCACGTGAAAGTGTGTCATCGATACCTGCACGATGTAGAGGCATGGGCAATAGGGTGCACCTCCTCCAATGCTGATTCCAATCAAATTGGAGCCATCTTTTTCAAGGACCACTGAACCTGTCGTGATCGTCATTCCCCTGATGGACGGATAATAATGAAAAGAGACTGGTTTTAGTATATAAGAATTTCCTTTTCCTTACTAAGGAAGCAATATTATGAATAAAAGCATTACAGCAATCACACAGTTGGTTTAAAAGCAAGCAAGCTTACTCAGATACATCAACAGACTTACAACCAATAGCGGGTTTAGTTGGCTGTTAATTCTAGACATTTACTCGCTTTCGAAACAACGTTCTACTAATGACATTTTAAATGTCCATATTTAAGTTCTGTTTGTTAACGCTCTGGTACTACACAAGGGTAATCCAACGTAAATTACCAGAAACACATGCCTAAAAAATGACGAGATTGGAAGGCTACAAGAGGTAAAAGAGGATTATCAATACAGGACAATTTCCCCTGGTACAACAGAACTAATTTGTTATTTTTTAGGCTACGGGATAGCAGTAAATATCGATCACCTAATAGGACCTTTACACGCACTGCCGGGTTGCCGTCAGTTCTTTGTAACTTACGACACCGAACTTACTGATGGTTCTCCGGCCAGAAAAATCCACGCATTTCGTCTTCGATGTCTTCGACCTCCAGTAACATGCAAGAGGACGATTCAAGCTCGTCTGAATTCACGACATCTGGAAGGTTGTCGTTATCGTCATTATCATTGCTTGGATTATTGCTACCAATAATTCCATCTGATGCAGGACTGGCTATCGATATGTCGTCTTCCCAGTTGGCTGTACTAAAATTCGATTGCCAGTAGGTCGATCGAACGTGGCATGGTGTCCGAGGCCGTAAAAGAAATAAAATGGACATCAATGACGGAAATTACGTCAATTATTTGGTCGCTAGGAAGATGGAACTCATTTTTATGGGTTTTTCTAATGGGCTACAAAGGTGATGTCTAATGTGTTAGAATTTTTACCCAGTTCCGCTGTAAGTCGTTTCGGGACTATGGTGCATTAATCATTCACAACCCAAAACCGGAAATGGGTGCATTATTAGCACAAAGTTATGTACATGCAGAAACACACACACACACACAAAAAGTAAATTAATTATGCAGCCGTGAAAGCAAAAGTTGACAGTGCATAGCTTTAAGATTGCGCCAGATAACGTCCAAAACACAAGAAAATTATTGATTTACATGGAATCTTCTCTCATGGGTAGTTGAGCAGGGTAATAAGGCCACATGTTTTGTCTTCCGAAGCTGATGCGCACGAAAAGAACGAAAAGAAGAATGGACTGGGGCGACGAAATTAACAATAAACACACATACACACTCTTGTTGATGTTCCACACTGTTCAGACTGCTCTCTAAAATATCTTTTTCGAAGTGCTGTAATACGGTCTCGTTTTAACGACTACAGAACGAGTCTGTTTGTCTCGATACCAAAACTCGATTGCAACAAAGGAAACGGAAAGAGCTTGTGTTCACAAAACAAAGTAACAGATCCCTTTCCATGCGACAGATAACAATAATTCGAAACAGCTAATGGAATAAACGGATGACGTAGAATAGAAACTTGTGGTTGTAATAAACTTACATCTTGTCTTCTTCGAAAAAGAAGTCTGGCTCGTAGTCGGACAACATTTTTGTACCCGAATCTATTTCAGCGTTTGTCGTTTGTTTTGCTTTTGCGTCAACAGGACTGTAGAGATGCAGTTTGTCGAAACAGCAGCGACGAACCGTACCACCACACAACTTTCAGGTCGCCAGTTGGCACAGCTGTCGTCTGTTCTGCGGGCAACCTCCCATACAGGATCGTTGGTTGCCCTCGATGGTGGGCCGACATCGCCCGGCTTCCCCCCTTTTTCCGTTTTGATAACAAGCTAAAGGAGGGCTACACTCCATGTCTTTATCGATCGAATGCTGTTCACGATCCGGCAACGCTTCGTCGACGGAGTTGCGTCAAGACGGGCGGATATGCGCGCGACGACGACGATGCCCTTGGTTGGTTGTCCCACCCCCCTTTTTCCATACATCAGTTCTGTCTCCAATAATGTATATGTACACGCGTTCCTTCTCTATTCGGTACTGACAGCCGGCCAAAGTTATCGATTCGTCCGATGGGGTTCATGTCGCTTTAGTCCTATACATAAATGAGATGGGCTGAGTGCCGAGCAAAACATATCGCAAGCAACTGCCAGCTCGAATACTAAATGATTTTCTCATCATTCAAATTCAGTGCAAAAAAACAAAAAAAACGGCAGCTTTTAAACTGTGACGCCCGTCTCTTGATTCCGCATTGAATAAAGATTTTGTTTTCCAGTACGTTCATATGGTTTTAAATGCAAAGTACTAGCATAACAAAGTCTACTCAATGTAAGAAACTTGTAATATAGATGCTAATTTTCGGCAAGTGGCAGCTAATCAATAAGAAATTCAACGAATGTCAATCTTGGCGTCTGACGAACTGATTGCCTATCATAGGCCCTTTAACGGCGTGGAAGCCAATAGAACGCCTCTTCTATCGCTGGCTGTGTGCTGCAAAAAGGAAGTTATCATCATCGATCCGAGGCTCTCACATACACAAATTGAAAAAAGAACGGATGGTGGGTTCTTGTCGTCCTTTTGCCAACTTTTCCTTGATGATGAAAAGTCCGCGGTAGCAAACGGCGCTATAGAAAAGGGAGAAAGTTTGACGGCTATAAATGTACCGACGTGATGAATAGCAAAATCCAAAGGCCGGTAATGAGGAAAGGTAGACGTCTGTTCACCACGAACAGAGTAGATTGGAAAAGAGTGGTAGTTGGGTCGCTTTTGACGATGTTAGACGTATTCAAAGTCATGAGCCAATGGTAGCACATGTGTATACAAGTCTATATTCCGTGAACCGAAATAATGCGCAGGCCACGCACACATTCTTTGCTAGTTGTATGTGCGCACCGATACGCAGTCGGGAGAGAAAGCGAAAAGAAAGGGAATTCGGATACGTGCATCAATGAATAATGAAGACGACGACGAGCCATGAACACCGGATCGAAAGAAAAATGAGACTGAATAACAATAAGCGGAAAAGGAGGGGGTGGAACGTGTAGAAAAATATGAGGGAGGTAAACGAGCGAATGACTTGCAGTTCAATTCGGGCACGTAGCAACAGCAATATAGTAATAACGAGTAGACTGTATGTAACCTTACAAAATAGAGAAGGGGAAAAGGTTTCCCTTTTGCGGGAGGAGGTGTGTAGGCGGGTTAGAAGAAGAGGTGCGCCGGCGTAGTATAGATAATAAAGAAAATCTTCGATGCCTATGTGCGCGTACTTTTATAGCTCCTGAATATGTGTGCATGGCCTTTGGAGCCCAAAGTAACCCAAAGACACAAAAGGGAGATCATCGATCGAGTACGACCTGACCCTTTGCAGAGAAAAGGCCACCAACGCCTCAGAACTCGCCGTGTTTGATTTCTATATTTTTTGTGTCTTCCCCTCGATATTCGCCTCCATTGTAATTGTAATTCGTAGGCCAGCAGTGTCAAACGCAAAGCAGAGCGGCTGCTTTTGGATGCCGCGCAGCAAACCGAAGCTGGACCTAAGGGGCGTCGAGCGGCACGGGGGGGAGGGAGGTCGAAGCGAACAGCGACGGCGCTGATTGTGTTTGATAGAAAAGATACCATACACAGAGAGAGAGAGTTGAAAGGGAGAGAGGTATCTTTTCGCTAGGGCCTGGACGCAAGGAACCCCCCGTTCGGATTCAACAGCGCCACCTCAACCGATTCGGGCGCAGCTAAACGTGGCCCTCTTCACACTATCTCTCTCACTCTCTCTATCGTTGGGCTTTGTTCCCCTCATCTGCTGGAAACAAAAGGCTGTTTCCGAATCAACGAACTTGTATCAGGTAAATCACTAAAGTAAGCATGTGCCCATTCATTAATTCCTTTATCACTCGTTGACATTTTAACGTTTGTTTTCAATTCAAAATTGCCACTGCTTGTCTCACAATCACGTACTGTCTCCTCACAGGTGACTGAAGCAACAAAAAAAAAAGGGAGCTTGTCAGCGTGAGAGGGAGAGAGAGAGAGAGAAGGGCGAACGCTATTTTAGAGAGAGGCAGAAATTAGAAAACATGTAGGATCGATTGCAGGCTTTTCCAAACCGTCAAGCTTCGTCCAGCTGGACGATACTTGATGACGCAGTCTTATCTTCTTTGTGATCTCTCAACCTTCCTGCAAAAAAAAAAGTACCTTTTTCTGTCTCTCTCACTGCTCAAGTTGACATTGACGCGCACACACACATACACACACGCACACACACAAACAAAACAAGAAAAACAAATGCTGTGGAAAGCAGCACTGACGCGGCGTATTAGCCGCATGATCTTCAAATGCCGACTGAGTCTGACGAGTCCCGCTAGAACGACGCCAACAACGACGCGAATCTCTATCGGCAAAGGCAATGGTAAACGGTCAGCTTTGGGAGCCTCGGGCGCTGCATCGGTCGTGCGGGCCGACAACGTCTACCTGCTGGCCGTTTTTTTCGTCTTTTTCCTACTGGTGATGATTGTGGCTCAAGTGATGGTGATGCGGAGCGAGTTGTCTGCCAGCGTGGCCGGTAAATCTCCTCGCTCTTTTCGGCCACGGTCGGCGCTGTCACAGTTGCCGTCGTCGTCGTCGTCGACATCTTCATTGTCCTCCAAACGCCAGACGAAGGAATCGAAACGCCCGGTGGGCCCGTTCCGCTTCGGCCGTCAGCCTGCGCCTTTTGGCCGGGTACTGGCAGCCGATCATGCTGACCCGACTGCCGTCGTCGGCGACACGAACGCTTCTGCTGGCGGCCCGCTCCGTGGCCCAGCTAATCTAATTCATGAACCTTCCAATACTTTGACTGCAGGCGAGTGGCTCAAGCGCCTTCCGCAGGAGCAAAGTCGAGACGCTTGGGTCAACCAGCTTTGGTTTTGCTTCCAGGGACGTTCGGTCTGTCCGTGGCAGCCGGTGGCTGGACGCGAAAAGTGTTTTGTCTATTCGGCCTACCTGGACGACACGGCCAGCAACAATCCTGGCACTGGAACGGTACGAGTCATTGGGGTGGCCAAGACGAAAAAACCGGATCGTCTTTGGTGCCAGCTCGGATGGGCGACCAACAGCACCGCAAACTGGATTGCAGTTCCGGCTCAAATTAAAGCAATACGCGAGCACTGGAACTTGCGTTACAGCGCTGTTTTCATCCTGTGTCCATTGTCATCGAAAAATTGGCCAGCCAGTCATCCCCGTTCGCATCCAGAATTCGTTTCCATCTCAACCAGTGAGCATCCAACCATGCCGGATCACGATTTGCCCATCCGAACGACATCTACCATGTCTGAATTCAATGCCACTCACGGTCACTGGGCAGATTCACCGACTGGCAATTTGCTGCCCATTATTCGATATTCAGATGATCCTGAAATCCGGAATAATCCAAAACATCAGCTGAGCGTCTGCGTCAAGCCGCTTCACTACAGTTTCAATAGGGTTGATCAGCTGATAGAATTCATCGAGATCCATCGTCTCCTGGGCGTTTCTCATTTCACCTTCTACAACCACACGGTGGGCGACAACTGCGATTGTGTTCTCCGTCGCTATATTGAACAAGGTCTAGTGGAAGTTCTTCCATGGAGCCAGCTCGATGTTATTTCACAAAAGGAGATCCGCACGGAAGGTAATTCATTTAAATGATTTCGATGATGTGGCATCTGACATTTCTTGATATTATACGCAGGAATCTTCGCTTCGCTCAACGATTGCCTCTATAGGCACATGTTTGATAGCCAGTACTTGCTCATGATCGACCTGGACGAGTTGATTGTGCCGCGCACTAAATTCACGCTCACCGAGTTGATTGCTTCCACGTTATTGGCCAATAACACTGTTGCCGGCGGTATCCATAGCAGCGCCAACAGTCATAACGGCTACCAAATTGGCGCTTACTATTTCAGAAATGCCTTTTTCTATTTGTCGTGGCCCGATGATCCCGGCGTCCATTCCGCATGGAGCGCTACAGCTTCCAGCCGACATCTGGATTTGATCAGTTTGCGCAAAACGAGACGCAACTTTAAACTTCATCCTCACCGGTTTGCTAACGTTTGACAGTTCTATAAACGAATCCGTATTGATCGTGTACCTTTCCGACAGGATACGATCCAAATACATTTGCAGGCCTAGGGCTGTTGTCGAAGTCGGAAATCATTTTGTCTGGGAATTTCGAGCAGGCAACGTAGCGGCTCACGTTCCCGATTCGCTGGCGCTGATGCATCATTACAGGACGTGCGAATTTGGTGGTGACACTTGCCTAGCCAATCCTTCCATTCAGGACCGTTCGGCCTGGAAATACGGCGACGCTCTAGTCAACGCTGTCCGTCGTAGATTCGAACAATTCGGGCAATACTGTCCCACTCTTTTACCATTTACTGCTAATCAACAGCCACTGCGAACGTCGATGGCCACCATTGCTACAACTATTGCTAATGCTACTACAACTACTTCTACCTTGTCTCCATTCTCCAGTTGACGCGCGCTTCTCCTCTGCTTTCCTTCCACTCCATAATCATATGTGAAGTTTCGTTGATGAATCCTCGAGGTTTTTCTTTTCTTTCTTTAGTGTCGGCTGCAGTATGCGAGAAGACACGATTTTTATATACGGGTCCAAAAACCTAAAAGAGGAGCACAAAAAAAAACGAAACTCATAAGATATATCAGTAAATGGACGAATTGAAATAAAAACAAAAAATGAATTGTAAAAAAAAAAAAAAACACGTCAAACAGTAAATCGTGGTGCTAAGATGATGACCCAACAAAAGAAAATGTTTTCCATGGAAATAAACTTGCTTTAAAAGACGAGTATTTTCTTCTACATCCAATCGATTGATTAATTGTCGTGAAATATGGATTCATTATGAATTGTATCTGTCTTGACGGGGCGATCGATTTTCGCGAAAGAGAAGAGCCAAGCTTATAAAACTGTCGCTAGATGGTAGTCTTTGTGGACTGCATTCGTTCGGGAACGATCGTCCTTTTATTTTCATAACACCAAACCAATAAAAAAAAGAAAGGAACGAAATACCATGGGAAAAAAGTTAGAATCTAAAATTTAATTTCTTTCAATTTGAATTCGCGTCCCCACGAGGATTTCCAACAAAAACGAAAAAAAAACTTTTTTGAAATGGTTAATCTTTAACTATTTTTCAATGCAGAAGTGAGTGATGCGGAAATGTGTCCCCAACGAGGATTTGCCAATAAATGCGTCACATTGTTGGGATTATAGTTATTATTGGTGGCATATCAGTCGTCAGAATTTGAAAATGATACCCCACCCCCTACCCTCTCACCTTGACGACTCGGCGCAGGTCGAAGAACTATTAATAGTTTATATGCTCTTGAAAAGTGCTACGAGTAGTTGCCGGGCAAATGTGCGTGGGCCACCACCTACTGGCAAGTCCGGCAGTCGCCAGAGTTGCCTTGTTTCAACAGCAGCTGGTGACGGTCTTTTAAGCAAAAAAATGTGAGCGGGCAATGGCCATACGAGTGAAAAAATGTTTTTGCTGCCTCAACGACACATGGAAAAGATAACAAAAAGAAAAGTTGTGTCAAAAAGAAAGAACTCAGTCAAAATAACACAAGATGCAGTAGACGCAAGTTTGTGAAAATGGATCAAGTCTACACAGAAATTCATTCTATCGAACGGAATGGAGAAAAACAAAACAGAAAATAAGGAAGAAAGATAAGAAAGATTTGCGATAGGCCAGATTTCGAAGCGAGTATACATCTACGTGTACTAAACCTCGATGGGATTAAGTACGCGAAGACTATGCGTTGAGAGCGACGTCCTTCTGAGCTGTACAGCAACAACGGAGCTCATCTCTTTCATCTTTATTTTCAATTTGATTTTCATGGCAAGCAGCAAAACATTCGACGCGTGGATGATTTATTTGTTAAAGCTTTGTAAAGAAAAAAGAAATTGCCCGGCAACTTTATCCGCTTTCTTATATCCTACTTTAATAGAGAACACACTTCTCACTAAGCCTCCTACATAATCATGGAGACTATAAATATCTGCCAAGTATTGAGGAGAGTTATATCCGCCCGTCGAATATGGCAAGGAAATCACGTGAAATATTCATTTCCTTCGGAGTCTTTTTTTTTTTTCGTGACGCCGGATAAAGTTTGCCATATGATACAAAGCGCCTGTCCGGCACACGTAGGCCTTTACTCTATACGACGAGGGCCATTTGCTATTCAAATTTTTGTCAAAATTTTATTTTTTTGTTTCCTAAACATTTTTCTACAACCACATTTAAAGCGCAATGCGTCAAACTTGACTGACGTATTACGCTAACATTCTCTCGATTTGTTTATTTCCTTCAGCCAAAGATTATAATGACCCTCCTTAATTATTTTAGACATTGACTGGATTGCGGCACAGCCAGCGACGCTCCCAAAGTGACTTGGCAAATGTCACCATATGCTATAGCATTACTTATTTGATTCATTAAGCTTTCTTGCACTGTTGCACGAATGACTCTCTATCGCTTTAGTTGATTCGCTAGCCACGCCCATGGAATCCGCCCACTGTTTTTTTTCTAGCAAAGTTTTGAAAATGCCTTTGTCGTTGTCTGCCATCTACTGCTGATGAGGCCGTTCCACTTTGGTATCATTGAATATTTGAAGCAAGCGCACACGCAAGGCACTCTGTTCCATTCAACTTCAATTTATGGAAAACCCTTGCTGAACAATGTAATAGCATCCTATTTTATAATGTATGACTTAGGCGAAAAAGAGCAATCGATTGTTTCCCTTCTTTGAATTCGTCCCCGGCTAAAGGGACCGCCAGAGAAAGGAAATGCTTCTGGCAGTCGCCATCTTCTTTCCGTGTTCAGACAAGTATAAGACCCGCCTTAAAAATAGCATTGCAACAAGCGAGAAACAAAATAATACAAATTGCAGCTCGAGAAACAGCAAAAACAGCAGAAAAATGAGATAGCTTAGTTGATGACTGTCACCAGGCAACCATCCACTTTTTATACAGCCTAGTTTAGACAAGGGGGAACGGAATAATACACCAATCAAATTTTCTAGAGCGGGTCGGGGAGACAAACGCTGAAACGTGTATGCATTTGATCCAACAAGTGACAAATTTAAAAAAGGCAAATGTTGGAAAACGATCCCCCGTATGTTCTCTTTTGCAAAAATGATTCCCGTCCTAATACATCACTGTTTCTTTTCAAAGAAATTCCATGCAAAACTATGAGAAAATTGGATTCATTCAGTCTGGCACTTATCCAGCAAAGTAAAATAAATCTGTTGAATTTAACAAACCCTTATTTGAAATAAGCGCCTTCATTACTGGCTGTTTTCTTTATGTCGGTTTGGAACGCATACGTTACCGCTTTATGCAAAAAAACGAGAAAATTTATACGAGCAGGGATGACCGTTCATCAGGCCGTAATGTACCAACAACGCACGAGTCAAACCCTATAGACTCTTTATGTAGAAGGAGCAGATGCACAAGGAAAGGCCCTATATGCGTACCATGACGATGCAAGGTCCTATCCGATCTGAGCAGCAGTCGGCCCGCGCTCCTCTGCTTGGATGGAGCTAAATATGAACGTCTCCGGCTGCGGCCGATTAAAAGCCTAAACCCACACGACTCTCGCAGTTCCATTTTAGCCAATATCGTTCAGTGCTAGTCGAATGTGTTTTTGTGCAATAACTTTTTGACATCCGATAACAATCTTAAGTGATTAACGTCGCCGTTTGCAGCAAAGGTATAAGCGAAAGTGAAATCATCGCAACGACTTACCCCAGTGAAAGTGTAGGGGGTGCTGGTGCGTTAAAAAGTTGCCTCCTCCTTCAGTTTACAAATCAACGAATCGGAATAATGAGTTGCTGGTACGGTAGTGCCTGTTTCTATGCTCGTCATCAAACATCAGAATGGTGGTTCCAGCTGGGATCGACGCAGTGACAATTAAGTTCCTTTTTCTCCCATTTCATACGTTGCTGACGGTAAAACGATTGCTAGAAAAAAAGAACAAAAGTGAGAAAGTCGGTAGTGACACGCAGGTTGTACAGCCTCCTGCTGAAATTGGTCTTTATTCTTTTGGGCTTTCTTTTATACTTACAACAAAACTTGTCAACGACGTTTACGGTTCACACCCGGTACGTTTGTGCGTATGTATGACCCACTTGAGTGTTCTTCCTGCCAGTCAGGCGCTGAACGGAGGGCACCCGTCGATCACGCTCGGCGTTTTGCCATTATTAAAGAACTCGGCAGCTGGAGCCAGCCGCCAATCAGGTAAAAAACCAATTTGTCTTTTTCTGCTGGATGTTCTGTCTTGCCCGAACCTTGAGTAGCGTCTTGTATCACCCAATTTCGATGATGAAAGACGGGAGAAAATGACAGTGGGTCCAGACTTTAGTCGGTCGATCTAATTCATTTGTTCCAAATCCGCAAAGCATAGCCCTAAAACCAAAAGTAACGAAAAACTGAGGTTAAAAATTGAGTTAAAAATAAAAAAAAAAAAATCATGGTAGGAATTCGTAATGAGGGATTTCCAGGTTTCGTTGTGAGTTCATCATTGACTACGACAAGGTGATTGTCTTTTAACAATGTAACACGTCGCAAGACTAGGACACGATGCAAATGAGCCAGCAGGTGGTTACTGTAGCTATCGATTGTTCCCGGATGATCCTAGTAAGAGAGACATGGAAAAACAGAAGAGCAACAGACCTCACCATTTCTCTGCTCGACTCCCGCATTTCTTCGCCATCACACGCCCGACATCCGTACGACAAAGGACGGCTTCCCCTTTCGGTCTATTTTTTCATTTGCCCAGTGGCGTAACAAGTCTCTTGGTGACGCGGTGTATTCTATATAGATCGGGCTTTTTCACGTTCCTTTTTTTGTAACTGCAGCAGTAATTGACGGTTTTGTTCATTTCTTCGTGTTTCCCTTGACGAAAGTAAACCTCACGCCTCCAAGTAATTCGTCTGAAAAGAACTACCCACTTTAAGAGTGGTCTTACGGCAAAACGTTGGGTTGCGGGATTTTTTCTTTTACCAGCCATCAACCATCACGAAAAGCTTCAATCGCCCAAGCAACGAGCAACTTAGCAACCCGTGTAAGCCTCGTGGGGTTTTTCTTCTGTTGATATGCACTTGCCAAGTTTGGTGGTGGCTGTTGTCGTACGACATTCGGTAAAAGTTTTCGCTCCCAAACAAGAAAGGGAAGAAGTAACGAAACGAGGAAGTTCACTTACGTGTACATGTCGCCAGCCAATTGTGTCTTGATAGCATGATCAACTTTGGGCACCACACTGTCGAAAGATCAGACGTGCACTAAAGCTGACTAAAGCAAAATGGCGGGAAGAAAATTAAGCAACGATTTAGATGATTATTTGATACGATCTGGCAACTTCCTGTGCTTTTTCCACCCCTTTATCTATCGTATTTAAATTTTGATTATTATCTTTTGTCTTTGTACGCTCTTTTTTCCAGGATTTTCCCTCTTCACTGATGAGTTACAGAGGACGCTGATAGAACACCCACTCCTAGCGACAAGACGTCAGAGGTGGTCAACGTCGAACAAAGTGATGTAACTGGCAAAGAATAAACCACTAGCATTGCAACTGGGCCACTAAAATAAATCGTTATCGGGATTTTTATGCTAACCTTTTGTTCGCGGGTTGCTTCAACAGACAGTTGAAAATCAAAGTATCATTATCTCAATGTTTAACTGAGTGGAGAGGCATACATACACGTCAAACGTGCAATCGAAAGTGCACAATTTATGAACTGCTTCAATTTTGGGCAAAAGAAAACCCAATATAAAACATGAGGCTGCCTTTACTACCTTTCAAATGGATGTTGGTGAATCTAATGTTTTCCTTGTACACCTGGCAACAAGGCAACGCTGATAAATTCACTCTCGGATACCTAACGGGGGCATCCAGGAGACCCTGGGATAAAGAATACTCTCGTCCGGGACTCTCCATTTCAGGTGAGTTTAATATTAGTAAGCTTTTTTATTTAATATATCTTTATTATCGGGGTAAATGTTTCTCCCTGTCAATTTCTTCTGTCGCATTACGTGCATTTCCCCGTGCTACCAGAATCATAGAAACATGTTTCTATGACTGTGGTGCTACCTCTTTCTCGATGTATGACCTGATCGATGGCAACATCGATTCTTATATTTTCAACCTTTTCAAGAGCTCTAGGCGAATTACATATCCAATTTCTTTGAATTCAATCCAGATATTGAAGGATATCTCGGCGCAACTTTGTACTTACAATATATTGGCAGAAAACTTTTTGGGTTGAAAACAATGTAGTGGAATCTCGCAAATAGTTGTAATGTCGAAAGCTTTTTTCTTTTTTTCCTTCTCTATTCTTGCCTACGGTGCCTCCATTGCCAAATCTATTGCCCTAAGGGCTCAAGCAGGTTAGACACACGGACCTTTTTCTGTAAGTGATGCTAAACAGCACCGCTTCTTGTTTGCTTTTCTCCCTTCACGAGATTTTGCTTGCTGTTGCGATTATAAAAGATTTTCTTGGAAAAGAATTCATAAACTTTATTTTGCGTTCACTCACAAGTGTACAGACGTGCTTTCTTAAGAAAAAAAGAAAGCACATGCTTTTAGGCAAATGAAACCAACTTCAAGCTTGTTGACCTAGGTGCAGTGCAGGTGTCAAAGGCAAACATTTTCGGCTCCTCCCAGCCTTTTTATTTTTTTGCTAGCTGCCTCAGAAGAGTTCGGATGTGACGACAATCTTTTAGAAGAAATGTGATCGTATGGTGAGCTTAAGTTTCCCTTATTATTGATAAGTGATGATGGAAAGAAATTTCTGCCACAAGTACTTTTTCCTTGTAGAAAACATCAAGAGATTAAGATTATTTATCTGAGTTTTATTAATTTTTTTATTCTGGCAATGGCCAAGGAAGTAAAAATACCCATGGAATTTTCAATGGGAATCGTTTTCCTTTAAAGGCCATTGTTTTAAAAAATTTAATAAAGATCAAACTCATTGATTTAATATTTGTAAAAAAGAGTAGAGCAATTACGTTTTGCTGTCTGTAAAAAGTGTAGAGAACGGTAGAAAACTCAACTTGAATACCCTTGCAAACGTGCAGCCATTTTGATTTTTCAAATATCTTTAGCCAAAGAATTTTTTAAAAAGGAAAAACACCAGTTACAAGCACAGACAAACTTGAAAACAGGTTACTCTACTAACAGTTGCAAAAGGAACAAGTTGAAAGCAAACCAAAAATGGTATTGCTATGGCATTTCTTACATACAGACTTGCACAAAGTTCTCATTTATTCATTAACTTTTAATTTGTGAGACTTGCTAATTTGCATTTTAATTTTCAAAGCATCCTGTTATTCCTTTTCATTAAGTTTTTGCTTGCTTTTGTCGTGTCTTGTCCTTGCTTCCATAACCTCTTCCTGTTTTTGCGTCGTCTGTATTTTCTCAGTGTCTCACCGTTTCCCCTTTAGCTAGACTCTGTAAACCACCATTAGCTTTTTTTTTCAATTTGTCATGTTATTTATAATATGGCCACGCCATTGTTTTGTTATTGATTAACTGGCGAAACATGCTTTTCATCAAGTCACTAATGCAATATG
Organism: Daphnia magna; assembly: GCF_020631705.1. Lineage (NCBI taxonomy): Eukaryota > Metazoa > Arthropoda > Branchiopoda > Diplostraca > Daphniidae > Daphnia > Daphnia magna. The sequence goes on from NC_059184.1 coordinate 3,317,314, forward strand.
TTTCACGTAAAAAGAAATATTTTGCATGACACGTGAAGGATCTTAGGTTATTTACGTAGAGAACGCATGGCTGAGTCTGTCTAGAAAGACGAAATAACATGATAGGTAGAAGAGTCTCCATGGACTTTTTTGTCTGATAAAGCAAGGCCCGAATCAAATAAAAGAGATCGATAATAAAAATGAAAGACGAAAGTTGGATAGAACGAAAAGAGTATTTTGATCAAGTCCTTGATCTTCAAGCCAAGGATAACGAACGAACAAAGAGTAGAGGATCGAAGTCGTGCATCGTCGACTTTTTTTTATCGGGAATAGAAAAAAAAACTGTGGCGTAGGGAGACAAAGCGAACTAGTCGTAATAATATATAAGCAGGATCTATAGCAGCATGTTATACGTAGATCTATATAGTAGTGCCTTGAATAATAGTCATCTTTGCAAGGATCTTTTCCGTCCATTCTCTGAATTCCCGCGTCATATTAAATCACTAAGGTGAGTCGACGTCTTCGTCTTCGATATTGCTTTTACCCCCCTCCCCCACACGTTAATATTTTGTATTGGGATGACAAGACGGCGGGGAAATAAAAGGTACAGAAACTCGGCAAAGAAAGGAAAACTTCAGTCTTTTTTGCACGTGTTCGATAGGAAAAATCGAATGCCATTTATTCTCTGCATTTCAAATCAGATAAAATCTAAATCGAACTGCATCGTATGATTATATTTTCAAATCGTGCTCTAACATCAGCATTGAATCCTTGTGTGCAATTTCAGGAGCAATTTCGTTGGCCATCGAAGATGTCACCAGGCAAAACATTCTACCCTATGATCACACGTTGGATATGGTCGTGGCCGAAACGTATGGCGAGGAAGAAGAGTCTCTTCTTCAAACGGCTAAGCTGTGGACACTCAACGTCTCAGCATACATCGGACCACAAGAGTCCTGCGTTCACGAGGCTCGTATGGCCACTGCTTTCCGTCTTCCCATGATTTCTTACGTAAGATCTCCTTTCAAATTGGTGTTACTGTAATCCATTATCATTTATTGAATCAAAAGCTTTTTCGAGTCCAATGTGTAGCAACGCTACGACGAAAAAGCTATTTAATCATTATCGCTGTCATGGCGTCTAAAAGAGTGTTTACGAAACAGCCAATAACGTAGAAGAAGTCATCTTTCGGCTTCGTTTCTAAACGATTTCTGAAATGGCAATTTATGTTATCGCTCTTTTTTATTTTTCTTTCAACGCAATTGTAGTTTTGCACGCACGATGAAACTTCGAACAAGGAACTTTTCCCAACATTTGCTCGTACACGCCCGCCGGATACGCAAATCTCCAAGTCGGTGGCTTCCGTTTTGAAAGCTTTTCACTGGCACAAAGTCGCATTTTTCCACAAGAGCACGGACGACTCCGAATACGCTAAAGTAAGTTAGTCAACATCACGTTACACAAACATCGCACCAACCGGCATTTTCCAATAAGGAAAAATGTATTGGAATGAAATAGAGTGGAATAGACTTGTTTGACTGTAAAACTCTTTCCATCTATTTGACACGAGCTCTCTGGCGATTGAAAAAGATGCGTATCTACGTCATGAACTTGAGGGTATCCATCTTGTCAACTACACAGAGTACTGAAGAAGCCAATAGCGCTTTTAACCATAAACGAATATCGAATAGAAATCGTATGTAATACAAATATTGGGAGCGCGCGCACGCACGACCCTTTTGATCTTTTTGTCCCTCAATATGCTAGAGTGATGCTTCTTATACGCTGCCTATAATATTGATGTATACTTATTCTATTGTTATCCATTTTTAATGCACAAAAAAATAGTGCTGGAGAATCATCCATCGTGGTCTAGATTCAACCGATCGATTGTACGCAATTGTGTACTCGGAAAGTTATTTGACATGGTTTCGAGTTTCAATGTTCTCCAGTATAATAACGACCCTGGAGAAATAAAGAGAGATACACTTTCTTCCGGAATAATAGCTCCCACGATTCCACACTCCGACACGTATAGAAAGAGGGAGAACCTAACAACCGCGATAAACTAATAATAATGGGGAGGATGCGTGTAGTTCTAAACATAGGCGCGTGAAAGTGCAGTGCATTAGCGAGCACACTTCAGCAAGGCGGGCAAAGGCGTAAAAAATAATTAAATAAAAGTTAATCTTTTTTCGAAATTTCTTTTTTTATCGTTCATTTAGATTGCACAGACGGTGGTGACGACGCTAGCGGCCGAAAACATCGAAGTCAAATTCCGACGTTCGTGGAAAGTGACCTACCATCACGGCTGGGATGACTGGATGACGAATCCATTCGAGAAAATGGTGGACGAAACATACCAGGACATTCGCAGTAAGTACATAATGCACCGCGACTAACACTGTGTCATAATTAATAAGAATATTGGACGAGGGTAGGAAAGATGCACGATCGTATATGATATAAGAACGCTGGCCACGTTTTGACGAGGCCCTTACTTCATTAAAGATGTTCCCCTTTTTTCTTTTTCCTTTCTAGTTTATGTTGTTCTCGGTCCGTATCATGAACACATCGGACTGTTGACGGCTATGGAAGACAGGCATCTCTTCGATCGAGGTAATGGATCCACGTGTAATTATTACACAGAAAACTTCATCCACTTTTATACTTGGATACTTAATGAGATCGTCCCCCAAGAACTGAACGGTTTCTCATTTCGTTGAAAAACTAATTTTCTCTGAAAATCTTTTTATGAAATTCATCTTTAACTTTCGCAAAAAAAAAAAATAGGAGAATATTTTGTTTTGGGCGTCGATTTGGATCGTTACGACGCTGACAACCCAAGCAAATACTTGCGCGGATTACTCAAAGACGACCTGGATCGCAAAGCTATTGAAGCATTCGAGAACTACGTCGGCGTCGTCGGTTCACCATCGGGCGCTGATTTCGACAATTTTACCCAAATGGTCAACGATTACCTGGAACGACCGCCTTTCAATTTTCCCAATCCACTCACCTATTTTGGCGGCGTCAAACGAGTTAAGTAGTTCCATCGCTTCTACTTCAAATTTTTTTTTCAACTTTAACTCACCGGTTGACTATTACGTAAAGATTCGTGCGGAGGCTGCTTACCTGTACGATGCCGTCCTGCTCTACGCTCACGCCCTTCGTGAAGTCCTCCTTGCTGGGGGTAATCCGTATGATGGACTTGCCATAATGGAACGAATTCGAGGGCGAACCTACATGAGTGCTATGGGGTGAGTGCAACAAGAACGCTGTGTCAGATTTTAAAATCTTCAGCATGTGCTGTTTGGCCAATTAGTGTTGGACAAAAACATTCATATTATTCGTTTTACACTGACCGGTTCGCCACAAGAACTTGATTTCGGTTTGCATCGGTGTTGAAGCGTCCTTAGTTTAACATGAAATCAGATAGAGGAAAGTCAACCTGTCACTTGTTGATAAAGAGCTCCTGGACAAATCGCATTAATTAACTTTATGGTAAAAAAAAAAACATGATATGACAGTAGTTGACTCGTTTCCCTGGAGAATGTTGTACAACTAGTAGCTTTTGACTTTGATCTGCAAGATGTGCATGTTAAGAGCTAGCAGACCCGTTTGACACGATTGGACGTAGTTTGAGGTCCGATTCGAAAGCGGAAAACTGTTTCTTTCTCACTGGCAATACCCATTAACATTGCAAATTTGATATCAAAGCTTTGATCTTTACCAGTGCAAACCTTTGCTCGAAAAAAATCTTGCCGCTAGAGTAAACAAATGGAATTTCGGAGATTCAGCGTAACCTTTACGATGCCGAATTAATTTTGGTTACTCTTTGGCGTGTATGAAGGTACGTCGTTTACATGGACGCTAACGGCGACACTCAGGGGAATTACACACTGATTGGACGTCAGCCATACGAGATCACTAACCACGAAGATGGCCTCTACCCGGTGGGTGTGTTTCAAATTCCGCGGAACCACAGCACGATCCCGGTGAGTCCATTTACAGCGAAATGGGGCAAGGGAAAAAAGTTTGGGCAAAGAGATGATCACGATGCAAAAGTTTTTTTTTTTTTTATTATTATTATTGTTGGGTCCATGAAAAGTCGGGATTCTTTCCGACTTCTAAAACGGAGAATGCGCTTGTTGTCTTAACCATCTCCTATTTTTGTTTCTCGATTCCTTCTCCACTCTTCTGGAAGCGTCGTCTCCTGGTAACACGTAATCAAACGAAACAAAGGACCGCCAATTTTCTGTAGGACACGAGTAGAACTTGGCAAATAAAGAAAAGATGATCGAATAACATTCAACAGTAGGACGTAACCATATAACTAGAGAATAATAGTGGCAATCTTTAAAACAACTTTGTTTTCAAATCGTGTATTTTTGGTTAGTTGCCAAATGTTGTTTTTTGCGCATGTGACATTTACAACTCGTCAGTCAGTTACGCTTCACGGTTGGCAGAATCATTTTTTAGACGTTCACTATTTTTACGACGTGTTCCTATTTCGAACAGGAACTGCATTTGGTGTCAGCAATCATGTGGAGAACGGGCAAGATTCCAATCGACCAGCCTCCGTGTGGATTCCGGGGCGAGCTCTGCATCTGTAAGAACATCAATAATAATACCATCACGTTTCTCTTTTTCATTATACATGTTTCATTGAATTTGAAGAAAACTATGGCAAACATAGTGAACCTTTTTTCTGTAGAAAAAAATAGTTTTATTATTTAATCCTGTCGGGTTAACTCGCTGAGATTGTAGCCGTACAAAAAATGAATGAGTAAGAACACAAATCGTATTATACATGTACCCTGGATTTATGTACTCTGTTTCGTTCTCTTATAACAGCTAATACGGAAGAGATTGCTTCTGGAATTGCTGGAGGGATTGCTATCGTCTTCATCGTTGTTGGACTTATCATCTACCGTAATTGGCGCTACGAGCAAGAACTCGATTCACTCCTATGGAAAATTGACTACAAAGACATACAGATTCCTGACCTTCCGGCTCTTTCATCAGGCCAGGGAAAAGCTCCGCGGGTAACGTTCAAACATTTTATTTATTAAATTAAAAAAAAAGTGGGAAATGAAGCAAGCAAAGCAATTTGAAACTCCTCTTCACTTGCTTTTTGGGTTTCTGAGAAATATTTTTGAACATAATGATTCTACTTGTTGCTTTGTTTGTGAAGCTACGGCAACCAACTGAATCGATCCTTTTGTTCTCTTTGTGCTCGATTGTATCAAGCAGAGTCTTCATCCTCTCCTGAGAACAAGCCAGGTGTCTCTCAGCTCCAATCCGGAGACGGACTTTCGATATTCGGCTATTTACGGCACGATCGGTGTCTACAAGGGCCGAATCTTTGCCATCAAAATGGTCAATAAGAAATCCATCGATATGACACGATCCATGAAAAAGGAACTGAAATGGGTAAGAAACAACAAATTATCGCTGGAACTAATCCTTCAAATCGATTGATGTGACACAAAAACCGATGTGTATAGTTTATCATGCCAACGAAACTTGGTTGTATCCTTGCCTGATTACAGATGAGAGACCTGAGACACGACAATCTGAGCGCCTTCTTCGGTGCATGTGTTGATCCGCCTAATATATGCATCGTGACTGAATACTGCACACGGGGCAGTCTCAAGGTAAACACGCCTTCGTCGTTGAGCTGCTTCTCTATTTTTGATTACACGAGTACAAAGAAGTGCTACTGTGTATCGACCGAAAAGTATATAGACGCAAGGAAAGACGAGGGGAACGAGGAAGAACGCAAAAAAAAAGAAGCCTAAGGATGAGATGAATGATGACGATCGATAACTCTTATTTTTCTCCGTCCTTCAAAAGTTTTATTTATTTATCGATGTGGCATTTTTTTTTTTTTCGTGTTTTATTTACAGGACGTACTGGAGAATGACGATGTCAAATTGGATAACATGTTCATCGCCTCTCTCGTGGGCGATATAGTGAGAGTAAGTTGACATTAACTGATGAGGATAGCGGGAAGACAAAAGAGGCTCGGCATTTTCCTTCATCGCCGATCTTTCCACAATGGCTAATCCATAAATTAGCCATCCATGTCTTGGCTATATCGTGCAATCTTTGTATTGTTTTTCTTCCTTTTTCTTTAACCTCGCTACTTTTTGAGAGTTGTACTCCATTCACAAAGTGACAAGCGTTTCATTATTCTGTCTTTCAACAGGGCATGATTTATTTACACGACTCACCTGTCAAGTCTCACGGTAATTTGAAAGCCTCCAACTGTTTGATTGACAGCCGCTGGGTTCTCAAAGTTGCTGATTTCGGCCTGCACGAATTCAAATCGGGAGCCGAACGCCTCAGCAACGACGACTGTGACGACTTTATCCACGGTAATTTCGCCTCATTCTTTTCTTCCCCTAAATATTGTGCTCTAAATATTTTGGCAAGAAACACGGGAACGCTCTTGCTAAAAAAAGAAACATCTCTACAATGTATAGACACATGAAACATTTCTTTTCTTTTTAACCTTGCGTGTGTTTGTCTATGGGCCGCCCTATGTCTCTGCATTGGCAGGATTGCTTTACAGGTCACCAGAATTGCTTCGCCTGACCGATCCACCTTTGCAAGGCACCCAGAAAGGTGACATTTACAGCTTCGGTATTCTTTTGTACGCCATTCACGGACGTCAGGGACCTTTCGGCTTCATCACACTTAGCACCAGGGACATTCTCAAGAAGGTGACCGAACATGCTCCTCCTCTGCCACCGTTCAGGTCTCGTTTGATTTTTCTTTCTTCCAAATGGTTTAGTTTTTAAAAAGTTAAAAAAGTAAGAGCGTTTTAAATTAGTGTAGAAAGATGGCACTTACAATTTATTGCTTTGGCTACATTTTTGAAGAAAAACTGCTGATGTTTCAGACATGTAGATTGACGTTAAACTCCTTTGATCATTCCTGGCAGTTGTTTCTCGGGAGAGACGTAGTGCAAAGACCAACTCTATAATGCTTTCATTACTGCGGCTAAGCCAAGCGTCTTCATAATAATCAATAAGACAACGTACTTCTAATCAAGGATCTGGCAACAACAACATGTTATGGCCAATATATTCTATGCATTTTAAGCTGAGCCAGCAGATTAGATCGTTATGTCTATAGTCTTTAGGCACGCTTCAGTGGCATTGATATTAAGCATAGTGACACATAAATCTCTCTCACCATAATACAATGAAGAGTTCCTGTTTACTATTACGGGCCTATAAATGCGGTTCGAGTCATTTTAGTATGATGGACGTTTAACCTTTTTTTTTTTGGTATTCTGAGCTCGTGAGCGAGTTGGGAGAAATAACTTGTCACTCACGAGAGGCAACATGCTCACGTAATAATGAAATGTAAAGTTTGGCTACGAAAATGGCGTGTTTTGTTATTTACAGGCCGCGGATAGAAGCGCTGGAAAATTGCCTGGATTGCGTCTGCACAGTCATGGCTGAATGCTGGCGCGAGCAGCCGGAAGAACGACCCGATTTCAAAACTATCCGTTCCAAATTGCGCCCGATGCGCAAAGGCTTGTGAGTTCTAATTAATGTAGTCCATGACTGACAAATTAATCCAACATCAACCATTGAAGTGAATTCATAAAGCCAACGTTGCTATCCATGCACGTGAAATGGATGATGTTTGTCGCTAAAGATAGTTAATAGTGAGACCGTCTAAGAAAATCAAAAAAATTTGAATAATGTCGATATCTTTGGGCTTTGTTCCGTGGGCAGCAGCTGAAAGTGTCTGTATGGCGTGTTTTGTTTCTCTCTTTTGGCAGGAAGCCCAACATTTTTGACAACATGAACTACTTATTGGAGAAATATACCAACAATCTTGAGGCGCTGGTCGACGAGCGGACTGAGCAACTGCTCGAAGAAAAGAAGAAAACCGGTATACAAAACATTATAATAATTTTCGTATCCATGTGAAAGTTCCCTTTTCTTGTACTTCTCCTGACGAATAATGCGAACTAAATTACGGTCGTGCTGATTTTTATTCTTAGAGGCACTGCTGTATGAAATGTTGCCCCGCTACGTGGCCGAAAAGCTCAAATGCGGACACAAAGTGGAGGCGGAATCATTCGACTCGGTTACCATTTATTTCAGTGATATCGTCGGTTTCACGGAAATGTCAGCACAGTCAAGTCCGCTGCAGGTAAAATATTTTCCACGTTGAAATTCAAATGAGAATCGAATCGATAAGCAATCATTTCTGCATGACGTAACAAACAAAAAAGGTGGTGGATTTCCTCAACGATTTGTACACGTGCTTCGACTCGATCATCGGAAATTACGATGTGTATAAAGTGGAGACCATTGGCGACGCCTATATGGTCGTCAGCGGCCTGCCCATCCGCAATAAAGACCAGCACGCGGGAGAAATTGCCTCCATGTCCCTTTCACTGCTGCGGGCCGTCGTCAAGTTTAAAATACGACACCGACCTCATCAAACGCTTATGTTACGCATCGGGATCCATTCCGGTGAGATATTCAGTCTTATTCTCAGATCGTCCCTTATTGTTTCCGGTGTCTTCCGCCCAGTTGATTAATCACAAATTTTCTTCCGGTGTATTCAAGGTCCGGTATGCGCTGGAGTCGTTGGATTAAAAATGCCACGCTATTGTCTCTTTGGCGACACTGTCAATACGTCATCGAGAATGGAATCGACCGGCTTACGTGAGTCCTTTTATCACGTGCTTTTCTTACGAATCAATCGTTCTTGACTATGTTGTTGGTTTTTCAGCTTTGAAAATCCATTGTTCGACGGCCTGTAAGCAACTACTTGACCGTTTAGGGGGCTACATCTTAGAGGAACGAGGCGAAATCAAGATCAAAGGCAAAGGCGATATGGTAACGTATTGGCTAGTGGGCGAAGAGACTGGGAATCAAATCCGCCAACGCGGCAAAGCTAACGGCCCTTGGTCCAATCGACCCAAGAGCTCATTGAGGAACGCCAGCCACAAGTTGGCACGCAATCGCCATAATAGAGAAGATTTAGCATCCAGCCTCGATTCTCCTAAGAAATTAAGATTTGCTGCGGATTCGCCGGTCGTTCCCTCGGCTGTCGATGTAGAGATCCTGAACGAGACGATGCCGTTTGCTGCGACGAGCAAACGGAATTCCTGTCCTAATCTGAAGGTGAACGCACAGGTGGGCGGTTTTACGCTGATGCAACCGAGTTTCTGCCGATCAATCGAACGTAAACTCGGCTACCAACCTCATCGATTGAGCACCACATCTTTGGTAGAAGCCATCACGTTGAGTTCCAGTAGCTCCGCTAATAAGACGCCCAACGGAAAATCGCAGCTGCATTTCACTTTGTCGTCTCCATTGACTTCGCGGGTGCGTGGAGAAAATCCTAAAATCGAACTGAGCCCTCCTGAAGAATCGATAAACGATTGTTGGCCATTGCTCGATCCCCATTACGCAGCCAACGAATACGGGAGGGATGATAGGGAAACAAGCGTATGAGCGAAGTGCTGTTCTTTTAATTATTTATTTTTGGAATACCGGATTTTTTTTTTTTTTTTTTTTAAGTTTAAAATCTTTCATTTAGCCTCCTGATTTGTTAAACTGTTGGTTGTTTCATTTCTATGGGAGTCGGGCCGTAACGTAGCCATCTGCTGGTAAAACGGTTCAATCACGCCGAGTTCTACACGAAGGAAGAAACCAACTGGCCCGACCTTCAACAACAACACAATTCCTAAAACAAAAAAAGAAGCAATTAAAATTTTAAAAACGTGCAGTGAGCCATCAACTTTCAAGACATCGTTCTCTACGACGAATTCACATGGAAATAACTTGTATCTTTGACAATTTTGTTATTTGCCCAAAGAACCGGCCGTTCTACCAGCGCCGTGAATTGGCAAACTGTAGATACGCTGGACCAGTTTGACGACCGACATTAAACACGAAAGAAAAGAAAAAAAATGAATAAAACAAACGAAGCTAGAAGCTACGGGGTAATTGTGAAAAGAAAAATATGAACAACGCGAAACGGATAGAATTAAATGCCCAAAAAGAACTACGAATAAACGAACGGGAAGAGATAACGAGATAATAACGCTGCGTGCCATCGTGAAACACCAATAAAGCTGTAGCTTAGTATAGCTACCCCGCCCTTTATTTGAACGAAGAGAAATGGCAAAAGAGAGCATAGCCGAACGACCGGTAGATGACTCTGACGGGACAAAACAGGAGCTCAACCAGCTGTGACCAACTTTCCTTCTTCATTCCGTATTGCCATGCAGTGCTTGTCCGCCCCTCTCTGATTCGTCAAAGTGTATGACGTGAATTGACGACTTTCACTCGTTTCGTTTTGTTTTTTTTATTATTTATTTCTTTTTTTGAGCCAGAAAGTTCCGAATATATTTGACCAAAAAAAGAAAATACATAAAAAAAAAAGATTGGAAAATGATGTTTTCCCCTCATTATGTTATATGCTGTTGTACGTAATGCGGCCAATTGCCCTCGTATTCTCATTCGACGGTCCCTTCTCTTTTTCATTCTTGGATTTCTGAAGGCGCGCGTGAGTGTCTGCCGTGCATACCGTTGCGGAACAAAACTCGCTGGGGTCCGCCTAAAGTACATTACATAATTCGGGCAGTGATTTCGCTTCATTCGCATCCTGTCCGATCGTTTTTATTTTTACTCTGTTCTTTAACTGTTTTTTGAAAAGTCTCGTTTTCCGGGTCCTCTAATGTTCTAGTTCCGCACTGTAAAACTCCATTGACGGGTGAACGTTTTCCGCCATTCATTTACGCTTGACAGAAAGTATTTCATCTTTCAAAAAGAAAAACGAAAAAACAATTTTTTTTTAAATGCTGTTTTCAAGAAAACCGAGAGGTGTGTGTGTTAGGGCATTCAGTATATACGTTGCCGCTTTTGGAAGGGGAGGGGGGAGGGAAGCGGGAGATAGTGAATAGAGAGGGTGAGGTGGAGCGGAGGAGGTGGGACGTACTGTACACACATTGGACGACTCACGCGGTTTCCCGCTGCCGTTCGGCTCTCTGGGCTCTCTCATTTTTATCCACCAACGCACACAGAGCCGAGAGAGACGGGCTAGTGTGTGACCCGGTTTCTATCGGGATAGACGTGTCCGGCGTGAAATGCAACTCGTCCCCGTGAAAGTTTCTCTTCTTCGTTTCACCGCTCGTTGGGATCATTAAAGCGGTTCGACGCTCATAAAAAAAAAGGCATCCACTTGCTGCTAAACAGCACGGCGAACAACAATAGCGGCGGATTCATTCCCGCAATTACTCAATCAAGATTTTTCGAGTTCTATCCCGTTCTGTTTGTTTTTTCCAATTTTATTTTGGTGCCTTCCCGGAACAAAATCAAGTCCAGCTCAGACACGCACCTCATCAGCGTTTTTTTTTTTTTGACACATTACCAAGAAAGAAAGAAGGAAAAAACGGCCGCACGTGCCCAGTTGTGAGTGGATGTGATCCAACATCGTCATTTTAAACAAAAACTAAATAATAGTACTTTCGGGTTCTTATAAATTAAAAGAAACAAAAGTGTTTGGTGTGCGTCCATGTATTTTCTTCTGGGATGGTATGCTGCGTGTGAGCTCCACCACCACCACAGTCTGTGTGTGATGTAATGTTTGGTTGTTTAAAAAAATATTGCCTTTCTTGACTCGTCTTCAGCTGTGTTCATCATGACTTGTGGTTCCTGCTGCTGTACCGCGTCATCGTTCCACCTTTAAACACAAAAAAATGCAGGGAAAGTGACCGCACTGAACGTGAAAGAAAAAGGCTAAAAGAGAAAAGAAGAAAGAGAAAACAATTGTCCCTGTCGTTTGAAGGGAAGGATAACAACGGAAAAAATAAAAGGGAGAGAAGAAGGAAGTGCCACCAACAATCTCTCTTGGTTATTTCTTATTTACAAACCTGTTTGGTAATCATCGATGAAGCGAAGCCTAGGCCTAAGTAATTGACACACTAGTTGAACATTTTGCGGTAGCGGTGTGCAACAGTCCGAATTTCGGTTTAGTTTTTTCGTAAGTTTGTGCCAAGGTCCCTGGCATTAAAGAATCAACAACAACCGCCTGGCCGTTCTGGTAATTGACCGACAAAAGTTCATCAGCACACACACAGGCGTGTTTTTGTGCTGACGGCCACACGCTTTCACTGTTCACACATCAAAGAAATCGCCCCGTTTCAGGAGCCAAAAAAGCCAACGGAAGGCGCCCTAAGGAAACGGTTCCGCCCTTTGAAAACTCGAAACGGATCCCCTTCACAAAATTTCCCAGTCGAAAAAAGTTTGGATTTTTTTCTTTCTCGGTCACCAGGGTCACTTGTTTTGAACGATTAGTTTCGGTTGAACGTCTCTAGTTTGTTGCATTTGTTTGCCCTGTTCTCCCCCCACCCCCAAAATCACCACCCAAATCAAAAATTACGGGAATGATCGAAACAGATCAAAAATGCTGTTGGCCGCTCCATTTAATCGAAAACTCTTCAGTCTATCGGCCATCATCTTACGTCCTTGCCGGCAACAGCCTCGTCCCCGCTCGTTCACGGTGACTGTCTCGTTACGATCATCGTTGGGAGCCAACGACGAAGGCAATAACGAAGAGGAAGTTGCAGAAGAAGAGATCACGGTGCTATTGACCAATAACAAATTCGACAAAAAAACAAACAAATCAGTTTTTAAATTCTTTAAAACATTAAAGTGATCGTGTAAACAACGGGATTCAAACAAGACACAAAAGAGTCTGTTCGTTTATTATTTTAAGCCTACAGTAAAGAACAGATTCAGAATCACGAAGAGGAGTCCAATAATACATTTACAGAAAACAACAAGAGCAGACGAAACAATAGATATCAGTGCAGAGAGGGAGAGGGAGAGAAACCAGTTGAACGAGAGCGTTCATTTCGATTGTTTTTGTGATTTTTGCCCGGCATTTTCTTCTTCCTCTCTCTCTCTCTCTCTCTCTCTCTCTGTGTGTGTGTTCTCTCTCTCCCATTCTACTACTGCTCTCTAACCGTACATATTGTCTGGCTGTGACGTTTGGCCCCCTCGTGTATGATTGTGTTTGTGTGTGTCAGCCCCGTCCCGAACGGAGGTCATCAAAAATTCTGTTCACGTCCAGTTTTTCTTTTACGGACGGTCGGGACTTTTGTGTATCGACAACTGAGGCCGACTTAAAATCAACATACACGTTCATCCAAACAAGGTAAGGTTAAAATCCTCATTTATTTGTATGTTTCCCCTATCCTTCCATTCGAGCATTTTCGTCCAGTTGTATTCATTTTGCTTGACAATCAATTCCCTTTATGAACAATTGCGACTGATGTCCAAAGTCCAATATGACAGGCACAAACCCGCGTTCTAATTATACATGCCCTTTTTTAGTAGAGTACGGGTTTTTAGCGATGGATTGAAGTATAGACTCACAAAAAGGTCGCTACCTTTGGGTCCTTTTTTTTGGGGGGGGGGTTTAAACACCGCCTCAAAGACCACCAATGCGTCCCTTTTTTAATCTACATTAGCCTGCTGGCCAAAGTTTCGTTTGCACAGTGGTTTATGATTGCTAAACCCACAGTCACTACATGTTTCATTGGAGGATGATAACCGTTGGTAAGGGCGATAACAAAGAGGAAACTACATCTCTAACCAAACGAGTAATGTTTCGCAAACGATAAGAAATGTTACATCCATTTTGAAATGGAAAACGAGCTGGTCGTTTTATTTGGGGTTTATAAATAACACGGGAAAACAAAAAAACTATTTATTTAAATAAGTAAATAAATAGACTGACCCGTTTTGATTGACCTGATTGACTTACTGTGTCCTATCTCCCACAGTCCAAAACTGTAACATCCACTCGAAAGCATTCCGTTATCGTCGTGCGTGGCTGTTTCATCCGGTATAGATGCACCAGTTGAAATGTGCTACTCCAATCAAGGAACTAATTCAGGACAGTTAAAAATATGTACTGTATATACGTATATTCTTTTTTTTTAGTTTCGTCTTTTAATTAACTGTGGCATTTGATTATTGGTCTCATCATAAATGGAATTTTCTTTCTCTTTTGAAATGAAAGACAACCGGTTCGTTCCGGTATGATTCATTCGTTATATGGGGTGTACGGTGTGCGTGTCTGTGTGTAATTTTCACCGTCCGATGACAACGAGCCCATGTCTGACGTATCCATAATTAATCAGACTGATTCAAAGAGTAAAGAACAAATATGAAAAAAAAACGATGATTCATCATCAGACTAGCTGACCCTTTTATGTCATTTTTATCTCTTTCAATATAGCTAACGATTTCCAAAAAAAAAATCCAGACTAAAAAAAAAAAAGAATTGGCACACGCAAAAAAAAAAATATTGACTTTCGTAAGTTTTTTATGCTATCGTCTGGCGGTCACAACATCTATCAGCATTAGTCTGGATTCATTTATTGTATTTCGTTTAGCGTTTCATTCATATTTTTTTTCAAATCTTTTTTCTGTCGAAATTTCCAATTGTTACGCCGTACAAAACATACCTGACTCTACACCCATAAAATTCCTTTACGATATTTATTGCTGACTGTTATGGGGCGTTCACTGAACTGATCATTGCGATTGTTTTGTCTTTTGATTTATTTTTTCCTATTATCATTGCTGCCTGTTGTATTATGGGTTGCTTTCAGAGGAACCATCGTCTTCATAGTTATTTTTATTTTTCTAGGTAAACAGAATAAAGGTTTAAAGTCCTTGGCCAAACAATATATATCTTTTTTGTAGAAGTGAACCTGTGACCTTTTGGCTATCAATCCGAGATCAAAGTAACACACAGGATTTAAGGTTGTTGTCGTTAATCAGTTTCCATACATCGGAGCCGGTTGGGCAGTTAGACTAAAGAGAGAAAGTGGATAAGACCCCTTTTTGCTAAGGGGATTTTCGTTCCGTGAGCTCACGTCTGTTTCGTCTTTCTCTATGTTAGTCGTAGTAGTAGACCCAATTATATTTATAGAACCAGTCGACGACGTCTGGCATAACATTTAACACACAAACACGACGCGTTTTTCCTGCTGATGCCATCCGACTGGTTCACTACGTCTGACAGGCTTCAACCCTTTCAAAAACACACACAAAAAAATAAAGTAGATGACCGACAAAGAGAGACAGTGACGTGTTGCATCTATTGATGCTATGTCTGCACGGCCATCTTAATCGATGGCACGTAGCCCACACGCATATTTATTGTCGCTTGCTGCTGGAGACATAAAAGACGGCACTTCACACACTGACATTCACCGTTAGCATCCAATCATAACGATCCAGCTGTCCAGCATCATCAAGCCAGCCAATGGTGCTTTATAGCGACCAAGAGGAGCAAAAAAAAAATACCACCAGATGAGCTCAATCAACGTCACGTAACAAGGTAGCGGCGGCCTGGTATATACACACACCGTGCCTTACGTATCTGCGTGGCTGTCTTGTTTAGACGGGGTGGGCCACATATTTTTTTTTCACCCATTCTGGTGGTCGTCCAGGTCTGTCCGTTTTAAAAATAAAACGTCGTGAATAGAATGCAAGAAAGAAAACAAAATATTATAGACGAAAACAAATGCAGAGCGGACGATAGCGCGAAAAATCTCTTCGAAGAGGTTGGCGACCTTTTGAATATAGTATTTGTTTTCTTTTGCTATTTCGGCTAGAAAAATTCGTGTGACTGTTGACGGATGAGGTTGAATTAAGTGAAAGATTTAAAAAGGCGCGTGTGGCCGTATTCGGCGGGGAATATATGATGTCGACGTTACAGTTGGATTAAACAAAACATTTTCTTTAAATTTTCGTTGTGGGAATAGCGTCGCTGTTTATCTATTTTTTCCCCTTCGCAGACGCCATTTTCCCAATGTTTGCACTATCGCACAGATCAGCAATACAAAAGAGGCCAAAGAGTCTATCCAGGTGACACCGAGATTTGTGATAACAACGCGCTTAACAAACAAAAACCAAACGACAAAGTGCATCGTCTTATTGCGATTATCTCGACTTCTTTTCTTGCTTGGTTTTTGTTGGTTTATTTCCGTGAGTTTGAACTTTTTTTTAGATACGCGCAAGGTAGTGGGCAAGGTCGTCAGGGTCAAAATAGTCCAATGCCTATCGGGCTTCTGTTTGCTTACGTCAACAGAGAGAGAGAGGGGGGAAAATGGGCCATTGAAAAAGCAGAGAGTTTCTACGAAAATTTTTCTAGTTTTAGCTGGAAATGTTCTCCCATCGATGGCGAAAGAGATAAAAGAGAACATTTTGAGTTGTTGTTTGACGTCACTTGAGAGAATATTTACATGCAAGATTGCTCGTGCGGTTACTTCACCTGCCTTTTCCAGGAAACCTTCGAAGCGATCCGCACATTCATCAGTTATCGAACTCTTAGCGCCACCTTTCTTGATTGTCGTATGGTGGATCCTTGTCGTTTGTTGTTGTCTGACAGGCTTTTCAAAACCAAACAAAAATCCCCTTTTAGATGTACTCTCAATGAAACGTAAGCGAATATTAGCATACTTGTCCAAGCTGATTGTTGCTGCGGGACAAGCATCAAATTGGATGACGTCAAAGACCCCTATTCTCTTTCACATTTATCTAAAAATGACATGGACATTGCATTCGTTTTAAAAGGATTTATTTATTGGACAGATGTTTTCATACATGAATCTAAAATACCGATATTTTCGTACCCAGAGACACCTGTGTTTGCATGTTACGTAACAGCGGGAGACGTCGTTGTGCGGAACGCTCGATTGTAACGCGGCAAATATAAAATCGTGCTGCCATTTCAATCGAAAAATTTAATGGTTCCTTTTTTTAATAGGGCTTTATATTAACGATTTAAAGAGACGGCTTTGGTATTCCTCCAACGGGTGGCTGTATATTAGCTGTACTGTGTTGTAAGAGCTGTACCATATTGTTCGGCGTTTGATAAAATCCGGCCACATTCAGGGCAGCATATGGTGAAAAATTCTGTTTTTTCTCATCCAATATTCTTCTTATTGCGACTCCCCGTTGTCTTTTTATTAACTCACAAACTCGAGGCTGTGCTCTTAAAGAATTGTTCTTCACAGTTGCCTCGCAGGCCCTGAAATTCGATTGCGCCATAGCAGCCGATTTTCATCAATTTCTTTTTTCCTTATTGCTTCACATTTTTATTTACAAACAAGTTTGTCGTCCCCCTTTTTTTTTAAATTCTATTGTACAACACTTTTTCTGGCTTTTATTTTAGCCTGTCTGATTTCTCAGCTGCAGGAAACTGTGCCGTAACGACATCGACGAATCGTTTCCGATGAATCTCTCTTGATTGATTGCCCGTCTGGCCGGATGTTGCATGCTCAACTGGTTATATTCAGTTGCTCGGCTACACTTGTGGTATTCATTTACGAACGACTATCCTGTATCCAACCAGCCCCAAGTCCTTAACTCATACCCATTTTAAGACACTGAGGCAATGGATGTTGTATAGAAGATTTAGCCACTGGCAATCCGTTTGGCCCGGCTCGTCTGACAGAGACGAACGAAACTGCCAGGCACCCAATCAAAACGTTGAGTTGTGTTAGAAAAGAAAACGGAGAAGAAAGAAAAACGAGGAAATGAAATTGAGTCTATAGAGTAATTCTTGGGAAAGTCGGGAAAGTTTTCGGATCACGACCTTTTGAATGTTGCGTGCCATCAGCTGCTTAATCGATTGAACAGAAACGCCTCCGCTCTGTGTGTGCCAAGTAAAGCACACTCGATGTCGTCACTCTCATCTGGAATAAACTCGGTCGCAGAAAATTAAAGAACAGTCGTATACGGTGTCGTTAGCTGGAGAGAAGAAAACAAAACCAAACTTGACAAACAGGAAAGGCGATGCAAGGGAAACAAGAGCGACGCATTGAAGAAGTGCCGTTGCTGATATTGTTCTATTTTGGGAGAGAAAACCGTGGCAAATCGCGAGAACTTTTTAACGCCGAAAACCACAGGACGCTGCGGTGGCTTCAAAACATGTCAAGCGCAATCGAAAAGAAATACCGCACATCCATTGGTTTCCATTTCATCGCTATTTCATATCGGTTTAATTTATTTTGTCCTCCAGTGGTTGGTTGGTTTTCAAAAATGCACAACCAAAATCTTGCCTTTCGATGTTCCCATTGGGTCATACGTTTGATGTGCATGAAGAAGAGTCTCAATAACCTAAATGGGATATTTTTACCGAGAGGATCAGTGTGAGTTTCTGTGACTGGCAAGTGTAATCTTATCTGCTGCGTTCTCCATTTTCAGCCGGATATAGTCTACACACAATCCTCCGCTTCCGCCTCAGCCTTTTTCTCCTTAGCCATTGCCGCTCCGTTTACTCTATTACGAATTTCGACACGCCGTTGTACAGAGCGTACACAGACACACAATCCCCGTTAGATTTTTAAACTGCGTCAGGGCCACGACGTTGTGCATTTTTGATATCTTCATTCGTCTTTTCATGTCTTATTACAAGATGTAGTGCAGGCGAACTCTGGTGTACATACACCCGCTATTTTCATCGGCTTATTGTAACACGAGTCCCGATGCCAGAGAATTGAGAGACCATTAAGAGCAACAACAAAAAAATCTGAATTATCGCAGATTTCTCTCTCTTTTTCTTTCTTAAATGGTTTCCATGTGTATTCTAACCGAGGCGATTCGTATATATAGCAGCCAGCAATCTCGTAGCAATCAAAAGTCAACTGATTAGACGTGAACCGGCATCATTATTATTTTTTTCTGTCCTTCTCCGTCTTCGTATACTTTTATTTTTATTTTTTTTTATGGAAATCTCGACTTACACGACCACTTCTACATTGACATTACCGCATCTGTTGTTGTATTTTCTTCGTGCGACCAATGGCTGCAAAAAATAAAAAAAAGCTCGAGTCGTCCGAGCGGCGGCGGGTCCGCAAAAGGTTATCGGTCGGTCATATGCATCCGCCCCAACATTCGCTTTGGGGATCGAATTCGAGACACATGTACACTTACACACAGAGTTGTACAGTGGACGTGTTTGTTGTTTGAAAGGCGATCGTTGAGCACCATTACCAGGAACAAGAAAAATAATCAAAATCAGAAGAAAAAGTATAGCCAAAAATGAAGAAGAAGAAAGCGTCGATTAAAGTATCGGATACTTGGCGGACGTTGGAGTAAGTGCGTGGAATTGCGGGGCAATTGCGGAGCGGAAACAGAAAAAAAAAAGAAAAGAAAAGAAGAATTGACTTGTTTTTATTTTTTTCTAACGACGACGCACTTTACCAACCAGTTCGCTCCGGGGTTTCCTATTTATACACACGTCTTTTCACGGCGTATATTTTTGTTGTTTCATTTCTCGTTTTGCGAAGCGATTTTCTTTCCTTATAACCAATTTTCTTTACAAATTCACACACCAAACATTTGTTGCGATTTTATTTGCCAGCAGTCCAATTACCACCACTGAGTGGTCCAGTTGATAATGTCCAAAATCGAATAGCCAATGATGGCCAACGCCCATCCAAATAAAACAAGGAAGAAACGATGACAAGTAAAATGATTAATAATTGATAGAAAGTAGCCTGACATAAAAACTCGCGAGCAAACGAAAGAAAAAGAAACTAGACGGGTCGAAATGTAATCGATCAACCAGTCCAACAACTCGACGATGGATGACATCCCAGCGATTGTTTAATCGAAGGAAAGGCGTGCGTATACATAG
Source organism: Daphnia magna (assembly GCF_020631705.1). Classification (NCBI taxonomy): domain Eukaryota; kingdom Metazoa; phylum Arthropoda; class Branchiopoda; order Diplostraca; family Daphniidae; genus Daphnia; species Daphnia magna. The sequence goes on from NC_059184.1 coordinate 3,337,006, forward strand.
CCCTTACATTCGAACGACAGTTGGTGTAGTACCATCATCTATTTGATGTAGTTTACATCAGGATTGTTGGTGCGCAGCAAACTTTTTTATTTCATGATGGAACCACCACCACCCCCCTCACAGACGCGTACAAAGAAAATCGGAAGGCGCAGAAAAGGGAGAAGCCAAACAATATCTAAAAATACGACTGGCTAGACTTTTCTTTCAGCAAAGCACTATAGCATACACGCCATATCGTATAGGCTTTGTGTGTGCGCAGTCAGGATTGCTCCCTTCCCTCCAATTTTTTTAAAATATATATTTTCCGCTCGCGTGTGTACGAAGCAGTGCGTACGTGATGGAGTGCGGTATTTCGTGCTATAACAATCGGCTCTCATGCATATGTGCTCTTTTTTCTTTTCGCATGTCCGTCTGGTATTCGGAAAGAATCTCGCCGCCCTATAGGCGATGCAGGATGTTTTGGGCGACGTGCGGAAAGTATGAAAAAAACAAATTAAAAAAAAAAAAGAATCGGCTAGTGCACTAGTTGAGCAAATTACATCATCCATTTGGCCAAATGTGTATATATATACAATTCTAGAGTAAAGTTGCATAGCATAACGGCTCTGCTGCGCTGGCGAAATTCGACAACTCCCGCACATCCATAGAGAGTGGTCGGGTTCGTCGCACTGTGACGTGCCATTCAACGCCCCCTCCACCCCACCCACCGCTGCCGACAAATAAGTGTAAGGCCATGTCATCATCATCGCCGACAGGCTTTTGGAAACAAGTTCCTCCCTAATCTACACGCAAGTGTAGAGTTTCAAAACCGAAACGCTTAGACCTTAACTACACCCATACCGTCGGGTCCATTACCGATCGTCTCTGTCTGTTTTATTCCAAGAGGCCAGCGAACTAGGGCCAAGGAAAAAGGCTTCACTCACGGTCACCGCTTTTTTTTTTCTTCTTTCCAATTCGATATGTAACCCCATCACGAGAAAATAGCGTCGAGTTGGAGGGCCGTAACGTTTATATTTTTCTCTCCCGATTTTATATGGCCGAGCACGATGGAACAACGTGATCGTAATTCAGCAGCCCTTTTTCCCAACCACCCATCCCAAATGCACGATCGTTCCCCTTTGAGCCTTGTAGCCTTGCATTTGGTCGTTTATCAGTCGATAGGGTCGCCTATATTCTGTACGTCCCATACAGCCAACAGCATCCAGTTGAAGGGAGGAGGCAAAAGAAAAGAAATTCGGGCATGAAAAACAGAAGCAGCATGTTAAGATATTCTCTTCTCGTCGACGATGGCTCCACAGCGGCTCTCCATCAGATGGAAACTCCGGCAGGCCGGCTGTATCCAGCATCCGCTTTTTGTTTGCAAAGAAAATATCCAAACCGTTTACTTTCTCTGTGTTACAAAGCTGCAGCAAAAAAAGGAGATTTTTCTTTTCTTTTTCTGGGCGGGATTGTTATCGTCTCTTATATTATCCTTCCGCATTTTGTGTGTGTGCTTGCGTGTGCGTGAGAGCCTCCGCTCCATAGTCCGGCCATGTCATCCGATATTGGCCGCCGCCCGGCTTTAAACAGTATAAAAAGGGTGGGTCTATTCTCTTCTTTTTGCTCGCCATATTTCCTCTTGGCCTCCTCTAGTTCAACGTTTTATGCGCTATGTGTAGTTATAGTGTACGCTTCGGCGCACGAATGTCACATTTGAACGCGTGTGAAACGAACTTGGTCCTATCCCTCCTCATTTCGCCCTAGTTTCCTTTTTCTCCGTATAAAGGGCCTTATGTCTATGCATACACCGTTATGTGTATACGTGTGTGTGCTGTTTGCTCGCTGACTGGAAGATATGGCTAACGTTTCAAATGTCGGCCGTGTTATTAACGCAGCAAAGACAGTCTCTTTCCGTTTGTTCTATAGATGACTCCATCGTCCAACATCACGTTCATCCACTCTCGATGTATGCTCCTGTTAATCGATCGTTAAGTGAACAGTTTTTCTCATAGATGAGGCTGCTCTTGCGTGCTCATCGCTAACTCGTCTGGTTACGGAACGGGCCGTAGTCGGCCGAAATGTTTGTCCGTCTCGTCTTTAGAAGCGAAACAAATGCGCACAAAAACGCTAAGCGAGGTAAGGAGATCCCTTACGAAATTCCTAAAGGCTCTTTTGTATTCTTGTTGTTGTAAAAATCTGATGTGGTTAAACATCCACGGTTTTTAATTAAACGAAGAAGAGAACGGCATCAGCTTTCAGTTCACATCCCATCCGACGATACCATCCGATTTAAGGATATCAACTTCTCCCATCACCGGTCTAAACTTATAGCTGAATCAAAGTCCTCATTGGAAGGATCTCATGTTTTTATTTAAATGAAAGGATTTTTTTTGTTTTAAAGCAATACTTCAAATAATATCTAATATAATATATAATATGAGTTTTTTTTCAATTTTTTAATTTCCCTAATGTCATCCTGCGTTTGGAGGGAGGGAAAAATTCCTCGCCGGGTGTTCCTTATTGCTAAATAATTCCAGATTGTCCTGGAATCCTTTAGCTGCACCAAGGTCCTTTTTGCAAAGAGACCTTCTGTCTAAAGGTTTCTTCTTGGAAACGAGGGTCTCCCTTCTCTGCAACACAACAGACGTGATAAATTTTGCACCATCCAGCAGCAGTTCCCTCTCCCCAGTGTGTAATTACACGTTGCAGTTTATTTGCGCTTGTCTTTGTTTCCTTTTGAACCGACTGGGTTGTTGTTTTAAATCACCCGGGAAAAAAAACGAAAAAATGGAGACCTCTTGGACGAAAAAAGGGAAAAGAGTTTAGGGGTCACGTGAAAGAGAGGAGACACCAGCGGTTATAATGGAGAGGAGGTAAAGGGCACCACAATGTCCTTTTGGATGTTAGTCTTTTCGCTGTATTGGATAGATAAGCGTCGACAGTTTGGCGAGGAGCAGCAAAGAAGGGGGAAAAAAAGCGCAAACTTACACACACACACACACACACTAGCGAAATGGATAAATAACTCTTTGTCGTGATGCCCTTTCGTCGGGTATTTCTTCTTCCTTAAACAGCTGAGGCCATCCACGAACTTGGTCGTCGACTCGATTTCGATATATGGAAATCCTTTTAGCGTTTCACACAATGTACCGATTTGAAAGGAACGATTCCATCTTCTTTTCCCTCTCACTGGTGACCATCAACAAGGGCAAAAGGTAAATGAACGCCGCCATTATCCACCAATCACGCAAAAACCATTTTCTTTCTTTTGCTGATGTCCAACTGGCCAGATAATAGTTGATTGAAAGTTAATACATCGGCAACTGTTTGATTAGTAGCTTTTCAATTCGTTTGCGGTCAGTGTGCGAAAGGTGCATGATAGGCCATCATATAAATTCAAAATGATTATCGGGTTGACGTGTCAAGTTGTTAGCCTTCATACCAATCATCGCTAATTGGCCACCGGTGCGTTTTGCGGTCGTTATTCCAGTGCAGCGCAACAAAAGAAAAAGTGTGTTAGCATTACCCGTTATTGCGTTGCGCGTGCCACAGTGGAAACGATGCAACGGCGTGAATATCTCCCGCTGAGGGGCATGGCGGCTCATCCAGTTGTGCCTTGTTTATTTCTTTTTCCTTTTCGGTTGTTGTTGGACGTTGTTCATTTTCGCACACACGGCGTTTTTCAATTCTTTGTTTTGTTTTTCTCTCTCTTCCCCTGTCTCTCTCTTTCCGTTTTGGTCATTCGCCATTATTGTTTGTCGTTAGGATGACCTTGGCTCTTCATTGCGTTGCTATGGTCCCACAAAATCGACCGACACGCGGTTCTCTTTCTTTTCCCCCGTTTTACGTTGTTTAATGTTCACTTTTTCTTCTGTTCTGCCATTTTCTTCCGTCTGCTTACAACAGCCAAACCGTGCACAGGTCTTTGTGCATGGCCACTGACTGGACTTTTTGTTGTTATGGCGTTTTTACTATTTGATTTCATGTCAAGCCCGAAGCCAGGAAGAGAGCAACATCTCTTCAATGTAAGGTTTTTTTTTATATATATATGAATAGATATTACCTAGAAGTTTCAATATAAGGTTAAACAGTTGCCATACAGGTTTTTAAGTTGGCAGTTGGTTGCCTTTAGTGCTTGATATTGATTCAAAAGCTTGGATCTATAGGATAACTTGATCGTTTTCTTGAGAGTACCGGCCAATTTTGATGATAGATCTGCTCAACTGTCGCCCTAGAAGTATGTAATGCAAACAAAGCTATTCATCATCCATGTCAGACTGAAAGTTTTTCTTTTTTTTTTCTTACGTTGGGTGAGGAGAAAGTTGGTACACAAAAGCTGCTGTCATATTCTTATTATTGATCTGATGAATGTTTTGTGTGTTATATTCTCAACTCGATGACATTACAGGGCCGGCGTGAATTGATCGTCCACAGACCATCAGACAAAACATGTCTGGCCGAAGAGAAGACTTCCCTGTTGCCGCTCAGTCGCCGTACTTGGCGATTACGTGTTCGCCACTCAAACCGACCAGTCATCGACAACAGCGTCAGGTAATATCGTGAAATTATTCTTTATTTTCAGCTCACGTTGATCAATCGTTTGAATCTGTTGCAGGTGATGTCCGTGAAAACGGGGCTGATGGCAACCGGCCGCCAATGGCAACGGTGTTGCTGGTGGCTGACTTTACTTTTCTTTGCGCTATTGCTAATCGGGCCGGCGGAACCGCAGACGAGCAAACCGATGGTCAACTTGACAATCGGTTATTTGCCGACCATTTTGGGAGAACATCGTGACAAGCAAGGCTTATCAATTTCGGGGGCCATCACGTACGCTCTCAAGCAGATTGAAGAACGACATATCCTACCAGAAGGTGTCTCTTTGGTCCTCCAATTCAATGACACCAAATCCGATTTGCTTCTGACCACTAAAGCCCTCACCGAGATGATGTGCCGAGATGTTGTAGCCGTTTTTGGACCTGAAAACACCTGCAGTGTCGAAGCTACCATCGCTTCAGCCTGGAACCGGTTGATGATCTCTCACGTGAGTTTTTATCTATTTTTCTTTGGTTGAATGGATCATTCTTATGTTTTTTTTATGATGGATGATTTTGAAACAGAAATGTGCAGACCACACCGTCTCGGACAAGAAAAAATTCCCGACGTTCATTCGGACCTATCCAACGGAGACCCAGGTCGGTTCAAAGTTTACACTCTTCCGTAGTGCTTCGTTCGTATTTATAACCGAATCACCTGCAGTTTTTCTTTCTACTGTCATTTCACTACGTTCAAAATCGTTTTGGACTAGCTGACCCTTTTTGTTGTCTGTTGATCAGACCATCACCTTACTCGGTAGAGGATGTTTCGAACTTTCTGGGGTTTTATTGCTTTGTACCATTGTCTCGGGATCTGTCAAGTCGATTTTCAAGCTCTCTGGGTACAACCAAATAGTTAACATTTTATTCAACCAGCTTAACGACGAGATTCAACAGTTTAGTCAAACTGGGCGTTTGCCATTTGGAATTCTAAAGGAGCCAAAACGTAACAGGATCCGAGTGCCATAAGCGTTTGTCATTCTTCTATTATTCCGTGAATAATTCTACTGATAGACGTTGGGTCGTAGAAAGCGCGCAACAGCAACTGTGCAGGGCTTAATGACATTTGTTTCGGTGCGTGGCAAATCGAACAGACCTTGAACAATTTGCGCGTCAGGGACGAAATTTACAAATGGGCATGGCAACGGACGCGATGGCTCGGGCGGTTCTCTCAAAGTTGATGGGTTTTCAGCAAGTTATTTCCTATCTCTCGATATATTTGTTTTATTCCTTGAGAGTGTAAGATGTTATAGTGCAGCCTGTTTTTGTTTTTTGTTTTTCTCCCTTTTCTTTTCTGGGAATAATGAGAGCTCTTTGATATTGAATTATGGCTATCGAATTTTGACTGAATGTGTTGACCTTCTCTTTTCCTGATGTCGCCGCCAAGCGTCCCTTACGATAGATCTTGACTGTCGTTGTTGTCTTAGAAAAACATTTAGGCCACAAACAACTTGGCCAACATTTGCCCGCTTTTGGAAGGTATGGCGCAGGTCAGCCTTTTGTCATTCACTGCCCAGTCTAATGATAATTCATCGCGAATAAGGACGGAATCGGATAGCGTAAAACGAGTTGGGCGGAGGTCAACAGCTGTTCCAGTGTCCCCCTCTCTTACTTTTTTTCTTCGAAGAATTTCTCTCCTTTCTAGAGTGATGTCGTGATTTTAAAACGGGATTCCTCTTTATTCGCATTCTCGCCATTTCACGCTCTCTATTTGCCGATTGTGGCATACGCTCTTTTCAGTTGGACATTCTTTGCTTTCCTTTTTTTTCTAGAGTATGCCACATGGTGCGAGTTTTTTTGTTGTTGGATGAAGCGCTGGCCTGTTGCAAACGAACCTCATTATTATATCGTGAGAAATAATAGTGGACGTGGAATTGTATTAGAGTCGGAGCATTCTTCCGAATGTGTCTAATCTGTTAAATAATGGATGGCAACTGGTTTTGATGTTTATGGTTGGTAAATGATTGTTTATTCATGTGTTTTCAGGTGACGAAATCGATTGTAGCCTTGCTGCAGCATTACGCATGGAAAAAATTCTCCATTGTGGCTGAAAATTCGCCACGGTGGCAGACGGTGGCGGATTCGCTGGAAGCTCGGGTCACGGCCAACAACACCATGAAAATCAATCATCGACTCAAGTTCGAGGATATGAACCGCTGCTGTGCCAATCGGGAGTCGTGCTGTCACAATTCATGGACGTTCGATATCCTCGAGAAGACGCGTTTGGGCACTCGAAGTGAGCACTTTTACTTAGTGATTGAGTCACATTTTTAAAGCCCGAGCTTTTAAAGGATCAACACCTTTCATAACAGCCGCTTGTATTTTATGCCAACGTCCGCTAACAAGTCTCTTTCGCAACGACTATCAAATCTGACCCTGTTTGAACATTAGAACTATTTGGGAATTCTGATCTTCTCCTACTCCTTTTTTTTTTTTGTCTTCCCAGAAAGAGAAAGAAACTTAGAAAGATGGGAGTCTGCCTTTTTCGGCTTCTTTGGCTGACCTCCTTTAATTTTTGTTTTTGTTTTTTTCTTCCCCTCAATTTTTGGATCTGTGCTATTTGGCGTGATTCTGCTAGTAGCCCCATATGCATCTCAAAGCAGATTCTATGTTTTTGTTTTTGTTGGTACTTTGCATATATCCCGTTACACTTTCGCTATTTTCCATTTTTTTTTATTCTTCTCTCTTTCTCGCTCTATTTAATCTTTGTTCTTAAATTTTAATGTTTTGTTTTCTTTTATATTTTTAAAAACAGTTTACGTCTTCCTTGGCGAACCTCATAACCTCTACGATTTTATGACGACCATGCAAATGATGAGACTCTTCACCAAGGGAGAGTACATGGTCGTTTCCGTCGACTGGGAAACTTACAGCTCCGAAAGAGCCAGAGAATACCTATGGAGTTGAGTCGTTTTTTTTTTACTTTTATTTATTTATTTATTTTTTTATTATCCTCACTAGTTGCTTTAGTTCACGTTCGCAAGTTTACGTCACACCGTAACAGCGTGACAATAGCCTAAATGATGGGCTAATCTTTCGCATACTCAAGAGCGCAACTTACTAGTTACTCTTTTTTTTTAATATTCCCTCACCAAGTGTATATCGCGTAGATAAATATCCCTAAAGGTTCTTTAGAGTCTCATTGTATTGTTAGTACCTGACGTAAGTGCTCTTTATTTCGCCCTTCATCTACTTGATTTGCTTTTTAAAACTGGGAAGTGTGAGCATGCGCAGGGCAAGAAGCAAAATAGGAGACATTTAAAAAGAAAACTCAAGACTCGCAATGTGCGTTATCTCGCCAAGTCACTTCATGTGTGTGGTATGAGACTGGTTGGAACGGGGAAAAAAAAAAAATGAAACAAGAAATTTGAAAAAAAATGAGGTCAGTGGCGTCAATGGCGGCCATGGAGTGCAGGGTCCGTGAGTACCGGCTATTAAGCGCTGGGTACGTACACACGCGCACATAGCAGGAGATAAGAGATAAAGCCTCTTGCGTTTGTGGCTATATAAGCTGCAACAACTGTAATAATATGAAAATGGAACCTTGTTGTTTGACTTGAGCGAGCCAATCAGAACAAAGGGCTCATCGTCTCACACTATTTTCTCTTTTTCAGTTTTCTTGTTATCTCGGCAGGCCATTAGATGCCACGGCGTTACAGAAATAGCCTTTAAAAACGCGCTAGATTTGGTGCACACGTCAGCAGAGTGTATGCTGACGTGTCTGACCTTTGATTTTGATTAAAAAACCAAAGTGAAAAACACAATGAGAATGGATCCCGTTTATTCGAATACTGCCACGAGAATGTGGAGCAGTCTGACATGTTCGACAAACAGCAGCAAAAGAAATTGATGACACGGGGGGATACGATCTGTTAAGCTATCTTACTTTCGGCTTCGGGAAGAGATTTAGGGAAAAAAAAGAAAATGGTTGGCAAAGAACCAGTTACGTATAGATGTGTTTGTAATGTGTAGGAGTCGGTAGGATCAGTCGTTGATCCACCAACGATTTGTCTTTTGTGGAAGAGTTCATTTATTCTGGTTTTTAACACTACCATGTCCAGTGCAAGACGGGACAAACAAATCGATTTAATGTTTTTCTTTTCGATACAACAACCTGCCAAGTTGCAAGTGACTAATGTCTCTGTTTATTATTTTCCCACTTTTCTCTATCTGACTGTTGCGCGAAATCGAATGGCGAAAAAGCAGAACAGACGATGGTGAGCGCGATCCGCAATTGCAGCGAACTTGAATCGCCCAGTCCGGAAGCAGCCAAGTCCCTTTTGATGATCGTGACTACGAAACCAAACGAAGGTTTCACGCAATTCTCGAAGATGGTACGCAAGCACAATAAGGAGCCCCCGTTCCATTTCTCTGAACCGGAGATCTTCAAGACTTTCGTTCGGGTACGTACGAAATAGTTTTACTGTCAACGAGACAGTTTAAAACGGTTAGCAACTATAGTTTGTGGGCAGCAGTTTTGAGCTGCGAGTGCCGATATTTTATTTATTATTTGAGTCAATCCATCACGATGATGAATGACCTTTCACGATTGAAACACACGTAGCACGTTCCCATGTACGCTGCACATTTGTACGACGCTGTGCTCCTCTATGCCACCGCGCTGGGCGCCGTGCTTAGAGAGAACAATTTAACCGAACCAGCCAAAATTGTGGAAGCGGCCAAGAATGGCACATACCTCTTCCAGCACATCATTCGCGATCGCAAATATGAAAGTAAGTCTTTTATTACACCTCTTTGCTTGTTTTCTGTTTGTTTTTTTGTGCGTCATTTTGTTGTTTGTGTTTCTATCGCCCGAGCACTTTGCTAAAATTGTGTGCAATTCTTTCTCGGTTGCACTGACCAGGCGTAACGGGAGCTTCAATCAGCATAGACGACAATGGCGACTCTGAGGGCAACTACACAGTATTGGCCGTCAAATTCAGCAATGTCTCTCGAGCTATCACCATCAACAAAATGGCACCCAGCACATTTTATTGCCACTACGAGATGGTGCCTGTCGGCCGATTCGATTACACCAACTCGACCACGCCGGTAGAGTATATTCTACGGCCATGACTGTCTCTTCTGTAAAGATATAAGACTACAACAAACTGAGAGTTAATACCTTTTCATTGCATCTGCTTTGCTTGTTTTTGTTTTCTTCTTTTCAAGAAATTCACTCTAACCGACAAGATTCCGTGGGTGAGCCAGCGTGCACCACTGGACGAGCCTCCGTGTGGCTACGGTAATGAAAAATGTAGTGACGACGACCGCCGCCTGAGAGATTCGCAAATTGCTGCTGGAGTGCTGGGCTGCATTTTCATCGCGGCCGTCATTACGACCCTCTTTGTCTATCGCAAATGGAAGGTTGAACAAGAGATTGCTGGTCTCGTCTGGAAGATCGATCCAAAAGACATCATACCAATTTCGTGCCAGACTGCCGACGGTTTCATGGACAAATCCACTAGCAAAGTGACTTTTTGCGTTTCTATTCTTTCTTTTTGTTTATACAAAGTCGGTTTGTGTCTGCCGGATGTCTTTTATATGCCCATTATTAGAAGACGAGGATAGCGCACAAAAAAAAAAAAAAGATATACACAGAAGCCAACTCGTAGCCATCTGTTTCATTATTATTCCAGAACTGAGAGAACGAGTTGTTGTTGGCCAATCATTTTTCCTTGTCAATAACAGGTCCGTTTTTTCACAAAATATTGGTTTGGAGATTTCAGAAACACATGTTTTCCATTTCGATCGAGACGTACAGTAATTCACGAACAGTGTATCGATAATGATAATCTAAGCACTCGCAAAATCACGACATTTTTTTTTGTTAAATGTTGAATTGAAGGACATCTATTTTTTACGGGGGGACACGTTTAGTTAAGAATCTAGAATGGTGTTTGAAGGTTTTATATCAATCAAACTGCCAATCTGCAACTGATACGTATCTCTTTGATTTGCAGCTAAGTTTGGCGAGCGTGGCCGTGGATCAGGTTTTCACCAAAGTTGGACGTTACCGTGGCACGGTGGTCCGCACCAAAGATCTCGTATTCTCCAAGCGACACGAGATTGGACGCAAGACGATGAAGGAGATGCGTCTGCTGCGTGAAATTCGTCACGACAACATCAACCCGTTCATCGGTGCGGCTGTTGAGCCGAATCGCGTCCAAATCGTTTCTGAATACTGTCACAAAGGCTCGCTACCGGTAAGGACAAATACAATCAATCAGTCAATATCCTAGACATTCATGCAAGCTCCAAAGAGCGTTAGATTTATGGAGTCATTAAAATGCTCCAAGAACAGAAAGTTCCATGCGAGAGAAAACTCGTTACATAAAATTGCGGATGCGATGCAGATAGCAGACCTTTTTCTCCAGTTCATTCTTTATTGTTTTTATACGACCATCAGGACATTTTGGAGAACGACGACATCAAGTTGGAGAATATCTTCATAGCGTCAATGGTCAACGACCTGGTCAAGGGTATGATGCATCTGCACAAAACAGATCTCCATTTTCATGGCAATCTCAAGTCGTCCAACTGTGTCGTCACGTCGCGTTGGGTTCTACAGATCACTGACTACGGCTTGCACGAGCTCCGTGCTGCCGCCGAAAAGGATTCAATGGGAATACACGAACTCAATCGCAGTAAGTTACTACACCATCCTACCATGTCGACTGTTAGGGCGTTTTTGTTTTTTTTTCTCGCGATTGTTTTCTGGTTTAATCATATGCCCGTCAGGTGTGACGTCATGACTTTTTCATTCTAGCAACTTGAGAAACGAAAGCTAAACGTTTTTGCATCCACAGGGAAATACAATCTACATTCTTCTTCTGTTATTATTTATGACCTGCTTCACTGGTCATATTTTTCGAAATAACCCGTCTTTTCTGTATTTGATTTATTGCTGTTGGTTCTTTTTATCATTTCAGCATGGCCTCCTCCCACTATGTCTACGTGTGTATGGCCATCGTTAAACTGATGGCAACAGGAAATTTGGATCTTGGTCATTTAGTTTAAACTGGCATTGTTTACTTTTAACCAACAGATTTGTTATGGAAGGCGCCGGAATTGCTGAACGACCAGTCTGGTTCAGTTCGAGGCTCACAAAAGGCTGACGTCTACGCCTTTGGCATGATCCTCTTTGAGATTCTGACTCGACAAGACGCTTTCGGTGGCTACAATTTCGAGCCAAAAGGTTCGTTTTAGTTTGCGTGACTCGCCCAACAACCTCACTCATTCTCCTCCCTCTCAACAAATCACTCCGTTAGTCTTTTCTAGCTTTTAACTTATCTTTTCACCCCGATTTGAAATAGATATCGTCGACAAGATTCGAGCTGGCCCGGCTCCAGGAGAGAAACCTTTCCGTCCCGATCTCCAGGTACGAGCATAAAATTACACTACTCTACTACAACGCATGGTGTAATTGCGTGTGTAATCCACAAGGTTTACTTCTTTTGGTATATTTGCGGTAAAAGTACCAACGATACGCCAGTTTATGGCCAGTTGGCTATTATCGATCGCCGTGGCTTTTTTTTCACGAGCGTGAAAGAATGCTATGAAATGAAAGAGAGATTCTGTTATTTCGACTGCGCGTCTGACGGTTATACCCCCCTCCCTTCTGCTTATACGATTCGTTCGTCGGGAGCAACTGCCAAAGTCGTTTCGGCTCGTAGTTCGTATGAGTCGTAACAGCACCCGACGTCCCTTGAATTACTAGCATCATTTCCTTATCCGGTAGATTGTAGTGAACGAAATATCTGCTGGCGTCGCGACAATGTTTCTTTCTTTTTTCCTTGTTCCTTTCTCCCCATTTCTAGGCTCTACGAAATCATTTCTCTGCATCTTGATAGCTATATTTTATTTATTTATTCATTACTACCTATTCTTTTCTTTTTTTCCCCCTCCAAAGATGCTGCAAGAGTATTGTATCTTCGTGCAAACCGAAATTGGAATGGGCTGCCCGGAGTATATTCGCTCTTGCATGGAAGATTGCTGGGCAGAATTACCAGAGCAGCGCCCGGATTTCCCCACTATTCGCGACCGCCTTCGTAAAATGAGAGAAGGAATGTAAGTTATACGGCGCTTTTCCTTCTTTTATGTTTGGCATATACAGTGTGTAACGTACATAATGACGCGGCCTCTAATACGATTTCTCCTCTTTTTGCTATCGTGTCGTTTCGTCAATACGCAGGAAGCCTTTTATTATGGACCAGCTGATGGAAATGATGGTTATCTATGCCAGCAATCTCGAAGTCTTGGTTAATGAGCGAACCAAACTTCTCTACGAAGAGAAACTAAAGACGGAAGACCTCCTACACCGAATGTTACCAAAGTCAGTGCCTTCTCTTTTTATCACACGTTTATTGGCTTCTCGAGAAAACAAGCTCACGTAATAATTGGCATTGACACTTAGACCTGTGGCCCAACGATTAACAAGAGGCTTTGGTATCGAACCAGAATCCTACGAAGCTGTCACAATTTACTTTAGTGACATTGTTGGTTTTACGAAAATGTCGGCTGAGAGTACTCCGTTTCAGGTGCCGTTGTGTAAAAACTTTGAGATTTTCATTCTGTGATAACGTCAATTTGCTTTTCATTCCACGAAAACAGGTGGTTAACTTCCTCAACGATTTGTACACCTTATTTGATTCCATCATTCAAGGTTACGATGTGTATAAGGTGGAGACCATCGGAGACGCTTACATGGTGGTAAGTACAAGAAACTGTTTCAACATAACTCGTTTATAACGATATCCTTGATTGCTTTAACGATGAATGGTAAAACAGGTTTCTGGTTTGCCTTTACCAAACGGCGATGCTCATGCTGGGATGATTGCATCAATGGCACTTGATTTGCTATCAGCCGTTAAGAATCACAGGGTGTCTCATCGACCTAAAGATCCAGTTTTACTCAGGATTGGCATTCACACGGGTAATACAAGGCAACACATTTTGTTTGAGAGCAGCTGGAATCTAAATAATCTCATTAAAAACCAACAGGACCGGTGGTTGCCGGTGTGGTGGGTTTAACAATGCCTAGATACTGCTTGTTTGGTGATACAGTGAACACAGCATCTCGGATGGAATCGAACGGTGAACCCTTACGGATTCATATCAGTTGCGAGTGTCGAAAAGCCCTAGAAAAAATTGGTGGTTACGTAACTGAAGAAAGAGGTCTCGTTGCTATGAAGGGCAAAGGCGAAGTGTTAACACATTGGTTGATTGGCGTTACCAGCGGTGCTGTAAAAGCACGAACGGACATTGGAACCAACCAAGCCCCACTCTTTTGTCGACCCTCTGGTGCGATTGGAGCCAACAACGCCAACGGCAGTGCCGGCAACATGTCGGATCTTCGAAGACGAAGTCCGCGGATGCTCCACAGGGCTGAATCGATGCTGACGCGAAGAGTGTCAACTGATTCGAGGCCAGTCGGTAGTGGAAGCGTCCGAATGAGCTCGACTCTGGCCGGGCAACAAGGACGAATTCAAGGGCACGCAAACAGGCTGTATCACCATGACAACAATTCGGCCGAAATATTGGAAGGCTCCATTAGTGATTCCATATGCAGCAGTACCAATAGCACCAGTCACGCCCCATCTCCAATGGTAAAACATTCATCTTCTCAAACGCGTACTTTTGCCTTTTGATTTTTTCCAAATCATTTTCTTTTATCTGGAATAAAGTTTTACAATAGGAAAACGAGCCAATCAGCCAGGTCTCTGCGTTCCGTTCGCACAACAAAGTCAAATGCGAGCCTTCGGCGTAGTTGTTTATTAACACGTAGCGCCCATGCTAGCCAAGTTCAGATAGTTGCCGAAGCGGCCAGTGAGAGTGGGGATGTGGACTACCGGAGCGGAACGACTGCCAGTCCGCTTTTACCTCAGCGTCGATGCCAGTCACTGGGTCGTTTTCCCGGTGACGAAAACCCGCACCACCATCAGCAAGATCAACAAAGAGGCACAGCTTCAGATAGCCATGGTCCTCGACAGTTTCTTTGCGTTCCTCAAGTCTTCCCTTCTCGTGGCAACAAATCGACTCAGCGACGAAGGAAAGAATCAAAATCATTGGATCTTTTTCCGTCGGAATTGAGATCAACTCTGAACGAGCAGTCGCCCTTGCCTAGTTGCGCGTCCCAGGGCGACACCGAAGATGAACACACTCGGCTTCTGGACGGCTCTGATGATCACAACGTTGTCTTGACGATTCCCAACGGGGATCAACCACAGCAAGCCGAGTTGTCTCGACCAAACGGACATATCAAGACTGCTGGCTATCAGGCCGTGAAATTAATTCACAATGATGATGAAGGAATTGACGTCAACTCCGAGTCGCTCATCAGTCGTGATCGGACTCGGCCTCAACCGAGCCTCACAGCTTGTGGACTATTAGAGCCTGAAAAGAAATGGCATTCGTGTGAACAACTGCATCATTCAACATTAGGAGAGAGGCGTAGTAAAGAAGGCAAAGACACGGTCATCGCCTCCACCGTCAACAAGAGCTTCAAACAGTTGCTAGTCAATCTGTTCAGCGTGGGTCATGGAGGCGATACTTTCGGCCGGAATTCACAGACAGGAGAAGATTTCTCTGATCTGCATCGTGACGACAGAGAAAGCGTTGTGTGAAATCGCCACGCTACTTTTATACATCCCCAGAAAAAATCGCTTTACTTGTTTCGTGATTCGCATATTCGCCATTTTTTAAATGCCATACCCGATCTTTGATGTTCATTTATCTTATTGAGTCGGAATGTTTTCTTTGATTATTGTTTGTATCGGTAATATTGTCGCTGCTGAAAACATTGTGATAAATCGGTTGTTGTTTTATAGTTTGGTTTGCCTTTTCAGTTGTCTAAACCTCTTCATCATCCCAAAATAACTAGCTTCTTACTGCACTGCGACTTGCATTGAAGTCAAACCTATTGAATCGATATCGAGTAGAATAACCCTCCATTTACTTTACTTAACGTTATATTTCTTATCCCAATTTCTTTCGAAAAGACGACATTGTGAAACTTTTGAACGATAAGCAATAGTTTACGGAGGTAAAGATGACGGTACAAAGACAATAAAAAAAATAAGAAAACAGATCGTTCGTAAAAAAAGAAGGGAAAGTAGATTTATCCGATTTTCTTCGACAACTCAGTTTAGTTAAGAAATTAAGAAAGTAAATCGGTACTGGCTGCCATGGCTTTGGCTTGTGCTCTGACACGTTTCTCGTACTCCAAACGATTTTGACTAGGAAAAAATGAATATTGTAAACATGGATTCCATGTGATACTAAGTGATAGTTCTCTTACCAGTAGATTGTATAAGCTTCTGCCTGAGCAGGATCCTACACAAAATCAGAGAGGTATGTTGGAGTAATGTGGAATGTAATGCTATTTTTTTTGTGGAACATTCATTGGAAAATCAATTACCTTAATATTGGGGTCATTTAGAAGATCTTGAATTCCAAGCAAAATCTGTTTGATGGTAATGGCAGGTCTCCAATCCTTTTCTTCATCCAACAATGATAAACAAACTGTGCCTTTAAATATGAAAAGGTACATTATCAGCTGAACAAAAACTCAGTAACATAAATTAAAATCACCTGATGGATAAACATTTGGATGGAAAAGAGGAGGTTCAAATTTGCATTTTGGAGGAGAAGAGGGATAATCATCTTTGAAAATCATTCTGAGCTTGTAAAGGCCATTTTCCCAAGGAGTCTAAAAACATTAAAATGGTTTTACACAGAATTCTTCAATAGACAAAACAATGCACATTACTTGATTGAAGTCATAATTCTAAATTTTTATAATGTAACAAGTTCTGTGACTTCCAGCTTACCGTTTTCTTGCCTGGAATAGCACATTCCCAGTTCATTAAATTCAGGGTTCCATCAGGGTTTTTAGTTGGTCGAGCCACAAAACCCTAGAAAGTAACAAAATCATTAATAATGTATTGAACAATCAGTGTTTGTTTTTTTCTTTGTGTTTTTAACATGGCCAGCTAACGACTTACAAAGGGGTGATCTTTCCTCCAGCCTTTTCTTTCCTCGGAGAGTCGAGCTATGGCAATGCCAGACATGTTTGGTCACTAAGGCGTTAAAATTAATCAATATAGTGAGAAAATGGTTGTTTGTACTAGAAAGCCAAACCAAGATAATGTTTGCCAACCAAAACTACTATTTCTTTGAATGCTAACCGTTCAAGTAAGTTTTACCGATGTCGGGTTATTAATTTCGAGAAATATCCTTAACAGCTTCCAACGTTGCCGGTTATTTCATGTCAATTTTATTTTACCAATTTTATTTTTCAATAACTTTATTGAATGTTTATCCATAGTTTTTTAAAAAATATTTTCGAATAAGTATATTTCTGAACTAGTATTTCTTAACCTAAAATTGGGTGCAAACTGGAAACGCTTGTATGAGAAACGGCCACACTGCCTGTGCGCCTGTGTGGCTCGTCCTTAACATACAAAAACAAATACAAGCAGCTACGCTCCGCCTTCATACCACGACGTGAAAACACAAAGACGACGTAATGGAGGCCTGTGTTGCTGTAGAGAAAGAAATTGATAAAATTCTAAGTAAATTTGCTAGTATACGTGAGAATGGTTCGAAAAACATTGAAGAGACAATCGAGTTTCTCTCGTCTATCAAACCAGAGTTAGAACAAGGTATTAAAAATTCCAAATCTGCACTGATAATGCATGAAAATGTTTTTTTTTGTCTTTTTTTTGCATTAATAATTGTTGTTATTTTTGGTTTTCATTATGACAGCTCAAACAGATTCAGAATTTAATGAGCGCCAATTGTTCATAATCCACCTTGCAGTAGCAAAAGTTAAGGAAACAGTTTCCCGACTGGCCAGTGAGCATCGAGACCTCCATAGCTCTGTTTCAAAAGTTGGGAAAACAATTGACAGAGTATGTATATCTATCAGGATATTTCCAACACAGAAAATTCTAATGCATTTTTTATGTAAAGAATTTCACGCAAGACTATGCTTCTACAAGTTTTGATAGAGTTTTTTCAGGAGTTGATAAGGAAAAATTACTTAATCAAGTAATTTGCCAACACATGTATAGACATGGATTCTTGGAAATAGGTGAAGAATTGGCAAGGGTAAAAATTTCTCTTGTATATAAAGAGCAATAATAGTGATTCTTAAATGATAGAAAAAATTTATTTAGGAATCTGGTTTAGAGATCCGTGAGAACAGTAAACAGCCATTCATGCTGCTTAACGAAATTCTAGAGAAGCTGAGACACAAAAATCTCGTTGCGGCGTTGGAATGGGCTCAGACTCACAGGGAACAACTTATGGAACAGAATAGTAGCCTTGAATTTAAACTTCATCGACTCCAATTTCTTCAACTGGTATCTGAAGGGCCAGAGAAGCAAGCGGAAGCACTTGGTTATGTACGCAGACATTTTCCGCCTTTCGTGCATCAACATGAGACCGGTAAGTCTCCTTTTTGTTTTGTTTTGTTTATTCATGCTGTATTTATTATCTTATTTTATTTTATTTTAAGATATTCAAAACCTAATGGGGGTTCTAGCCTTCATCCCGTATGGTGTTCACAACTCTCCGTATAAAAAACTATTTGACCCAATTCTTTGGACAGAAATATGTGAAGTGTTCGTGAAAGACGCTTGCGCGCTTCTCGGATTCAGTGTCGAAAGCCCGTTGTCGGTTTGGTATGCATTCAGTACTCTGTAGACTGTAATTGTCCGTAAAGTGGTAATTACTTTCCTTTACAGCATTAACGTGGGATCCATATCCCTACCAGCATTATTAAATATAAAACAAGTGATGGCCCAAAGGCAGGTAGCAGGAATGTGGAATGCCAAAGATGAACTTCCCGTAAACACCAACATTATCGTCTGCCAATATCTTTTTTAATTGAATACCTTGATCTTTTAATTTTTAGATTGAAATTGATGCTGGACGTGAATATCGTTATCATTCAATATTTGCTTGCCCTATTCTTAGGCAACAAGGTTCTGATTCAAATCCACCTATGCGACTATTATGTGGTCACGTAATTTCGCGTGATGCCTTGAACAAACTCAGTTCCGGAAACAAGTGAGACATTTGTTATAATTTTGAATTACTGATCAAGTGAAAAGCTAATGTTATTTTCTTAAAGCGTTCTTAGAGCAATCCGCACCGGTCAATCTGTTGCTAGATTAAAATGTCCTTATTGTCCACGAGAATTCGATAGTAGTGAAGCTAGACAACTTCATTTCTAATAGCCTATATTTCGGTAACTTGCTGTCGTGACAGCCGAGAAAAATCTGTGGAAATGTCTCCATACCCCGTCTTGGAAGAAAGTAAGAAGACAAACTTTGGCTCGGGTTTAATTATTAGATTTTTCTAGGTTTATCGATCGAAAATCTCCATGACCGTTCATGTTTGTTTAATGTGTAACTATTCTCTGAATCATTTACATAATTGCTAAATTCACGTTATTAAAAGTTAGCTCATTTTTCAATCATAAATTTCATTGTCAACACATTTGTGATCCCACACTCTATCACATCCCCAACCTTAATGGGACCCACACCAGAGGGAGTACCTGTCAACACAACATCACCTGGTTCCAATGTGAAATACGTGGAAATGTAGCTCAGTAATGTAGGAACATTGAAAATCATGTCTTTAGTTAGACCTCTTTGTTTGGCAACTCCATTAACTGAGCACCAAATTTCGACATTATGGGGATCCATTATTTTTTCTCGTGGAATGAAGGGGCTAACAGGACAAGATGTATCAAATCCCTTTGCAAGTGTCCAAGGGTGGCCTTTCTTCTTTGCCTCATCTTGGAAGTCACGGGCAGTCATATCCAATGCTAAACAGTAACCTCCTACATGACTCATGACATCTTCAGGCTTGATCTTTGTGCATTTTGTTTTGATGACAACACCCAGCTCGATTTCGTGATGAAGTGATGAGCACCCAACAGGTATTTTAATTGGGCTTCCTTCTTCGATATAAGCAGAGGTCGGTTTTAAAAAAAGAAGAGGCTTTTCTGGAATAGCATTCCCCAACTCAACTGCATGCTCACTGAAATAGAAATATTTGTCAGGTTAATAAAAACCAAATTGTGGGTAATCTTAAGGAACTTGGGGTTATTTCTAGTTTACCTATAATTACGACCGACACAAATAATCTTTCGACCGAAATCTACAAATCTTAACAAGTTAGCAGACGCCATGATTTCAGTACACTGCTGCAATTCCTTATCAACAAAACGATATAAAGACGTTGGAACTTCACTTGGAACCCAGAGACAGGGCAGGAGCCAAACTGCTAATTTGGTGGACCAAGTTCATTTCTAAAGCGAAAATGTTTACCTTTGTAACGTACAACAAGTTCTTGCAATTCAGACGCTTGCAGCGATCTGCAAATACACGTATGAAATGAGAGAATATTTTACAAAAAAGGATGAGACTTTATTCATCGGGTCAAATGACCGATGAAGCGATAGTTAAAAACTAAAAAAATAAAATATCAATTTTGTTTAAAGAATAATACTTTTGTGTTGTATTATGTATATTCTCATACGTGTAAGCGAATCCGTTTGTTACGGCATACGTGAGTTTGCCGCGGTAGTCCTCATTCAAGGTGATGTTGACTTTCAAAGTCATAAAGGTCAATAAAAGGCATCTAAATTAACGGCCTAAACGTGTGAAATAAAGATATAGATCACAATGGCTGAAATGAAGATGCAATATCGTTGATTAATGTTTACTGGCGGTTTACCAACTTTATCGAATTTTTTTAACGTCATATTAGTGCCTTATACCTGCATAACTTAATGATTAAGCAATACATCATTTTATATTTAATTAGGCAAATCCGCAAATGCTTATTTTCAAAACGATTAAACTACTAAACAACAAAAACGACTAAACATTAAAGTGTTTTTTTACAGCTATAGACATCTGGCGGTGTGCTCAGAGCGGGAGCGCATTATTGATTCGTGCAGGGTAAGGGTTGGAAAAAACGTAGCCAGTCCACGATCACGTGTCTGTCCTTCAGACGCCCCCAGCGAACTCAAGCCAAAATAAAAGCTGTGCTTGCTTTTCACCAAGGGATATGCCAACTTTGCCACGCTAGAAGAAATATAGATCGTGCTTCAACTTTTGCTTGTCAAAACCAGCGAAGTAATGAAACGCAGGACCGGCTTTTATACTTCACAGACGTTTCCTGTACTCAATACTTGCAGCAAGGTGAGTAGCCGGTCTCCGGTGCTAATATATATTTGAGATATTCTTAGTTATCAGATGTTGTATCACTAATATCTTACGTCAGTACTGTCAGTTTCTAAAGCTAAGTATTAAGATTGATTGCTTTAATCATTCGGGACCTATCGTATTTTGCGTCGTATTGTAATCAGAACTTAGCAAATGTATAAGTTGTGATTCACATCGAAGTTCTTGGGTTACACTTGTGGATGTGGGGTATGTCATTGCAACCAATGACAAAAAAGTGTTCCGGTACATAAAATGGCGTCTCGCTAAATGAGAAAAAAAGAAAAGGAACTTGCTTTTGAAAATTCTAGCGTTTACTATAAATAAATGTTCACCTAAGCATCTACTAGCAACCATTCTAAATTTGATCTAGAACATAGTAGATTTTTTCTGAGAGACTCCCGCATCCGTGTCACGTCCTAGCACAAGTCGTTTGAAGGTCAATACAAGGGCTTCTCTCCTCCCCAGACATACACACCACGTAGCAGTTGCTGTAGTGGGGGTGTATTGATCTTGCTAAGTTATTTTTGGATACGAAGACTTGCATTTTAGTAACGCTAGTTAAGTGTCTCGTATTTTTATATTTACATACGATCTGTATATAAGACCGCTATGTCACCGTTTTTGCGTCTTCTGCTCAAATCAGCTACTAATTGTATACAGAATTTCTGTTACCATGCGGATTCGAACTTTGTGTGAATAAATTATTGGTCGGTTAACCTCGTATATTCGTTTTGGCAGTTCTATTCCCTTCTCAGCTTCACCTCAAGATGTCGAAAATCGGTATTAACGGATTCGGTCGTATTGGCCGCTTGGTGCTTCGCGCTGCCATCGAAAAGGGAGCTACGGTAAATAAACCATACAAAAGAGTCGATGACAGGAAATTTCCTAATTTGAGTTACTATAACCAGGTTGTTGCTGTCAATGACCCCTTCATCAGCCTTGATTACATGGTATACATGTTCAAGTATGACTCTACCCATGGCCGCTTCAAGGGTGAAGTAAAGGAAGAAGGTGGCAAGCTAGTTGTCAATGGTCACCACATTCAGGTCTTCAGTGAACGAGACCCGAAAAACATTCCATGGGGAACTGCTGGAGCTGAATATGTTGTTGAATCCACTGGTGTCTTTACCACTCTTGAAAAGGCCCATGCTCACATTGATGGAGGAGCCAAGAAAGTCATCATTTCTGCCCCATCTGCTGATGCCCCAATGTTTGTTGTTGGAGTGAATCTTGAAGCATATGACCCATCCATGAAGATAGTCTCCAATGCTTCTTGCACAACCAACTGCCTGGCTCCTTTGGCCAAAGTGATCAACGATAACTTTGGCATCGTTGAAGGTTTGATGACAACCGTCCACGCCATAACTGCCACACAAAAGACTGTTGATGGACCGTCCGGCAAGGTATACATTTATTTATTAAAAGAAAAATAAATTTCTGGGATTTAAAACCTTACATTATATGTCACTGTAGTTGTGGCGTGATGGTCGTGGTGCTGCCCAAAATATTATCCCTGCCTCGACGGGTGCTGCTAAAGCAGTAGGAAAAGTTATTCCCGAACTGAACGGAAAGTTGACTGGCATGGCTTTCCGCGTACCTGTGCATGATGTCTCTGTTGTTGATCTGACCTGTCGGCTGTCCAAGGAAGCAAGCTATGATGAAATCAAGGCCGTCGTCAAAGCCGCAGCTGATGGACCCATGAAGGGTATCTTGGGCTATTGCGACGAGGAGGTAAAAGTTTTAACCCTATCACTTTTCTGAGGGACGATTTTTACATTTTGCATTTTTATTTGGCAGGTCGTTTCCACTGATTTCATTGGCGATAACCACTCTTCAATCTTCGATGCCGCAGCGGGCATTGCTCTCAACAAGACTTTCGTCAAATTGATTTCGTGGTACGATAACGAATTCGGCTATTCGTGCCGTGTCGTCGACTTGATTAAGTACATGCAGTCCAAGGATTAAGTTAAAACTATAGCTGCATTGTGGGATAAGTCATCAGCGTACGTTTGCAGCAGAAGGATCTGTTACTAATTATGTTTTGTCAAATTCTCCATCCTTCATTCTTGCTACCCCATTGGCTACAACGATTGATGTTTGTCGTTGGTTTTCCTTTCTGTAGTTGAAAAATCCCACTTTTAGATGTCTGTTACATTGGCTACAGGAATATAAACGTTTGTCACAAGTAAGATTACTGTTATAGTAGACTGTAATGAAAGCCAATGGGCACAGCATAAAGAAAATCACAACATTTACGATCAAGGTTCAACAGCTATGATGGTATTTCAACTAATGAATAGCTGAATGCTGTTTCTGCAAAGATTATATTCGCTGACTCCGTTCGTATTAGCAAAGTTTCTTGCCAAAGAGTTTTATCTACATACGTACTTTTTGAGGTATCAGTGATGTTCGAATGGGAATTTCATTGACCTGATGGACAGCTGGAGCACTTAAAGTCAAACAAAGCATAGGGAAAATTGACACTTTTCTCTGCAACATATTGTACATTCGGTTGTCACAAAATTTCTATGTTAGTGCGATGGTTGCTGTGGATCATTGATCAGTACTAAAACATGCAGAAGACATTTTTTTTCTTTTATCTGCGGAAAGGAAACTTTTCTAATGATTTGATGTCCTAGAAATGTGGAAAGTAGCCCCGAATCGTGCATGAGTCGAAACCCGAACCCACTGGAAATTACTTGGTTTGCATTACCTGTCTGA
Organism: Daphnia magna; assembly: GCF_020631705.1. Lineage (NCBI taxonomy): Eukaryota > Metazoa > Arthropoda > Branchiopoda > Diplostraca > Daphniidae > Daphnia > Daphnia magna. The sequence goes on from NC_059184.1 coordinate 3,360,548, forward strand.
TTTTCCCTCTGTCCATTGGTATCCAAACTCAGACTGGAAACAGCAGAACTTATCATTACAGTTGACAGAAGTCGTCCAAAAAACTGGGTATGCGCACGGTAATTCGATTTCACGACGAAAACAAAAATATTTCTTTTGCCATTCTCGTAATTCTCGATAGTGCCGTGTAACTCAAAATGCTTTTAAATGTCATACCCAGAGTTCTTATCTAGCTTGAGCAAAAAAAAAAGGAAGATCGATGAAAAATACAATATTTTCAAAATATTGCTTCTTTCTTCAAAAATAACATTGCTTTTTGGAAAGCCGGTGAATGAGAAGTTTGGAGCGTCGTGGCAGATCGGCAAATGCCAATAGCAACAGCTAAAGGGCTCAGGGGCACAAATGAAAAAAAAAAAAAAAAAAACGGATTCTGTTTAGCCCTTAACCCAGCCTCCATATGGTCCCAAACGTCCCATATGTTGAGAAGCATTCACTGTCGTTTTGTTACGTGTTTCACTGTCATACTAAATTTTCTAAATCAACAGAATGCCGCGTGGTAAATATTTGTTTTATTTGGTTATACCTTGATGATGAAATAAGAGGGAACAGGGCCAGACTAATTTACGGATATACTGTCCTGTAACCCAGGTGGAAAAGTAAATAAGAAAGGACGAGCAAGACATTTCACAAGTCCAGAAGAACTAGAGAGGCAAAGGAGAGAAGATCAACGCAATTGGAGGGTAATTTGTTTTGCTTTTTAATTTATACTGCTATGGAAATTTTCATATAGAGACTGGTTTTTAAGCATGTTTTCATCAAGAATAACATCCTGATTTGGCTTACAAGAGTCATTTTCTAGTGGTTATAAATTGGGGAATCATAAATATTGTTCTTACCTAAACCACCATATGATTCCCTTCCTATCACCTGTCTTTCTTGTAGGCCAAAGAAGAGGAAGCATCAGGTTCTGACTCTGACGAGAGCAAGTCAGACAAATCAGGATCAAGTTCTGGTTCGGAATCAGAAGAAGATTCAGGGAATGTGAAACCTCCCAATACAGCTGTTGATGTTGAAAATCCAAACCATGTGGTCAAACAAGCAAAGAAAGTTGGAGATTTAGATGTTAATGATGCATCCAAACCGGAGCTTTCACGTCGCGAGCGGGAGGAAATAGATAAACAGAAAGCCCGAGAGCATTATCAAAAGCTTCACGCCCAGGGTAAGACCGACGAAGCCCGCGCAGATTTAGCTAGGTTAGCTATTATCCGACAGCAACGCGAGGAAGCTGCCAAAAAGCGCGATGACGACAAGAAAAGTAAGTAAACATGAATTTTTTCCTCTTGAATGCAATTTCACTGATGCAGTAATATTTATTTTCTAGTGAAAGAGGCTGAGAAGGCTGCAAAGACTGCAAGTATTCAAAAAGCAATAGGGAAACGAACGTGAAAATACATCGTGGCTTAACCATTGTCTAGCTCCACTCACAGTTCCAATTGTGGCTCATTTTACATTTTTCCCCTTGTTTCCATGTGTTCGTCTTTGCAATTGATGGCTTTGCTAGTGATTGCCAGCTTTTACATTACAGTGAAGGCGAAATGAGAAACCAATTTTTCTGCTTGAGCAAATGAGCAGTCGAAATAAAAGAAAAAGAGGAAATGAAAAAAAAAGACAATAATAATAATAAAACACGTGTTTTAGGACCTTTTCGTGCGTAATGGGGAAACGCGCATTTTAGATTTCACCAATGTTTTCCCCGTGGTGAACTGAGCTAGGTTATGAGACTAATGAGAGTGTAAATTTCAATTAAGTCCACCAGCCGACCAAAATACGCCCAGCCATATTTCGATGGGAAAAACTAAAGTAGCCTATGCGAAATAGATAATGTAGGAAGTAATATTTTGGGCCTCACAAAAACACATAATCATTGGAAATTCAAAATTACTTAATAGTACGCCTAGCAAATTTTAAAACTTTGATGTTTTCCCTGTTATTTTCGACATCTGTGGATCATGTTTAATGGATAGCTATATGTTTTTGTGCATGGAGTAGGTTAAACTCCTAATTAACACATAACTTATCACACCACACAATTAACAACTGTTTCAATCCACAAAAAACTGCTCACATTCCCATATAAAAAACTGGGCTGCAACTTTGAATTAACAATGGAATGAATCCGAGTTCCGAGATGGAACATTTATTAAAGAGATAAGTTTGGGTTGAATTTTTTCTGGTCAGAACAGAGGCGGCCCAAATAATGGCCGAATCACATGGAAGAATAATAGAGTTAAAAGAACATTGAATTTCAGGTGTTTCAAGCAGAGATCTGCCACGATTACCTGATACCCAGCTTACAACCAAAATGGGCTGGCACAAAGTAAAAACCAAAAAAAAAAGCACAACAACAACACATAGGTTAAATCTATTACCACGATAAAAAGTCATTAAATAGATCTTGATACCCAAGTTTTTATTTAATGTTAGGTTTTTCTTTAAAAGAAATAGTGGGAGGGCCTTCTACTAATCTATAGCCTTTTCTACCAAAATAAAAAAAAAAACTAGAAGACCTAGGGAAAACAAAACCTGATTTTCGAAAAAACTTATACTTTAATCAAAATCAGCGTTCAATTTTGTGCATAATGTGCAATTTTTATTGAATTCCAAGAGATGTCCGTTTTTGCAGATTTTGACAAAAGTAGGAAGGCTATAAACCCTTCCCACTTTTTCATTTTTGGCTAAATTCTAGATTTAGTTAAAAATACATGATTTACATTCCAAATTAAACGAGAATTCTGAAAATCAGGTTGATTTTTGCCTAGGTCTTCTAGTTTTTATTATTTTGGTAGAAAACGGAAATAAAAGTTGTTGCGCCAATAGCACTTTTGATCCGTAAATTTCAAAAATCACTCAGCTGACGAAGAAACTTATACTGTAATCAAAATCAGCGTTCATTTTTGTGCATAATGTAAAATTTTTATTGAATTCCAAGAGATGTCCGTTTTTGCAGATTTTGACAAAAGTAGGAAGGCTATACCCTTCCCACATTTTCATTTTTGGCTAAATTCTAGATTTAGTTAAAAATACATGATTTACATTCCAAATTAAACGAGAATTCTGAAAATCAGGTTGATTTTCGCCTAGGTCTTCTAGTTTTTATTATTTTGGTAGAAAACGGAAATAAAAGTTGTTGCGCCAATAGCACTTTTGATCAATAAATTTCAAAAATCACTCAGCTGACGAAGAAACTTATACTGTAATCAAAATCAGCGTTCATTTTTGTGCATAATGTAAAATTTTTATTGAATTCCAAGAGATGTCCGTTTTTGCAGATTTTGACAAAAGTAGGAAGGCTATACCCTTCCCACTTTTTCATTTTTGGCTAAATTCTAGATTTAGTTAAAAATACATGATTTACATTCCAAATTAAACGAGAATTCTGAAAATCAGGTTGATTTTTGCCTAGGTCTTCTAGTTTTTTTTATTTTGGTAGAAAACGGAAATAAAAGTTGTTGCGCCAATAGCACTTTTGATCCGTAAATTTCAAAAATCACTCAGCTGACGAAGAAACTTATACTGTAATCAAAATCAGCGTTCATTTTTGTGCATAATGTACAATTTTTATTGAATTCCAAGAGATGTCCGTTTTTGCAGATTTTGACAAAAGTAGGAAGGCTATACCCTTCCCACATTTTCATTTTTGGCTAAATTCTAGATTTAGTTAAAAATACATGATTTACATTCCAAATTAAACGAGAATTCTGAAAATCAGGTTGATTTTTGCCTAGGTCTTCTAGTTTTTATTATTTTGGTAGAAAACGGAAATAAAAGTTGTTGCGCCAATAGCACTTTTGATCCGTAAATTTCAAAAATCACTCAGCTGACGAAGAAACTTATACTGTAATCAAAATCAGCGTTCATTTTTGTGCATAATGTAAAATTTTTATTGAATTCCAAGAGATGTCCGTTTTTGCAGATTTTGACAAAAGTAGGAAGGCTATACCCTTCCCACATTTTCATTTTTGGCTAAATTCTAGATTTAGTTAAAAATACATGATTTACATTCCAAATTAAACGAGAATTCTGAAAATCAGGTTGATTTTCGCCTAGGTCTTCTAGTTTTTATTATTTTGGTAGAAAACGGAAATAAAAGTTGTTGCGCCAATAGCACTTTTGATCAATAAATTTCAAAAATCACTCAGCTGACGAAGAAACTTATACTGTAATCAAAATCAGCGTTCATTTTTGTGCATAATGTAAAATTTTTATTGAATTCCAAGAGATGTCCGTTTTTGCAGATTTTGACAAAAGTAGGAAGGCTATACCCTTCCCACATTTTCATTTTTGGCTAAATTCTAGATTTAGTTAAAAATACATGATTTACATTCCAAATTAAACGAGAATTCTGAAAATCAGGTTGATTTTCGCCTAGGTCTTCTAGTTTTTATTATTTTGGTAGAAAACGGAAATAAAAGTTGTTGCGCCAATAGCACTTTTGATCAATAAATTTCAAAAATCACTCAGCTGACGAAGAAACTTATACTGTAATCAAAATCAGCGTTCATTTTTGTGCATAATGTAAAATTTTTATTGAATTCCAAGAGATGTCCGTTTTTGCAGATTTTGACAAAAGTAGGAAGGCTATACCCTTCCCACATTTTCATTTTTGGCTAAATTCTAGATTTAGTTAAAAATACATGATTTACATTCCAAATTAAACGAGAATTCTGAAAATCAGGTTGATTTTCGCCTAGGTCTTCTAGTTTTTATTATTTTGGTAGAAAACGGAAATAAAAGTTGTTGCGCCAATAGCACTTTTGATCAATAAATTTCAAAAATCACTCAGCTGACGAAGAAACTTATACTGTAATCAAAATCAGCGTTCATTTTTGTGCATAATGTAAAATTTTTATTGAATTCCAAGAGATGTCCGTTTTTGCAGATTTTGACAAAAGTAGGAAGGCTATACCCTTCCCACTTTTTCATTTTTGGCTAAATTCTAGATTTAGTTAAAAATACATGATTTACATTCCAAATTAAACGAGAATTCTGAAAATCAGGTTGATTTTTGCCTAGGTCTTCTAGTTTTTTTTATTTTGGTAGAAAACGGAAATAAAAGTTGTTGCGCCAATAGCACTTTTGATCCGAAAATTTCAAAAATCACTCAGCTGACGAAGAAACTTATACTGTAATCAAAATCAGCGTTCATTTTTGTGCATAATGTACAATTTTTATTGAATTCCAAGAGATGTCCGTTTTTGCAGATTTTGACAAAAGTAGGAAGGCTATTTTCATTTTTGGCTAAATTCTAGATTTAGTTAAAAATACATGATTTACATTCCAAATTAAACGAGAATTCTGAAAATCAGGTTGATTTTCGCCTAGGTCTTCTAGTTTTTATTATTTTGGTAGAAAACGGAAATAAAAGTTGTTGCGCCAATAGCACTTTTGATCAATAAATTTCAAAAATCACTCAGCTGACGAAGAAACTTATACTGTAATCAAAATCAGCGTTCATTTTTGTGCATAATGTAAAATTTTTATTGAATTCCAAGAGATGTCCGTTTTTGCAGATTTTGACAAAAGTAGGAAGGCTATACCCTTCCCACTTTTTCATTTTTGGCTAAATTCTAGATTTAGTTAAAAATACATGATTTACATTCCAAATTAAACGAGAATTCTGAAAATCAGGTTGATTTTTGCCTAGGTCTTCTAGTTTTTTTATTTTGGTAGAAAACGGAAATAAAAGTTGTTGCGCCAATAGCACTTTTGATCCGTAAATTTCAAAAATCACTCAGCTGATGAAGAAACTTATACTGTAATCAAAATCAGCGTTCATTTTTGTGCATAATGTACAATTTTTATTGAATTCCAAGAGATGTCCGTTTTTGCAGATTTTGACAAAAGTAGGAAGGCTATACCCTTCCCACATTTTCATTTTTGGCTGAATTCTAGATTTAGTTAAAAATACATGATTTACATTCCAAATTAAACGAGAATTCTGAAAATCAGGTTGATTTTTGCCTAGGTCTTCTAGTTTTTTTTATTTTGGTAGAAAACGGAAATAAAAGTTGTTGCGCCAATAGCACTTTTGATCCGTAAATTTAAAAAATCACTCAGCTGACGAAGAAACTTATACTGTAATCAAAATCAGCGTTCATTTTTGTGCATAATGTACAATTTTTATTGAATTCCAAGAGATGTCCGTTTTTGCAGATTTTGACAAAAGTAGGAAGGCTTATACCCTTCCCACTTTTTCATTTTTGGCTAAATTCTAGATTTAGTTAAAAATACATGATTTACATTCCAAATTAAACGAGAATTCTGAAAATCAGGTTGATTTTTGCCTAGGTCTTCTAGTTTTTATTATTTTGGTAGAAAACGGAAATAAAAGTTGTTGCGCCAATAGCACTTTTGATCCGTAAATTTCAAAAATCACTCAGCTGACGAAGAAACTTATACTGTAATCAAAATCAGCGTTCATTTTTGTGCATAATGTACAATTTTTATTGAATTCCAAGAGATGTCCGTTTTTGCAGATTTTGACAAAAGTAGGAAGGCTATACCCTTCCCACTTTTTCATTTTTGGCTAAATTCTAGATTTAGTTAAAAATACATGATTTACATTCCAAATTAAACGAGAATTCTGAAAATCAGGTTGATTTTTGCCTAGGTCTTCTAGTTTTTTTATTTTGGTAGAAAACGGAAATAAAAGTTGTTGCGCCAATAGCACTTTTGATCAATAAATTTCAAAAATCACTCAGCTGACGAAGAAACTTATACTGTAATCAAAATCAGCGTTCATTTTTGTGCATAATGTAAAATTTTTATTGAATTCCAAGAGATGTCCGTTTTTGCAGATTTTGACAAAAGTAGGAAGGCTATACCCTTCCCACTTTTTCATTTTTGGCTAAATTCTAGATTTAGTTAAAAATACATGATTTACATTCCAAATTAAACGAGAATTCTGAAAATCAGGTTGATTTTTGTCTAGGTCTTCTATTTTTTTTTATTTTGGTAGAAAACGGAAATAAAAGTTGTTGCGCCAAGAGCACTTTTGATCCGTAAATTTCAAAAATCACTCAGCTGACGAAGAAACTTATACTGTAATCAAAATCAGCGTTCATTTTTGTGCATAATGTACAATTTTTATTGAATTCCAAGAGATGTCCGTTTTTGCAGATTTTGACAAAAGTAGGAAGGCTATACCCTTCCCACTTTTTCATTTTTGGCTAAATTCTAGATTTAGTTAAAAATACATGATTTACATTCCAAATTAAACGAGAATTCTGAAAATCAGGTTGATTTTTGCCTAGGTCTTCTAGTTTTTTTATTTTGGTAGAAAACGGAAATAAAAGTTGTTGCGCCAATAGCACTTTTGATCCGTAAATTTCATAAATCACTCAGCTGACGAAGAAACTTATACTGTAATCAAAATCAGCGTTCATTTTTGTGCATAATGTACAATTTTTATTGAATTCCAAGAGATGTCCGTTTTTGCAGATTTTGACAAAAGTAGGAAGGCTATACCCTTCCCACTTTTTCATTTTTGGCTAAATTCTAGATTTAGTTAAAAATACATGATTTACATTCCAAATTAAACGAGAATTCTGAAAATCAGGTTGATTTTTGTCTAGGTCTTCTAGTTTTTTTATTTTGGTAGAAAACGGAAATAAAAGTTGTTGCGCCAATAGCACTTTTGATCCGTAAATTTCAAAAATCACTCAGCTGACGAAGAAACTTATACTGTAATCAAAATCAGCGTTCATTTTTGTGCATAATGTACAATTTTTATTGAATTCCAAGAGATGTCCGTTTTTGCAGATTTTGACAAAAGTAGGAAGGCTATACCCTTCCCACTTTTTCATTTTTGGCTAAATTCTAGATTTAGTTAAAAATACATGATTTACATTCCAAATTAAACGAGAATTCTGAAAATCAGGTTGATTTTTGTCTAGGTCTTCTATTTTTTTTTATTTTGGTAGAAAACGGAAATAAAAGTTGTTGCGCCAAGAGCACTTTTGATCCGTAAATTTCAAAAATCACTCAGCTGACGAAGAAACTTATACTGTAATCAAAATCAGCGTTCATTTTTGTGCATAATGTACAATTTTTATTGAATTCCAAGAGATGTCCGTTTTTGCAGATTTTGACAAAAGTAGGAAGGCTATACCCTTCCCACTTTTTCATTTTTGGCTAAATTCTAGATTTAGTTAAAAATACATGATTTACATTCCAAATTAAACGAGAATTCTGAAAATCAGGTTGATTTTTGCCTAGGTCTTCTAGTTTTTTTTATTTTGGTAGAAAACGGAAATAAAAGTTGTTGCGCCAATAGCACTTTTGATCCGTAAATTTCATAAATCACTCAGCTGACGAAGAAACTTATACTGTAATCAAAATCAGCGTTCATTTTTGTGCATAATGTACAATTTTTATTGAATTCCAAGAGATGTCCGTTTTTGCAGATTTTGACAAAAGTAGGAAGGCTATACCCTTCCCACTTTTTCATTTTTGGCTAAATTCTAGATTTAGTTAAAAATACATGATTTACATTCCAAATTAAACGAGAATTCTGAAAATCAGGTTGATTTTTGTCTAGGTCTTCTAGTTTTTTTATTTTGGTAGAAAACGGAAATAAAAGTTGTTGCGCCAATAGCACTTTTGATCCGTAAATTTCAAAAATCACTCAGCTGACGAAGAAACTTATACTGTAATCAAAATCAGCGTTCATTTTTGTGCATAATGTACAATTTTTATTGAATTCCAAGAGATGTCCGTTTTTGCAGATTTTGACAAAAGTAGGAAGGCTATACCCTTCCCACTTTTTCATTTTTGGCTAAATTCTAGATTTAGTTAAAAATACATGATTTACATTCCAAATTAAACGAGAATTCTGAAAATCAGGTTGATTTTTGCCTAGGTCTTCTAGTTTTTTTTATTTTGGTAGAAAACGGAAATAAAAGTTGTTGCGCCAATAGCACTTTTGATCAATAAATTTCAAAAATCACTCAGCTGACGAAGAAACTTATACTGTAATCAAAATCAGCGTTCATTTTTGTGCATAATGTACAATTTTTATTGAATTCCAAGAGATGTCCGTTTTTGCAGATTTTGACAAAAGTAGGAAGGCTATACCCTTCCAACTTTTTCATTTTTGGCTAAATTCTAGATTTAGTTAAAAATACATGATTTACATTCCAAATTAAACGAGAATTCTGAAAATCAGGTTGATTTTTGCCTAGGTCTTCTAGTTTTTATTATTTTGGTAGAAAACGGAAATAAAAGTTGTTGCGCCAATAGCACTTTTGATCCGTAAATTTCAAAAATCACTCAGCTGACGAAGAAACTTATACTGTAATCAAAATCAGCGTTCATTTTTGTGCATAATGTACAATTTTTATTGAATTCCAAGAGATGTCCGTTTTTGCAGATTTTGACAAAAGTAGGAAGGCTATACCCTTCCCACTTTTTCATTTTTGGCTAAATTCTAGATTTAGTTAAAAATACATGATTTACATTCCAAATTAAACGAGAATTCTGAAAATCAGGTTGATTTTTGCCTAGGTCTTCTAGTTTTTATTATTTTGGTAGAAAACGGAAATAAAAGTTGTTGCGCCAATAGCACTTTTGATCCGTAAATTTCAAAAATCACTCAGCTGACGAAGAAACTTATACTGTAATCAAATTCATTGTTCAATTTTGTGATTGACACTGATAGTTTTCTGCCACATTTCTTTTGGCAGTACGTAGGGACAGTCTACATTGCACTTGCACAGTTTTTCTAAGTAAATTTCTTTTTCCTTATGAATAAGTCCTTCAGCATAATCAGATAACTTAAAAAGACTAATTGTGTCAAATAACTCATTACCGACATCACAAACTACACTACTCATGACATAAAAAACGAAAACAGTTTGACACTACAGTCAGTATACACAGTCAATTTCTTTACGTCTGCTACGTTACATTGTAAACAAGTACCTTTCAAAAAAGTTCCTGGAAAAATAACAGCTTTTTTGGAGATAAAATATTTTGTATTATATCAGCACAGAGGTATAGTACACGATTCCAAAAGATTTTGTAATAAAACTAACTACAACTTAATTAAATATATTATTTTTCATTGCCCTCCTATAGGGCCCGAGAGGAAAAATACCCCAGGTCGGAATTTAGCCTTGGCAACTCAGCATCCGATCTTGGTCTATTCCAAGAGATGTCCGTTTTTGCCGTTTTTGCAGATTTTGACAAAAGTAGAAAGGCAACGTTCAATTTTGTGCATAATGTGTAATTTTTATCCCCGATGGATTTAGTTTACTCAATTACCGAAGGTTTAGGGGCCTTTAACGCAGCACAACTTACAATAGGCTCCTTCTCCAGATAGGGACCCGAAAAGCTTTATTGGAATTTTTTCCACCAATTGGAATGAAGGAAAGCGAAAAAACAGCATTAACGATATTTTTTAGCTGAAATTAGTAGATTTAAATTATGAAAACGGTAACAAATGATAATGCACGCTATTTTATTTTCTTAATTTTTGACAACGATGACGAATTTATGTGACAACTAGAATCTTTTTTTCGTGTATAACAAAGTCAACAATCGGCCATTTTGTACTGTTTGGGGTGCTTCAAATTTAGAAAACAGATGGCACCTTTGTACTTTTTTCTATTTCAAAATAAAAAAACTAGATGTCATTATTTCTTATGTAAAAAAAATTGGAAAACAGCAATAGAGCAGTAAAACATCCTACATTGCACGTTCTCCACAAATGCGAAAATCTCATTTGTGTCCAAGTTGGTCTGCTGCGGCTGCAGCGTCTTATGGAGAAACCAACTTCTTCATGTTAAAAAATAAGTTTTCATAAATATAATTAAGATTTTCCCCCTTTTCTTCCTAGCAGAGGGTACCCTATTCATTTTTTCATTTCCCAATTTTTTTTCTAGCCCTAGTTCTATCTGGTTTATTTTTATTTAGCTATTGTTTGTGAATGGTTTGTTGTTCATCCCCTTGTAGCAGACGAATCTCTGGCAGCAAACGAAATTCTTCGGCTAAAAGAGACGAGCAACTTACAAACAAAAATAAAATAAAAATAAAGTAGATAGAACTGGAGCTAGAAAAAAATATTGGGAAATGAAAAGATGAATAGGGTACCCACTGCTAGGAAGAAAAGGGGGAAATCTAAATTATAGTTATAAAAACTTAATTTTTAACGTGAAGAAGATGGTTTCTCCATAAGACGCTGCAGCCGCAGCAGACCAACTTGGACACAAATGAGATTTTCGCATTTGTGGAAAACGCGCAACGCAGGATGTTTTACTGCTCTATTGAGATTTGAGACAAACAGTTGTCCGAAATTAACCTTAAATCCCGAAGGCGCCCAAGGGGCTTTATTGATTTCCAAGAGATGTCCGTTTTTGCAGATTTTGACAAAAGTGAGAAGGCTATACCCTCGAATTTGAATAGCGAAAGGCCTGTTAATCAACATCATTTGTATTTGTTTCCGCATTTATTCATATCACAGACAGCAGTTAAAAATCAACACGTTGCTTATTCTGACATTCCTGTATCGGCTCGATCAATTCGTGGTGCGTGTCAATGAATACACATGAGATATTAAGGAGGGGGCAACTGGAGAAAATTGATTGGAATTGACAAAGGATAGGTATTATTAGTAATAGTTATTGTACTTTATAGAACCAAATCTCCGTTCAGACGAGTATTCCTTGATAAAAAACTGGTAACCAATCAATCTGTGCCAAATGAGCACGTGAATCTGAACTTCACTGTTTTATCTTCGATTCCCTTGAGAAGAGATCATTGCCATTTGTCCATGGATCTACTGGCGTGAATTTTTCCTTTGTACAAAACATTTAACAGCACATATCAACAGGTGATGTCAGGATTAAGAAAACAGTAATTACATGTCTAATCAGTGTGTACGCAGAAATCGGTGGTTACACCTACTACAATAAATACCGATTTCAATAGCGTGAGACGGAAACTGTGGTAAAGATAATCACAAAAGACAGTGAAATGAAACTATCCCCTTGTCTACACCCTTGAAAGATCCATTTGAATAGAACACATGGGGCTAGATGAATTCGATTACTAAAATCCATATGATGGTGGTTAAATAATCTTACTCTGTCATCTGTCAATGTTAGCATCCAGGGAACGATCATCTGAACAGAATGACCCATTTGAGATTCGTAGTTTTGAGATGCAATTTTACTAATCAGAGGGCAGCCGGTTGAGGCTTTTGCTGGCGCCCACTTTGTTCGATGGCTGCAAGGACATCTTTTTTCTGTCTGACGTAAAGACGTCCCTTTTTCCACGGATTTTGGAGATGAAGTGGCCGGAAATCGTCACGCAAGCATCGTTCTCTTGCTCCTATGACGGCTACTAAGCAAAAGTTTTTAAACTCATCCGCTGCGTAGACAGGACCACCTTTTCCTAGAAACATAGAAAACCATGTCTTTAGTATTTTATATTAGTCCCAGAAACCAGAACATCAACCGACAGTTGTCAATACCTTTCAAACCAACAGCCATGTTTAGTTGGCGCACCACTAAATCCACTACCTCGCGAGCGACGGTTCTAGTAGTAACATGTAATTTCACACTTGTGCCATTGGCTAAACCGGATTCATAGGCAGCATAAACTTGAATAATTCCACTAGCAGAGGCTTCCCCGCTTTCGACATCACCCGAGCGTATACTTCCGGAATCAGGATCACCATCAACCGATGACAGCGACGTCAGCGAAGGGGTATGACTCGATCTTGACGGATGACTGCACTCGCTTTCCTGACTGTTGGATCTCATACTGCCGGTTGAACGACCTTTCTTTCCACCTGATCCACCTCGTTGCAGTTTTGTCGGTGGTGGCGCTGGGGGTTCGTCGCATGATTCTTCACACTTTGGCTCTGGCTGTTGCTCTTGATCTTCCTGGCCGGCTGCTGCGTACACAGCTGTGCTGTCATCCGTTCCTTCAGCGTCCAAGAAAGGCTGGAATTCAAGATTGTTCAACTGATTTTCACTCCTTGATATGCATTTGCGAGCTCCATTTTGGGCGATGAGAATAGGTGGAGTCGGTAGAGTTTCGTTGCTACGGCTATGCTGTTGCTTAAAAAGTTCACCAGTTTCTATCAGAAACAAAAAAGAAAAAGTCCATTTAGATGAGATATTTCAGAGGCAGTGAGAACGCCATGAATTGCTTTACCTGGTTGAGTGTAGCGGGCTCTCGAACAAGAGCATGAACCGCAATTGGAAACGTAGCCGGGCAAATCCAGTGGGACGGAACATTCAGGGCAGACGGGGGTCCGAGATCGGACTGTGTTGATACGAATGAAGGCTGGTGAATCACCCATGGAATTGCGATTACCAAGCAGTTTGTTGTCGCTCTTCGTTTTGACAAGGACTCGGTGTTTACCGCCAGGTATGCCGCCCATAATCCGACCGTCATTATTCGCCGCTATCGAATGATTAGTTCTTGTAGAAGAATTGCTCGTCTTCAAGGTGAGTGCCGGTCTTCTAGCGGACTCTTCCGCTGGCTCAGTCGGAGTAGATAACACAGGAATAGTAGGAGGAATTTGCTGAGACAGAGCTGCAATAGCAACTCCTACTCCAGTCATGGTTCGATCCCTAGCCAGCGATAGGACGTCCATGATCCAGCGTGATCCTCTCCATGTTGAATCCACCTGTACTTGAACATCCTGAAGTCGTTGGAAGCGCTGCTTGGCTTCCGCTAACTCCACGCTTGAAAAAGCCTGCGGATACAACACATAACCGATAGTTAGACGTCAATCAACTATCAATGTGATTGTGGACACAGACTGACCTCACGCATGGCCAACTGGGCCAAATTCGAATCGAGTTCCAAAATTGAACTAAGCCGTGAATAGCGGCCAATGAGATCACGCTGGTATGTGCGTAGATGAATCATTTCAAAGACCTGAAGAGGAACGGAGAGGAATTCCGGCCGATGAAAGAGTGCCTCACTCTGACCGGCAACGGCGCAAACGCTGTCCGGTGGCGGAAGCAACAGAATCACTGAAACGTCTGGACTGAGTTCAATTACTTCATCTTCGTAAATGCGGTGCTGCATGACAGATCCTTCGATACCCATGCTTCCCAATAATTTGCACGCGGCCCTCTGTAATTGACTCTGAAAGAGCAGCTGGGCCGTGCTGGGTTGTAGGTTAAGTTTTCCCGTCAGGCCATCCATTACTGAGTAATCCGTCTTGTCATCACCACCTTCATCACCACCGTCATTCATCTCTGCGCTACCATTTTTGTTTTGAGGCTGGTTTTTAGCCAACTTCTTGATCCACTGCCATTCTTCACTGCAAATTGAAAGATGACATGTCGTTTGTTGCTGCTTCAAAATAAATTGGCACTGAAAATTGCACGTACCTCGACACCCACGGATTGTCTCTTATCTTCGCATGTGGCAATAAATTAGGCGCGTCCTTGGGCACCAGGACGCGAATTAGATCAACGGAGCTCTTCATTTTCAAGTAGCCCAAATAGAGTCCTCGCGGTAGAGGTTTGTTACTGACTTGCATGAAGTTGATTTGTTCCTATTCGAGAGTAAAAACACAAATGAAATGGGCGTCCGCCAAGAGTTGCTCTTTTATCTCGTTGCCGAAGACCAGATCAGTGACCCTTTTTACAAATGAACTGGTTTATCGATTCTAATATGGCGCCATTTAAAACGACCAGTTTCGTATCTACGTCGCTATTGAGGGGCGATTAGAATCATCAACATTTTCTCACAAACTAACTCGTTTTCTTTGTTTGCTTTTGGCTTATCAGTCATGCGGAGAACTTCTCACCTGTAGCGAAGCGAGCAGGAGATCACTGGCCGTACTCTCTTCGTTCGTCACCACCCGCCGCTGCAATTTGGAGAGCGGGAGCCACTTGAAATTCAATGAAGACGGAACAGCTTTAATATTGGCCAAATGGCAGGTACTCGATATCACCATGGTCCCTTGGCTGTCTTTTAACGGTTGATAGTGAAGCTGACCTAAATCTTGCAGGCCCAAGGCGCTCTACGTTGATGAACACGTCGTGGTTTAAAGGAGATAACAACAAAAAAAAATCGGTCAGTTTTCTAAACCATAATGGTGTAAATGTCCAATTTATTTTAATTAGTTTGAAATATAAAACTGACTTGTAACTGAGCAGCTGCTTGCAATATTTTAATACGGAAATGAGCGTTTGCTGAACTCGAGCTGCGCTCCATATCTTGTCGGAGAGTTTTCACGTCACTCCAAGTGCAACCAATCTAGATGATTTATTTAATAACACACGGTTCAAGGCTGAAATGAGAGCACAAAAAAAAACTAAGGTTACCTTCATGAGCCAGTGGAAATCATTATTAACTGACGCCGGGTAAGTATCGTCAACTTCAACGACAGGTGGAAATTCCTCGGTGGTCACCAAGACCTTGTCTTCATGGAAGACGATGCACGCAAAATAAACTCCCCTAGTAACAAGACAAGCATTTAAATTTAAAAAAAAAAAAGGCGTGTAAACAAACTAGGTAAGAAACGTCAAACTGAATAAAGCAGACTATCCGGAACACAATGGACCGTGAAGATGGTTTTTAATGGGCTAGCGATGCACTCACCTGCGCAGATGCTTTTGAAACTTGACGTTGGCACCAAAGAACTGCCTTAGGTTGATTTTAGCCGGATTCTTCCTTTGTTTCATGGGCGCCTCACCTAAGCCGTCTTCCAGCTGTCGAATTTCAGAAGCGTAATCAGGCCGCCATGTCCGCACCTGGTCAACAATAGTTAGCGTGAAACGGGTCGTTAAAAAATGAGGCACAATGTGCCTGCGTGAAAAAAACAAAACAAAACAAAAAACAGCCCAGATAAGAATGTATCTATTTGTTTCCGGTTTCTCTTACTTTACTAAATAGGTCGTCCAATATAGGTAAACGGCCGGCGAAACGCGGTTTTCGCCCGTCTATTATCCGCCAGACTAATAGATGATGAAAAGAGAAAATCACATTAGAAATCTGATTGCGGTGTTTTGATTCCGATGCGACGAGTTTGCTTTGTTGTGCTTGTGTTGCTAAACCCCCACCTGATAACAAGACAGACGATGGCAGAGTGGTTTTGAACGACCCGTATCCGGATAGATTGCCGGCGGCTACTCGAAAATAACACCGCGAATTGGATGGACAAGTAGAGACGGTCACGTTCACCTCGTTAAATTCATCGCCTACTCCGCCTCGCTTCCAGATCTGTGTATCGCGCACCTCCAGCTCGCCACCAGGGAAGGCAAAATCCGGATGAGTTGACCATTGAACTTTTTGAAACAGCAAAAAGAAAACAAGAAAAAAAAACAACATAACTGTAAAGATGGTTGACAAAGACAACGAACCGGTTAAAGAAAAAACGTATTCTACGTTGAGCAAAAAAGCAGACGCACTACCATGTTTGTCACGTTTGTCAAGCTCACCTTTAAATTTTGTGCAAATGCCACCAGAATCTGCTTCAGGTTGGAGCCACCAAATGTGGACGGAATGTTCCCCAACAACTTCAACGCGGGCCTGGTTCGGACTGTTGGGCACCTCTGATCAATTCGGAAGCAACGAGACAAAACAAAAAATGTAACTTGATAGAAATCTTTTAACCAACGAAAATAAACAAAAAAACAATATAAAAAATTGCCGTCTGGACTTACTCAGCTGTTCAAGTCCAGATTTCATTTTGCGCAGAATGCGCACTCGTCGCTTCCAAAGGGCGATGTGTTTGTCTAAATCAATTCGGACCGGACTGGACGACGATGGCTGGCTTTTCTCTTCTAACTGTTTCTCAGCTTCGTTGAGGAGCTGAGCAAGATGCAAATTCAGCGATTCTTTACTGCCATCTGATTCCGATGATGACGAAAGCGCGAGAAGGAAAAAAAAAAGGAAAAAAATTTTGCGTCAGCAAAACAAAAATGTCAACAATTCGATGGCCACTTACACTCTGTTCCTTCTCTGGCTCCTTGCTGGATGAGTAATTTGACCATTTCGGTATTGTTCGTCAAAACGGCCACATCCATCAAGGACAGGCCGTCACTGTTGTAACTATTTAGCAACGAGAAACACGAAAAGGAACGATGAATAAATTTAGTTTGAATGGCCTTTGGACTGCCATTGTTGGCGTCCATCTTGATTAGGCAATGCAATTCTAGTGAAGGGTTCAATGAACTCGAATAATCACTGCTGTTTGACAAGCGTAAGTTAACAGTACATGTGGGTTTCCCACGCATCTTTGACGAAGATGATGTGACACGACGGGTAACGGTGTCGTCACGACAGACGATTTATGTCGGACACAAAAAAAGTCACGTTCATTTTGATGAACGCAAATCGTCTGGATTTCTATGGTTACCTGTTAATGTCGACCTCATTGTCCTCGAGGATCGCCCTGGCCTTTTCCACCTGGCCAAACTCGACGGCGGCAAACAGTGCTGTTCAGATTCACAAGAAATTTTTTAAAAAATCATAATTATAGATGATTAATCATCGTTATTTTGAATTTCAATGGACGTCTAAGATGAACGATCATTCCTTTGTTTCTCTCTCTCTCTCTCTCGTTCACTCACCATGTAAATGAATATTGATTTTCGTCAGTTTCTCCATTTTTTTCAGGTCTGTTTTGGTCAAGTGAAGGCCATGGACGAGCAACTCCAGTGATGAATCTTTCTTCCTATCTGCTCGATGCGAAATTAAAAAATAATAAACATGGTTAACGAAATAAAAACGATAAAACACATCAGGGAACACACCCAACAACACAAGAACGAATCATCAAGACACCTACAAAGAATTTCGCCGGGCATTTCGGCGTCGACTAAAAGCTCTTGCCAATGATCGCCGCTGTTCCGCACATCCACACCTTTGGCAAAAAACAAACTAACGCTAGTTTTCCGTCTGATTGATGAGTTTGATCCATGACGGCGCATCATCACCTTCGTTTCAGATCGGCCCAGCGTTCCCGGGAAATTAAAACGATTGCCGCCGTCTAAACTACCAGAAACGATGGGAGCCGACGTTGGTTGGACGGGAGATTTCTCTGGAATCCCTAGTCTGTCGCTGCTGACTGTCTTAAGGACCCTAGGTGGCCGAGGTAGAGTTCTAGCGTTACTAACACTATTCATCTTGACGCTAGACAATAACAACAACACAAAAATCGTGTCCAGCCAGCCGATATTGCACCAATCTGAATTCGCGGCCTACTCGGCGTCAAGTGGCGGTTGCCATCTGACAACACGCGTTCACAAAAGAGAAATCCGCATTCCAAATTGATTTTTGTGTGTGTGTGCCTTTTTTTGTGGGGGGGAGGGGGGTTTATCGTCCACAAACGGGGGAGTAGAACGACTTATCCGCCGCCTTTTGTTCTTCCTCTTTTTTCAGATTTATTTTTAATGTTTTCGTTTGAGGTTTGCCCTCTTTTTAGACCGCCCATTCGGGGCAGCAGTTGAGTGAATATAATATTCCACCGCTGAAAAAAAAAATTTCACGATCAATAGATAACACCAAAAGGGGAAACGGAACGGATTTTCGGTTCACCGAGTTAGCCACAATAATAAAAAAAAAACGTAAAAATAGGAGACGACAAAGATTTTCTAATCGACGTTGGCGGGAACACGAACATGTTCGTTCACCACCGAGCGAACGAACAAGCACACAAAAGAGCTGCACACGAAAATAACACACACAAAAAACTCAACCGGGGAGAGAAATTATAGAGGGCAGACCACCCCCCCCCCTCCCAAAAAAAAAGAAAACTTTCAGTATATACATAGAGTACACTACACGCTCACATACTAGATCACATAAACAAGCCAAAGTTGCGAGATAAAGCACAAACAGTTTGACGTGCGCCGTTTGGGGCCAAGGGGAAGGAAAGAAAAAAAGAATGGCCATGGGTGTGTGTGTACACGAGACGAGGGATGTTGGCGTGAAAGGAAACTGGAACTGACCAGAGACTGTAGTGGGAAGAGGGAGGCATATCTCTTGTAGAGTATAGACACACACACAGAAAGGACTTGCCATATAAGGAGAGAGCAAGAGGAAACCACCAAAGTACCACATGTGGTTTGATAAGCGTTCGCGTTATGTCTCTGTATATATTCTTTTTCTAGTAAAAATGGTTGGCTCGTAACGGGGGATTGGGCGGCAGCAATAAGTACATAAGCAGCATTATTATTATTGCTATTTAGAGGCTTTAGGACAACCAAAATAGCAGCGAGGATTTAAATAAATAAGAAAAAGGAGGTGACTACCGGAATGAGTAATCGCATAATCATTCTTCCGCATTATAAGCATCGGCAACTATCCTTGGATGTATGCGCAACAGACCCACCCTATCGGGTTGCTATGAAAAAGGAAACCTTTTAAAAATGTTACGTGTTGTTTTGTTTTTTTTTTTTTGCCTCCATATTGCGTTCGCTTGTTATCTCCGTAAAGATTGCAGCTATTGTGACAGACTCGAGGACTCGACGGCAAAAAGAGCGAAACGAAGTTTCACGAAAGATGTTGGTAAAAAAAAAAAAAAACTCGAGAGCCGATCGGATGACTTAACTTCGGTAACTTGAAACGGCTTTCTTGTTCAAACAGAAATAACAGAGAGAAAATAAACATACATGGATCTTGAAAAATAATTCCGGGCCTTTGTTTTTCTATAAAGGAAAAGTTGTGTTGTAATTGGGTATTCAGAATTTTTTATCTCGCAAATAGTGCAAAACAAATTATTTTACTAATTGCAGGAATAATAGAATAATCAGAATTTAAAACATTCTCATGTTGAATGCGAATCACTTTGTAAGGATGGTTAATCATCGCTTATTCTAACTCAAAAGAAAAAGTTTGGCTCGCATTCCACGAGATCGTGACTTTTCAATTTCAAGAGAATTTAATGCTTGGGAAAAAAAAAAAAAAATAATAACTGTATATACTTTTGTTAGGCAATCCTTTTAGTTGACTTACCAACAACGTTGCTTTGCAGAAACAAAAAAAAAGTAGAAGGTTGCGACCGTGTAAATACCTTGAGAAACTCAAAAATTAAATGAAACCAAAACACGGAATAAAGAAAGGAAAAACAAAACAAAAATCGTGTTTGGTGTTGTGTAACGATCGGTGTAAACACTTCTTTAAGGGATAGGGCGACGGAATAAGGCCAGCAGCCTTGCTAACTATATTTATAGCTAAGGCCGAGAATCTAGGGGAAAAGAAGAAAAATAGACGGCAGAGTTTACTGTTGGTGTTTTCCTGTGTTTCTTTAATGCAACGATGGTCATAAAAGCTCGTGTTTTGAAGCTGATTACGGGCTGTTGGTTTTCTCTTTGACTAACTCGCTGACTGGAACGTACCCTGGTCAGAGTTGACAACAATGAATGGTAGCTGCTATTGTATAGCACAACAATCGATTACCAGCCACAACACAATCGAAATCAGTCAAATGCGTCGGAATCTTTTTTCTCTATCGACATAACAAAAAGTTATTGAAAGTCGTGGAACCACAAAAGAGAAGAGGCACAGACGAGCAAGGCCATTATTGTTTCTGGTTGTCGTCGAGGCCAAGAGTGAGCAGTTTTCAGGGGGCTGGAAAGACTCGAGAGAAAGGCCAATTGACGTTTTAATCCAACAGTTACAATGGACACCCTGTGTGTCGTCAAACAGCTGTGTAAAACGTTACCTGAGCTCAGGGGGGAAAGACGAGAGAACACAAAGCAGATGGATATTGGGTCTGTGTATCAATGTCGATTTTGGACACGTTGAACTCACCTGTTGTCGGCGGTATGAGATGCATCACGCTTGGACGTCACAGTAGCCCAGGACACACACACACACACACACACTTGAATCAAACAAAAAGTCGGTTCTGCCAAGTCGACAGTGAGTTGCACAAATCAGATCAAAAAACGAGTATCCATTTGTCTTTTTTGTTTCAATGATTTCAACTCAAGTTGGAAACGAAGAGAGAAACAACGCGTCACTTGAAATAATAATAAAAGCAGCAACTACAATTGAAGAGCACAACGAGAGACTTAAATGGAGGCTCAACAAACACCCGCCATGGCAGGCATCCTTCTGACGTTTGGTAATACAAGAGTCAGCACAGTCGTGGCCCCCACAGCGTTTTTTTACTTCTCATCGTCCCCCTACGCTCCGAGCTATTCATACGTTGGGAATATACCTGGTTGAAAAACTACACCACGCCAGCCAAAAATACAAAAAAAAAGGGCCCCTCTACGTACACAGGTGTGTTTAAGCCAACTCTCTCGACAGGTAGCAGCAGTACTGTGTTTTTTTTGTTTTTTTTTTTCAAAGGAGAAAAGGAATACAGTTTCCGTCAATCAAAAGATGGCGCAGCTTTTGCACACCGTAGATCATAAGAATCACCTCGCTTCCAAATCAATCTAACCGTTTTTGTTTTTCACTTTTCTTCTGTTTTTAATGTTTCGTTGGCAGAGGGCGTGACTTTAACGGTCGAACTCGTAGCACTCATCTCGTTCTAGGTTTACTGCAACACAAGTCGTACTTTAAACTGTTCTGCAGTACATAAATTGCGTGGATACCCCGGAAACTTTGCCAACGGAAAAAGGACATTTCACAATGAGGAGGAAAAAAAAAACGATGTTTTTCCCCAACTGTCGATTTCTTAATAAAACAAACGGGGGAAAAGTGAAATTTGGAAAGAAAAACGAGGGCTTTGACACTGACGGTCACAAGGAAAAGGAGAATCCGTTGGGTGTGTCAGGCCACATTTTCTTTTGTTGTCGTGCAGCAGAGGAAGTAAAAAAAAAAAACTTCTTCCACAGACGGAAAAAAAACGGTACATTAAGAACGTGTCGTCGTGTGTGCAATGCAGTAAAGAAAAAAAAAGGGGAGATGCCATTTTTTCTTTAGAAAGACACAAAGATGACGGCAGGTGGTGCTGTGTCAAACTATTATCTGATGCTGGTAGGGCACACGAACGCACACCAATTGATGAAATCGAAAAAATAAATAATAGAATTTCGTGGCTGTTTCTAAGACAGGAATTTGTATGGAAATGGAATCGTGCGTCATCCATCACCAAATGGATTTTTTTGCTATTGTTGATGCTTTGAGTTTTGCTGATCACGTCAAAAGATACACGAGTTTCGATCAACATTTTGAAATCGACCCTGTCGAGCTGAACTACAATCTGCATCCGATGGATAAGTTTACTTTTGTTACACTTTAAAAAAGTATAGACGCAGTCAACAATGAATGCGATGCGTAACGCCCTACTTTAGAGATAGTTACATGTACCGTAGATACTTTGCAACTTGTTTCTTTAACTACAGATTGATACCGATCGCACTGCAATCACCGTGGATTATGTTAGATCTAGTAGATAGTTGGCAATATAAATTCCACGTAAAACACAAATGGCCGAAGGGGGAGGTATAATAGTAGCCGTTTGTGCTGTGTACATTTTACAGTTTAAATATAGCCGGGAACAATAGCCATCACGCAACGTTGTATAAATTGTAGGCAATAGCGATATGCTATTGAAAAGACACGAAGACTGACTTGTGCGTTGTATTTCGGGTTAAACTATTCCCCCGCGTGCACGCCAAATGGGATTCCATTTAAGAAAGCCATCACTCAAAAATAGTCAAACGCAACAAAGTAAAAGAAAATATCTTGGGAATATTAATCGCACAATTGCGTCAATGACGTCAGCAACAAAAAATGAACAATAAAAAAGCATCGACTCTATGGTTCCCTGAATTTCTATACAGCCAGTTAATGCACATCTCCATGAAAGAACGGTCTCTCATTTGAATACATCATCGTCATTCCAGCGGAGTTATTGCCCACTAGGAAGTGAAACGCCACAATCATAATAATAGGCCAAACAAAAACAGATGGGAAAATATTTCGAAATCAAATAGAATCCCCCTCCAAATATATTTTTTTTTTCTCTATAAAGGAAATAGTCTGCCAGTGTTGACACGTGCAATCGAGTGAGAGAAAAAGAACAACGTAAACCGTTCAATAGAACGGGAGGGCTTGACGTTACCCGCCATCGTGTCATCTTAACGTACGATATAAACCAGTTATGTCCTTATAGGTATAGTACACTGATAAATGGACGTAAATGTTTCATTATTTTTTTTCTGCCTACGATTTATGGTAGCATCATCCTTGCGTGCATCATCTAAGCTCGTTAAAAAGGAAAAACCTTGAAAGCGCGCGCCATCTTTGCGCGTGAGCGGGAGCCATCCGGTTCGTGAAAAAAAAAAATGTAGACCGATAAAAATGTTAATTTTCGTTTCCTTCCAAGTTCGTTACGTAGGCGCGATGGGGAGAGGGAAAAAAAAAGAACCACATCGACTAGAGATAATATCCCGTAAAATGCTCTATGAAAGAGACGGGGTGTAATTAACATGCAGTCAATTTATTGATGCAACACCAAGGGAAACCAACCGCACTCGCATCCAGTTGGAAGTTTTTTTTCTTTTAAATAATTCAGGCGACCGAGATGTGCTCTGAAAGTCTCACTACATTAGAGCGCAATCCCCTGACGATGGCCAACTGCACGTTTTGTGCATTAGCTTCTACCGAACTCCTTTTCAGTTTCTCATTTGATTTCTTTTTTTTATCCACACCTGCCTTTGTTATTCACGCTCAGACTCGCAAATACAATGGATCACGGCTTTTAGGAAGCTTTTTTTTCTTCTTCTTCGACATGGCATTGTGTAATGGAACAAAAGAAAAGAAAATGGATGAAAAGGGGGATTTCCTTGAAACTTACCGTGTGATGTTTTACGTTTTCCGCTAACAGACGGTGAAGTCGGAAAACCTTTGCCTTGCAATTCCGGAACAGCTAAATTGACTCGAGTTCCGGCTGTTGTTGCACCTGATGTCGTAGGAAGAACATCAGGTGCTTGTTGATTATCCGTGCCCAATGCTTTGCCACGTAAGGAGTCATTACTGAAGATTTAAATAAAATGGACGATTATTATCACCTGAAATCATAAATTCGTTTAATAAATAATCGAACCTTTCCAAACTGTGACGTCGAGGTCTCGTCGTTGGCTGATGGATGTCATTGTTGTTGCCAGCCAACAGCTGCAATTGAATTTGAACTGGACTCGTCTTCATCACGTTGCCAGGCGGTTGAAGTTGTTGATTGCTTTTCACACCATCAGCCGCCGTTCCTTGACTGCTGTTTAGAAACAATTTCGGAAGTCGGTTACTGTTGCCTGGTGAACTGTTGTCAGCCGAGGATCTTTTGTTTCGAACTCCGCCCACAGAGGAACTAGGCGTCCCGGGATCAGAAGATCCAGATCCTAGTGGTTTCGATCCAGTGATGGAAGATAAACTCAACAAATCACGGATGTCTTGCCATTCATTAGGCGATGAATCAGACGAAGATTGCGAACGATTGCCGGACGGCGGGACCGTGAGTCCGTTATCCACTGCTGCCGCTGCCATGGCTCCCACAGCTGCCGAAGCCGTGGCCATAGCCACAACTGCTGTCGCTGCAAACGAGATGATAAAGTCGTTAAAAATTAGTTAACAAGATGCAGCAAAGATGAAACGTTAGATCGTCGTTAACGCGGCCTTCTCCCGTTTCACGGTCCCCTTCTTTTCCCGCGCTCGCTAACTATCAAAAAGATCGAAATTATGTAATCCACATACGACTTCTATGCAGTGGAAACTCTACACATGTCTTCACGCCTCTTTCACATTTAAATGTGTGTCTTCACTGCTTGTCAAAATTGAGACGAACTGACGGTAGGAATTTTTACACGCGTCTCACGTCTACGAAAAGGCAATAACGAGTTTTTTCCCATGAAGAAGGTGAGACATGTTAATTATCTATTTCAAAGTAACAAGGAAGATTTGTCTTCGTAGTGAAAAAAAAAAAAAAATTTTATTTTCCGCCACCACACCTTTGAATGATGAGGAACTTCACAATGATGGAAACGTTGTGATTGACGTTTCAAAGACAGTTCCGTGATTTCAAAGAATCGTACAAGTAAAATTTGCTCAACAGACTGTAAAGTTGAAACGTTGGAAATTAAAAAATCTAGAAGATGATATAATCATAAATCTATTTCACACTTGCAAAAATCTACCAATGATTGATCGATTAGTTCTGACGACGTCATTCAACCAGGCGTCGTTTGTGGGCTGATGCATTTTTCAATTTGAATATCGATCCTGCTTGAAATTGCGGCTGAATCTATGAGTTGCAAGTTCCTAAATTATGCCCGCGTGTTATACAATTTCATAAATCAATCTAAATTAAAAATAGCTTTCAGCGAAACGGGTGGGTTTGAGATAAAACGTCCATCAAGAAGAATGACAATTTCCTTCATTTTCTTTCCTATTCCAAATCAATAAAAAATGATTTATGGGATACAAGTCAATCATCCGGAAAGAACCAAGCATTAATATGCCTTCTATTTCTAGCTACATAACCGCAGGCTGAGCAACGAAATTATTTATATCGATCGTTATAGCTTCCAAAGATGCTGACATGCCGACGGGACCCAATTTATTAGTCAAATTCCCCCCCTATTTCTTTTGGCATTTCTTGCCTCTTCTACCCGCAATAAATTTATTCTATTAATATATACACGGCACGGAACAAATCAGCCCATTTTCTCGCAAGATCGTCAATCACTCACCAAAAATAAAACTCCTCCATTAATTCAGTTATACAACTTCATTAGGAATGTCTATGACTGGAATCTCCTCATCGAAGAGGTGGCCCTTATTAGTCCTGATCCATTTATACAGCCACGGAATGAGCAAAAAGGACCAATCCGCATAATAATCAATGCCAAAAAGACAACAAGAATATAATGTAACCGGCTGATCGAGTTTAGCTGATATCTCTCATGAGCAGTCACGGACGCTCGATTAAAACACGTTCGCTTTTTATACAAGAAGAGGGCGGAATAGACAACTATTGTCCATCTTTATTTTTTTCAGTCCTCGAATAACTGTAAGCCCACTGGAATTTACACGCAGATACAAAAGAAAAGCAGGTCCTTTTTTTTTTGCGATCCGCGGAACGTAATCCGGACGAAATCGATCTCGCAGAATAACGTTAAAAAGTACAAGTGAAAACAAACACCCTCCCACTAGAAAAAGAAAAGAAGAACTGGACATCCGAGTAGCGTGGGAGTTGTTGTTCCTTTAATGCACCGTCAATGCTGGTTATATCAA
Organism: Daphnia magna; assembly: GCF_020631705.1. Taxonomy (NCBI): domain Eukaryota; kingdom Metazoa; phylum Arthropoda; class Branchiopoda; order Diplostraca; family Daphniidae; genus Daphnia; species Daphnia magna. The sequence continues at coordinate 3,386,750 of NC_059184.1, forward strand.
CGTATACACTGCTAGATTAGTATTTCAGTTGATGTACCGTGACGTCAACAATCTCGTTACACAGGCAGCAACGTAATGTTATTTGTATCGTTATTCGGTGGGTTTATCGGCATACTATAAAAGAATAGATTTCGGATCCTGGAACTGACAGCCAAAGCCAAAAGGTTCTTTTTTTCCTTCCAATCTGCTGCTGTACCTTATACAACAACAGTTCGGGACATTCGTTCACGATCGAGACGGAAATAATGTGCGGGAGAAGAAGAGAGAGAAAAAAAACGGACATGGATTCAATCAAAGAAAGAAAAGAGATACCGGCACAATACCAAGAATGATGCCCAGCCGCAATACTTTTCAATCCGCAAAATAAAATAATAATAAACTTAGTTCTCTTATATATTGCAAATGTAACTACACCTTATCACGGCGCAATAGTAAATAAATACAGAACGTGAAAACAAAGTTACGATTTGGTTATATCCTTCGTGATTCGAGAGACGACCTTGTGCACGTACGCGAGTGCATGTATATTATTAGACAAGGACATGGAAGTTATGAGTTTTCAAGAGGTTAAAAAAAAAAAAACGAAAGGAATACGATATATTGCAGTCTACGTTTATATGGATGTTATATCAAAGTCCAGTAGGAAGTGCTCGGCTGTCTCCGGGGGGGCTTCACTCGGTCGGAATCGATCTCCTAGGTGACGTATATCCCTTTGTTATTGAGTACTCTGAAACTTGTCCTTCCTCCCTCATTGAAAAGCTATTGCTATCGCTTGTAACTATAACACGGTGTGTGAAATCACAGCTTTAACGCACTGTGTAAAGTCTTCCTTTATCAAATTTGGACTCGTCCACTTATAGCTCTATTACATAATTGGAACATGGAAGAGTTCATGACTCTCGCCAGTTTTCGCAGTAAAGGAGAATAACTGTGTAACTTCTTTCTCAAAGAGTTTGTTTTCTTTCTACTCTGCTGGCTCGATAGTAAAATTGGACAAATCAGCCAGTCTTTCAAGTTGAGTTTTTTTTAGTACAAGAGGCTGCCCAGGACTCGATATCCATGTCTCATCATCGCAAACGCATTTGTTTCCCTTTGTGTCTACAGTTCATGTATTGGGAAAAGAAGGCGATGGAAAAGTATGTACAAATTGGAGACTAGAAAACGTTAAAATTCGCTTCAAAAATTTAGCCTATTTTTCACGTTCATGAACGAGTCTATTTAAAACACACAAACCTGGAACGATGATGCTCGGCAGTGTCCTGGATCGCAGAAAAGGTGCTGGGCGTTGTGACGGAGACATCGAATGGAGCCCTCCACCAACACCGCCCTTGTCGTTGACATTGCTAAATAAACAAAAACATGAATAAATTAAATGGATTCAAATGGAGGAATTTTGAATGGAATGAAACACATTCCTTTTGTGCCACACGTAACGTCAAAACTCGGATACCCAAAAACGATTAAATCAACTGGGTTTTACTCTTGTAATTCTGCGCGAAAGGTTTGTGCAAGCAAGTGCGAATAATGTCTGGACTGCATCGCTTTTATCTATCTAGAAAACATCAAGCTATTTTCGTTAATAAATATGGACTAATAAAGCTCCGCGTGGAAACGATGACGGAAGAATTCTTTGCGCTCCAGCAAATGCGCCGAACAACATCAAAGACTAGCACAAGGAAAAATACGACACTACATTTTGTGTGTGTGTGGTCGATGATTTCGTTGCATCTCAACGTGATTGAACTAGCAACAAAATTCAAATTTTGTGTGGCCGATTCGGTTATTATCTGGAATTGTAACCAATAGCGTCTAGAAGAATATTGGATTCGTGAGAATACTGAAAATAATCAAAACAAAGAAAGAAGAAATCGATGACAAGATTCAGTTACCAAGGTAACAGGGAGACGCGTTGTAGACACACCTTAGTGTTGTGTCTATGTTACAACATAGTATACGGGCATCGTAATGAAACAATGGCTGCACTCTGTGTGCATTACGTTAGAAACCTTTGTAGAGTCGATTAATTACGGAACAGATAGACTAGTCGTTAATGATTCGACGTGTGAAGAAGCGTCTGTTTGCATTATAGATTATGTTTCACGATCTGTATTAATCGAACTTAACAAATCCATCAGAGTTTCCATTAAAAGGATTTTTTTTAATTCAACGCCAACTAAACAGGTAGATAATACGAATGAGTCATATGGAGAACAAGCCAGTTGCCAAGATAGCGTGCATACGTAATGATTGGCAATGTCAGATATGGTAACTTAAAAAAAAAAAATGCGCAAAACATCCAAAAAAGGATTGAAAATTAGATAGAAATGGGAGAAGAAGAAATGAATAAACAGGTGATGAATGCAGAAAAAGAAAGCCGACACGGATTTTCTTCGTATTTCATCCGCTCACATAACGAAACGCTCACAGCCAAAGACTTTGTTTACTGATGAATTTTTTATTTAGTTTACCTTTCTTTTAGAGGGGGGGACTACAACCTTTTGGCAACAGCCCGTTTATTATTCAAAAAACAAAAACGGATCATCAAATGGCCTCGGAAAGATAAACTCACAAAAAGGTTTCAACACAAAGTGTGACAGGTCTTATCATTTTCATAGAGATCCCATTAGACACATGCAGAGATAGCAGGGACAAGTCGCACTTTAACAGATTACGTTACACAATACGGTACCTCACAGGAGACAGTTTTCACATTTTTCTTTCAGAGACTAGTTTTAAAATTGAGCTAAACATTCTAAAAACTCCGCCCAAGAGAAAAAGGAAAACAAGGTAAATCAACAGAAGCGGATTTTCGTTAATAACTTGAATAGGTCAACTGTTGTTTTTTTTGGTTTTTTTTCCCCTTCGTCAATTATTGACGTCGTAGACGAGTGCCGCCATAATGGGTGGCTTAGTTTCTAAAAGGATTCTTATTGCAAACGGATACCATCACGATATTTACGCTCGGGTGGACACGGATAAATCGACGGCCATCAAATGCGGAGCGACGCACATTAAACTACCGTCTGCGGACGACAAAAATACCACCGTCAACGAATTCATCACTAACGAACTCTTCAAAGAGAAATTATTCATCAAGACGGCACCCGGAATTCGGGCCTGTTTCCGCATCAACAACTCGGCGAAAGATTCAAATTCCGATAGTGGTGAGGTGTACGTCACGATCGCATTATCCAACGGTGAATTCATTTGCAGAGGGTTGGCTGTACAAGTTAACCGCTGCTTAATCATCGACAGTCAAGGCAACCTCAAAATAGTGCAGCATTCAATGGCGAGCCAATTGGGTGTAGGCACCAAATCGAGCGGAGGAGCTACATGGAAAGATATCATCATCGACGGCATCGATCATGGTAAATTAAAAAAGAACGTCTAACGTGCCCAACTCATTAGCACCGCACTTAGCCTTACGTGAAGCCGTGCGCACACCAATAGCTCAACAAATCGTGATTACTTCTACTTATTTCAAAAACAACAATCGGTGGAGTAATTCCATTCATATCGTACAGACATGTAACAGTTCAAAAGGTCTACCCAATATCGACTTGTGCATTCTCTTGTGATGTAAAACCAGCTTGTATATGTAACTGCACAACATTCTTCCAACATTAAATGTTTGAAATCAACCAAAAAAGGTCGTCGACCTGTTGTGAAACACATTTCGTAATCCGCTATTGAGAGGTCGTTTTAAAAATTACGTCGATTTATTTAACGACCCTATTGTGAGTCTATTCCCCATTATATCAGACAGCGACCTTTTGCAGCAATTGCACGTGAACACAGTGGACTTAATGGAATCACTTGAAAATACGCAGCAATTTAGATTTTTTTTTTCACCCTTTCAGCTTGTCAAGAAGTAAAGGCTAACTACACAATCGGATTCCATTAGTTTTTTGGCAAAGTGCACGAGAAAAAAGTATTAAGCAAAGACCTGCGATGTTATTCCAATCGTCTCTCTACGGCAAGTGTACTTGAGTGTGCTATAAAGAAATCTATGTCTAACTATACGATGCCAACAGACGAGCGTCGCTAGGAGAAAAAAGATCACCAGGTCACGGGTAATAGGAGCACAGCACTCACCACACCCTTTAGTTTTTATAAAGAGATTCTAGAATCCCCAATAAAAAAAAAGGGGGGGAAGTCCGAGACGACGTGATCCGATCCGAAAAGTGATTACAATTGCTGTACATCAATCACCATCCGTCTTCTCAAATGTTACCAGCAGCCAATCGATTTCATCTTGTCGTATACAATGCGAGAACTGTAACAGAGTTTTCTATACACTTGAGTCTAACATCAATTTCTTCTCTCTGTTAACGCGATAGAGTAGATGCGTTTGGTTTCAATCATCTTTCTTTTTTATGTGTCATCAAATTCAATAGGCTTCCATGGCATTTGACTATAGAGTGAGTGTTGGCTAGATAAATTTAACGAGCGCTAAAATAATAGGCCTCGGATACTTGCGCTGTGACGATTGGCAATGCGGAACGTACCGCGTTTTATATTACGCTGTTGAACGCTCGACATATTTCAGACGGGCAATCAACTTGTGCTCTCAAAATTGAAATCATTTGATCGCGTACTAACGTACCCCATTTTGCCACTCCATCGTCAGCCTCTCTTCCAACTTGATGGCACAATTTTTAATGTTTTGCAAGATGACATTCTTGTTTAACAAAAAAAATAATTCGCCATTTTTTTTTGCAACGATGAACCACGCCCAAACGATAAAAACTACACACTGCTACGTGGGAACAGTTCATATGTTACAATATGACATTATTAGCCATTGGAATTGATGTGACGCGCGTGTCGCATTTGGAAAGATAAATGTCGTCATAGCAAACAGCCACAATGTGAGTCCGTGTATGTGTAGAGACTACACACACACACACAGAGGCTATCCATCGTTTTCCCTAGCGCATACAATAGATGCTGGAACGAATGACCAAGAGATCCCATTCGACTTAGACAACATCTTGGTAACGTCGAGCTATTGGCTCAGCCATAACTACGTGTGTAGCTACTGCTGTCCGCCGAGAGACGATGACGTAGACGGACGCGGTGTAAATAAAAGAACTGACTGCGGAAGCGAATCACGTCTCAATAATAAAAAGGAGGAGGCCAACAAATCACACAAAAGAAGAAATGAATATCGTAGAAGCAACATCATCATCATCTACAATATATCATGAGATGCCCGCGTTGTGGCCAGTCTTTGAAAAAGACCAGCAAACAAAATCTACTTTATGTTGCACATCGTATCAAAGAGACCATAAGAGCAAGGAATTTAATAGTACTCTATATTGTTATACAGGATTATGTTTATATGGAAGCACGTGTTATGTCGAATCCAGTCGTACACGAAAAGAGTTAAAATTCAAAACATTAAAAGTAAATCAAAAATAGATTTTTATAATTTAGATCATCCAAAAATGAAAGGTATACGTTTCGATGCACTGCACTATAACAGAGGGAGGCCACGCAACATTGAACCCTGAAAATTTGGGCTTTATACAGATGCAGAAGTGGTTGAAAGAGATGGAAATTTAATGATCAAATCATTTGTAATAGGAGCTCGATATGACTTGAATACTTTTCGAGATGAGTGGCAGCAAGCTGTTAAAGCTTAATGGAACATTACGGGACGAACAGGATCATAAGAGCGTTTCTAGTAATGAATAAAGAGATACCTTGAAAGTTCTAGAAGTTGGCTAGAAAACTTTTTCAAAGAAGAGGAATGATGGCGGACAAAGTAAACTTGGGACTGCCAGACTTATTTCCAACGCTCGACCCTTGGCTGACAATTGTCAATGACGCGAGAGGAATAATAATGAAAAGAAAAAGTACGTGAAAGAGACTTTGGATGGTAGGATTAACTTTTCACTTGTCCAAAAAGACGTTGAACAAAATTTGTTGCGATGAAGAAAATGTTTAGGGAAGATGGAACTTGATAGTAAAATGTAGACGACGTGAAAATATAAAATATCTTTCTACCTGACATCAGCAGTTAGTTTTTACTAGCAAAGCAGAGAATAATCAAAGTCACAAAGGACTTTGCAAATTATGCAAAGTTCAGTTTTGGCTAAGATCTCTTTGTAAAGATCACGTTCCAGACGATTGTTCTGGTGTACACTGACGTCCTGTGTGACACAGTTGCTTCTTTATTGTTAGAGCTGAAAGACAAGATTTTTTTGTAAAGCAAAGATTTTCCAGTTTGGCACGATCTTTATTGACAAACGAGTGACGCACGGAAGCTCCGGATCATATACTGTTTCGTAATGTTATAGTCGCTATACTTAAATCCTCGATGCAATTTAGGGATGTACCTATGGCGATTTACTTACATTGGAGAAAAAAATAAATAAAAATGGCCTGTTATATAGACGGCCTAATTGTGTAACATCCAAACGTTAAGCCAGCAGCTGTCTTTACGTAAAAGCTCATGTATAATTAGTTGAAACCCGTATCTAATTAGTGGACGCTATTATATGGCATGAACACAACAACGTAAATTAGAGGGGAAACAAACTCACGACAAACGAGCGCATGTTTAACGCCACCATCATCATTTTTATGGGCTCTTTTCCCATGTCAATCCTTCATTTAAATAAAAACAGACTGCTCGTGCAGGCTTGCCATTCAATGCGGGATTTTACCGACTTTTTTTTTTCTTGCCAATTGTTTTACAAAGTTTGAAAGATTAAATATTCACGTGTCACCGGTTTGGCGATCGCAGATGGACATGCCACTCTGCCATGTTACTTAAAGAGTGATGAATTCTGAGGTTGTTACAGCTTAATTTTTTTTTAATCAATGGGGGAAAGAAAAGAAACAGAATAAAATAAACAAAATCGATTATGGGAACGGGCGTTTGTTTTTTGCTGGAGTCGGAAAAAAGCAGGAAGTAAACAGTACAGTGAGAGTAGTGATTATCTGCTCATGGCGTGATGGCGTGGCCCACATCAACAAAAGAAACCAAACGGAACTCTACAAAAATTGAATCGATTTCCTATCGCTTCTTTTCAAATGATATCAAAACTTTTCCTCGTGAAAAAAAAACCTTTTTCTATTATCGAGTCGATAGAGAAGCTACTTTATAAAAAAAAAATAAAGAAACAAAAGAAAAGCGGATTGACTTTAGCTCAAAAAATAAAAATCTATTATGACGAACCATCGTTTCCATATGGCATGCCAATAGTGATAGAAACAAATGGCTGAATAAATTAAAGGAATCCACTGGAACCAGACAAACAGTCAATGTCATTTCAATTCTTTTCTTAATTCGAAATAGAATCCCTTTCATGGTTTTTTTTGTTAAATACGTGAGTCGTCTACCTGCCGTGGGTCGATTGCTGACCGCTAGAACGAAGTCTTTTGCCCGTTAATCTGCGTCGGAAAACTCGACGGACGCGCAAGATGAGAAAGACGGCCCGGTCGATGGACAACTGATGCCTCTTTTCAGCACCGCCACCACTCGCCATACTCATGGCTAATTTGATCGCAAATTTTAGCGCGAAAAGTTATACTCGATCGAACAGCGTGATAAACTGAATTTTCTGCAACAGTCCCGAACAACGGCCATTGGCCAAACAAACACGTTTTTCTTTTTTCTATTTATCGGCACTTTATAAATATCCGTATTTACACGAAAATATGAAACCCATGACCCAAAAAAAAAAATAAATTCCCGCTTGTCTTGGTGACGCGTTCAACCTGCCGACTTTTCACCAACAGCAATATGAAGAGGACTGCTGGATAGAGAACCAGCAACGGGGGAAAAACGAGAGGGATCGTATATTCAGGACACAACAGGGAATGTGTCGTACGCGCATCTCTCCAGCCGCTCGGGAAAAAAAAAACGGCACGCCTGCGTAGTCCGACTATTCCGTGCGGGAGTCTTGAACGCTACCACGTTATTAGTATTAAAAAGGAAGCAAAAAAAAAAACAGTAAAGTAGCAAAATAGATTTTTAAATCAGGACAAACTAACGAAAAGCAAACGAAGTGTTTGCGAGAAAAAAAAAAAAAGGCTACAGTTTTCAATCAACTCGTCGTGAGTTAAAAGGGGGAAGTGTATATAAGGCTGTAATGTTGTTATGCGCTTTACGTGTTTTTATAGACTCTCAGCATTCGCGGCCATTGCGTCCAAAGAGCGTTAATGCACCGTGCAAGACTATGTACAGATCCAGCGCATAACGTTCTCTACACGAAGAGTGTACTTCCATCCTTCTCTCAAAGAATTATACACGCCACTAGCATTAGCCCGTTACGTTAGTCGTAATATCTTAATTTTCTTTTTCTCTCTTCCTTGAGGTAACACATTTTTTTTTTTTTTTTAGTATAACACTCACTATAAAAAAAAAAGGCTTTGATGGAATATTTGAATACGGGACAATAACAGAGACACGTGTAATTTCCTTTTCGTCAATAATAAGAAAATCCTAAAGTGATTGGAAAACAAAAATCCAGACATCTGCGCGATTCGATTGCCGATAGCATGTTCACGCCGACAGTCCCGGAAAATCAAGTGAATTTTTGATTCTCTGCAAGTCAAATACATCAAACCGTCGATTTTCTATCGAGTCTAGAAAAAATAGTTGAAAAAGCCTGACGCACCGTCAGACCTTTTTTATAGCCAGAAAAATCTATAAATAGACCTCATCATAAATCATGATGTAACAGTTAATGTTTTGTTGCATATAAAAGGGGGAGATGGCAATGACGCCACACCGACTGAAAACAAAAAAAAAAAATTCAAGACGAAATTGAAATTGACAGTTTCTATCCCACTAGCGACCCGGATGAAAATTTTCGTCCCAGTTTTTACCAGTTGCGGATGCCCTAACCCAACTATCTCCCGTCCATCTTTCGATGTGAGTGACACACATATTTCATGGTAAAAGAAAATCCGTGTCTCTTAGAGAGTCGCATGAAACTGATATTACGAAGCAATTCCGGAGAAACCACTTCGAAACAGACCCTAAAACAAAAACAATTGGTTGATGGTCAAGAGCAACAGCTAGAAAGAGAAATGTCAAGGACGGATGTGTGGATAACGTGAGTGGATTTTACACGGTGATTCACGGCCTCACCGGAGCAATCCAATCGGAACAACAACAAAAAAATGTCCAAAAGGTTCAGAGAATCCAACTTTCTCTACCAAAGACATCGCACAAAAGATTGACTTTAAAAATCTATTTATTTTAAACTTTAAAATTCGGGGGGGCGGGCGTATTTTATTTTTAGATTGCAAAAAAAAAATTAAAAGCGTCGGTTGAACGTGCACGCTGAAAGGTCGTCATGGCCTGTTTCGTACACAGTCAATCGGGACGAGCGAAAAATAAAAAAGAAATCCAAGAGTCAAATAGGCAATCGTGTAACAAGGAAATCCCTAGACAAATCATACAGTGACCATGCTCGATATATCGTCCCTGACTTTTTATTTTTCTCTGTGTTGGTCTGGGAAAGAGAAAAAAAAATGGCGACTGGTATTTGGGATTCTTCCTTGTTGGAATCCTTGACGAAGAAAGAAGACACGTTTTTCGGTGAGCCAAAACGACACTAGACTTGCACTGATTTCCCTCAAGCCCCGAGAACTGATTAGCAAACACGTGCATCGCAGTATGCGAATGCCACTCGCAAAACTGGATGAAAATGGCGATAAAAATATTTTTTATTTGGGAGTTAAATTCAATATAATCCAAACAGGTTAGATTATGTTGATATGAGAGACAAAATAGAAGATAATCGATAACGCAGAGAGAGCCATGTCTCTCTACAACTGACGAATGGATCGAGCAATTATCAAAATCGATTCAAGTAGATTGGCAATCTACTTTTTTCAAAAATACTTTGTCGACAGGAAACAAAAATAAAAACAAACATAAACAATAAAAAAGAAACTCACATCGGGTGAAGACGGACAACTCGCTATCTCTTGCAATGGGGGTGTCCGGTTGTACGCACAAGGAGGCGTGCTGTGTGACGTATAGATCGACGCGACATGGAATGGCACTTTCAAGGCTCTACGTATGCCCATCCCCAAACGTTTTTTCACGTCTAGACTCGTCTACATTTGCCAACAGACAAAAAAAAATGGCGGATTTTATGACCCTGAACTATGCAGCTAACGCTAAGCCCCAGAAGCGAATCAAGAGAATTAGTTTTTGCCACGTCACCTGTTCTGTCACACGTCGCTGATCTGTCAAGTCGTTAACATTATTAAACTAAATCTTTTCAAATTAAAAACATTCAAGTTTCTCTCTGGCGTGTGTGGTCGATACAGAGATGAGGACGACCTTTTTTAATGTACCACGCTGTGTGTGTGTGTATGATGATTCACTACGCACCCGACAGCGACAGAGTTCCGACACCTACTACGTGAACCGTGAGATATGACGTCATAGGAAAAAAAAAGTGTTGTGTGAGGGGGAAGGGGGTTCACCCGGGGCGCTGGCAAAATCTGGTGGGCAGAGAAACAATTGAAAAAACATGCACTACTAGTGTCTTAATTGATTCAACAACAATGCTATGTCTCACGCTCATCCCGCGTGAGAAGACACATCCAAGGTAGGGAATCTGACGGCGAAGGATCGAGAGCTAAATTTTCACGAAGGCGGGCAACGCATAGAAGCAAAAGGAGAAACTTAAAATGATGTGCCCTGGGAATTTTTGAAGCTTCCTGGTTGTCTGAATAGTTTTATTGCGCACAACGGCAATGGGAGGAGGCAAATAAATCATGTAGCATTTTCGTTGTAATGCAATTGCATTTCAATGATTTTTTCTAGAATGGAAATGCCATTATCGAAAGTCTGCAACAACGCAGGTAAAAATAATAAAGACAGACATGGGCGATGGGTTTTCAATGTTGGATATAGAAGGAGAAGATATCCATCAGACGCTTACGGAAAACATAAACAACATTTTTTTTTTTAAGGAATTTTTGTTTTTTTACATATGATGGATTTTCTTTCTTTTTTTAAGTGTCTGTCTGATGACGGCAATTTTTTTCCTTCTGCGTTTTTTTTTCCTTGAAAGGGCACGTCCTTTGTTGTTGGATTATTATAAAGGGTAATTCGGGACAAATCCACACCTGCTGGAGAACTCACAGCCTCCAACTGTCAACAAATCCCTCACTTTCTCTTTTGTTTTGGTCCAGGAATAATAATAAGATGATCCTTCTACTGCCGGAATAATATACGTCACCGTAATAATAACAAAGCTCAACATAATAATGAGGCATCCGTAGGCACACAGCGAAAGTGGATAGGGTACATGATTGTAAACAGATATAGCAAAAAATATATATATTATAATAGCAATAATGAAAATAATAATTCTTGTTGTTGAGTCCCCACCTTTCCCCTAGAGTCTTTTGATCCAACAAAACAACAACATGTGAGCTTCTTTTTTCATGTAAAGGTTGTTTTGATCATCTCCTTTCTAGATCCCGACCCAATAAAACTCGTTCTGATTGGCTGTCTATAATACGAAAGCAAAAAAAAAATGCGCATAATAAGAGGCGAAATCCAAGACTCACCACACCAATTTAGCGAAGCACTGCATGATGATGTAATACACCCCTGCTGCCCGTTAAATCACACGCGGGAATATTTCGGATTAATTATTAGACGAAACGAAAATTCAGTGGTCTCGATGGAAGAAATAGTTGAAACGCCCAACTCTTGTCATTGATTCCTTACAGCTGACGATGCGGAAAAAGACACGCTTTAGTCCCGCCGCCATTCGGGAGTATGTTGTGTGTTTTGGGGTAGGTGTACGTGCAATGGCCTGCTGTGCAGCACGACGTGTGTGGACGAGCAGCGAATACAACTAAACACGCCCGCACAACAGGCTTTCATCTGACTGACTAACTATAACTCTGTCTGCCATTTCTCCTTTCTTCTTCTTCTTTCTTTTCTCCCGTCTTACTAAGCTAGTAGGAATGTTAAATGCCCGTGAGGCATATTTCGGGACTGTATAAAGCCAAGCACGCGAAAAAAAAAAGTACCGCAGAAGTGGGAGGAAATAAATGGCACTCGATTTTACACATACCACTGCATCCGCATGTTCGGTATAACTACTTTACCACTATACATATCAGGTGGTTGGTCCAAAGTTTTTTTTTTGTTGTTGTTATGTTTCCCAGTCGCCCTATGGGGAAAGAAAAAAAGTCAACGGTGCAAAGCGCAGGTTATGTCATTATTCCACAGCGTGACTACCTTTTTTAATACGGCCATTGTTCTCTACCCCCCTTTTTTTTTGTGTTTTGCTTAGAAACAACAGCCATCGTCGCCTTCTTGTCGTGCGGGACTACCCTTCGTTCGTCGCTCCCGAACGAATTTTTTTTTTTTTTGCCCTATGGAAATCATTTGATTTTCTTTTTTGGCATTATAGTTCAATTTCAGGAGACGTTGAAAATTCAAGTAAGGCCACTTCTGTTTCCTTTTTATCAATTTAAAACTGAAAAATTTTCTTTTCTACAGTATTTCTTTAGGAATAGAATTAATGACACTGACTTCCAGGCACGATCTGGTTTATTCAACTGTTGATTTCAATGAGAGAACCGGTATAAGATATACCTGGTTTCCCCCCCCTGCAAATCCCCCCACCCCCAAAAAAAAGTGAGTATTTTTGGAACACACATTTCCTCACCCCTTGGCATTAGAGTAATTAGAATTCGGTCGAACCCGATTGCGAGAGGTTACGTACGTAAATCCGCAATCTATGCGTACATTAGCAGATCATTACGTAAACCGTTGTATGGCTTTGAAAAAAATAATAATAATAGAAAGGAATTTCGAAGGCCGTAGGATAAATCGTGAGAAACATTCCAAGGCCTCTTTAAAATGTTATCAAATTTTTTTGTTCTCGAAATTCTATCCATCTTCATTTTTGTTCTGCCTTTTTTTGTTGTTTCCAGCTGAGAAAAGAAAACAAGGAAAATACGTAATACCCTTTTGATCAGGACCAAGTAGAAGACAAAGACTGATGATCACGCCTCTTTACCTCTCGTTTCGTCTGCTTCTTTCGTCTACTTATTCTCCACGTCAATTTTAATTACACTAATGGAAAGCCTTTCTTTTTTTCTGCCTGTGTGCTTTTGATCAGCGGTGAACCAACAGCATCAAAAGCATTTCTAGAGGACGCCGTTCTTTTCACGACATTTCTCCCCCAAATCAAACGACATCATGGTGATTCGTGCATAAACAAGACTTCAAAGAACAAATTGGAGGCCTATCCGAATCTTGTTTGGTTCAACACAAAAAAAAAAAACTGATGTGCTTAATTCAATTTAAATTGTACCTGACGGCCAAGATGTCAGACACTTTATCGATAGTATCCCAATCGGCTAGCGATGTCTCTTCGTTTTTCATCTTGCGGGAAACGCGACGCGTTAGTCCCGTGACTGGACGAATTTTAAGAAATTCCTGTTTCATAGCGTCACGCGAGAAAAACACTGAAAGTCCACCACATCACCGTACACGCACAAGAATTTTCAGGTCGTTCTAAAAAGAGTCCAGGAATTGAGGAAGATTGGGCGATTTCGAAGTTGATGACAAAAGACACTTAAAAATACGTCGAAATAAAAGTCGATCTTTTCACTCTGATGGGCTAACTTCAAATGTCTGCTACAGTCCCAGGTCCTTTTTGTTTGCCCGCGTTCGATGTATATGTCCAGGGGATTCTACTACTATGCACCTATACGTACGTGTTTTTTATTTCAACTCACGCTTCTCGACTGACCATCCGCCTTGGCCCTCTCTCTCTTGTCCCGACATACAAGAAGAAACATTCCTTTTTCTTTTCCCTTTTGGTATTTTCTTTTCTTAAAGTAAAATAAAATAAATATTTTTTTTGTTACAACGGGGTCAAACAAGTTATACGGGTGGCTCCTCCTTCTTTTCCCTCTTCAGCAGCAAACGACGACTCGTGTTTATTTCGACAAAAACACGTCATAAAAAAATTACGTACGTTATAATGGCAGTCGTGGTATGTAGTCCGACTCCAATTGACTTCAAGGCATAGATGGATAAATGCGTTCCAAAGTCGGCCACCGCACGTTTCTCGTTCTTTATTTTTTGCGTTTTTTTTTAAACGAATATGCGGTTCGCCAGGACGCAAACGTTTTAGCAAAAAAAATAAAATGTCGGCAAAATAAGGCGCATGCAGCGAACCAGCAGGACCCCGTCAACGACGGAAAATTGCATGTTTTAACGAGATGTCACGACGAGTTGCTATTCGCTTCCGGGGATGTTCGACGCATTATTAACAATACAATAATAAAAAGAGGCAATAACTTGTGTCTGTGCTATATAACTATCAACAAAAGAATGTTGACCTGTTTGAGTATGCCCCGTATGGATGGAATGCCGTTTTTTTTTTCTCTTTTTCCATCGAGTCCCGTTGGCTGTTATCATGTCAGTGCTTGTCAGCTAATCGCTTTTTTGGTTTCTCCATCCATCCCTCTTAGATTGTACCAAATGATCTTTTATAGCTCGATTCCGACGGCTATTTATCCAATGGCAAACAGATGGGGCAAATTTCAATAGACATAGAACGAGACGATCCTGAATATAAGCGCATATTGCCATTAGCAATTTTGATTCGTTCCATTTTTGAAGCAAGTGTGCTGTATAATCCTATCATCACGTGATTTGAGTCTACCGGCATTAGAGGAACCACACAAACACGTACAAGAGGAGGCGATTGATGGAACCCGCAGCATCTGCTCCTACTTTCCATAATAAGTTATAAGCCATATTTTCACACACACACGGAACATCCGTTTCCATCGTACAGGTATATATACGAAATATAAGGATTTAAAGGTAGGGCACGACCCATATTTGTGGAATTTAGATAAGCATCCGGATCATTGGCGTTTCTAACTATGTCTGATTATCTGTTTTCTGTTTAATTTATTTATTATTTTTTTTTGCATATTTATTCATGAGGAAGGCGGATTGCTGTTGTGACGAGATACCCATAATCTGCGTTGAGGTATTTGAACGAAACAGAAGTGACCCACTGCCGGCGGGAATCGAAATGTATAACGGGATGCAGCAGCCAGCAGCGGCATTCACGATGCCCAATTCGAACCGAATAATTTATGCTTTGAGCCAAACACGCGTGAATAGATGGGCAACGATCGGCATCACTGTTTGTAGCTCTTCGCGAAAAAAGGAAACATCTTACATCCCTCGAACGTATCTCCGCAACAATCTAGTTTAGATGATTTACAATAATTCTTTTTTTGTTGTTGTTGCTTTCTATGGACTCTCGTATTGTACCGGCATGGCTAGTAGTAATCAACAGAAACGTCACATATCCAAGAGTTATTGACCCGTCGATGGCATTTCGGAGAGAACTATTTCCAATGAGAATAAATTTATTGCAGCATCTCCATTTTGATAAGTACAATAATGTGGCTATAATTTCATGTGTTGCCAGTTTGGCACGTTTCGGCTGTCACTCGCTCTGTGTGCAAATGGATGCTTGATGATTTATCCCTTTTTGTTGTCATTGCTCGCATTTTTCTCTGCCCAACCCATCACTGTTGTTTTGTTTTGTTTACTAATATATTTTCTTTTTAATGACGCCAGTGGACATAGTGTCTTTCAATCTCTTTAGGCCATCAGTTTCATCTGTTCAGCCGCTCACGCCAAAAACAGAACAACGGGAAAATAATTTTCTTTAGTTTTCTGCTTTAGTGATGAAACGCCCGCATGCAAGCACAATTCCGAGCGGCTGGTGAATTCATTTTGACAGCTCCTTGCGAGTGCGTCGCACCATCTTGAGCTTGGCGCTAAGAACAGAGGGGCAGGCAGCATCAAAATCAATAACACAAGCTCAGCTGAAAATTTTGTATCAAACATGGAGGCAGGAGCATTCGGTGCCGGAAAGGCAGGAACGGATTTCAATCCGATTGAATTTGTACAGCGGCCTCAAGTTATCCTCAGGTTGCTGAATATCGTAAGTTGATAGAGCTATTTACAATTAACCACGTATGCATGTCGCCTGATCAGGGCTAAAGCCAGCTTGTTACGTTGATCGTACGCTGGTACCGCCTCTCGCTAGCCTTTTTCTTCAGGTGTATCGATTCCATACCACATTTTCTTTCTTTCTTTTTTTTTAATTTTTTTTTGTTTGCAAATGTCTTTGTAGCTCTTTTCGATCATAGTGTTTGGTTCCATATCATCCAAAGGCTGGACTTTTGAAAATCAGAAGGAGGTTTGTCTCTACTATTCAGATGCCAATGCTTGCAACTATGGAGTTGGGATTGGTAAGGCACAATTCACTTAAGTTCTTTGATGTGTGTTATGATCAAACTTGTGCTTGTTGAGTGCAGGTGTCATTGCCTTCTTGGCTGCAGCTGTGCTGCTTGCTGGGGAGTATTTCTTCCCCCAGATGTCTTCGGTGAAAACCAGACGCCACTTTGTTCTTGCAGACCTTGCTTTCTCTGGTTAGTTTTTAGCTGTAGCCCAAGTAAATGAAAAAAATATATTCTTGTACCTGTAACAATTTTGTCTTTTTCTAGGATTCTGGTCTTTTCTTTATGCTGTTGGTTTTATCTATCTTGCAAGTCAGTGGACCAAATCTGAAAGCAAAACTGCAGCACTAGCTGCGGGCAACAACCTGAGAGCTGCTATTGCTTTTTCATTCTTCTCCATTTTCACATGGGTAACTCATTTTTATTAACTACATTAAACTCATTTTTGCTTTATGTAGAATTCCTTGATGAACATATTTCATTTTCATACTAAAGGCTGGCAGTTCTTTTTTCGCCTATCAACGCTACCGCCAAGGCGCTGAATCGGCCTTTGCTACTGCCTATGAAACCGGAATGGGTGGACCTGGTGGAGCTACGACGCCTGGATCAAGTAAATTATTGAAGCATGTCGCGATTAGCTATATTTTACTAAAGTTTTTATCTTATAAATTCCGTCAGCTGGAGGCTATACTTCGTTTCCTGGCATGGGAACCACCGCAGATCCTGTTGGTGGAAGCTTGGCTGGCGTTGGAGGAGGCTATCAAGGACCACCATTTTCATCAGCTGCCCGGCCAGGTATTAAAACATAACGCTTAATTCTTTCTGAAAGGAAATTCGAACTATTACCTTCTCCATTTGTAGGTACCATCGGGGATTACCAGCCACCAACGTATTAAGGAGCCGAACGCACAGGCCCGAAGAAGATAAAAGCGGCAGCAAGAAACAGCCTGATGTGGTACGGTATTCCAGAACATTGATCTAGAATCTCGCAAGTTTTTTTTTTTTCCTTTTTCTCAGCAACTTAATCGTTCAAGAATAACAGAAATGCGATCCTAGTCTTCGTTACTCTTAACGCGGGAGGCTTACCAAGTCATTCAGTGAATTCATTTCACCATCATCCCATACCGCGCTCTCTTTTTTCTGGCTCGCTCTCATAAACCCTCCCCTCTTTCTCAACTAGTATTAATTGCTTGGCTTTTACACAGAAAAGAAATTCTTATTTGACAAAGAGGGAAGAGTCATCAAAATCAGTCGTTCTATTATTATCATGGAACTAAATGTTTATCAATTGATGTGATTGTAGACTAGTCCGTTTTCCCGCTATCGTTTTCTTTAGCACGTTGGTGTGAAATCATCGGTTCGATCACACAATCTATTAAAATCTCACACTTTGAACTTTCGTTTCCCCCTTCACGATTAAACCGCCAATCCCATCACTATTATGATTTACAGCAATAAGACTTTCATTCAAGTTAGACGTATTCACACCAAAAACGATTGCCTACATGTTTCCCCACTGACATCCGCTTTATTTTGGATAGTTGATATTAAAAAAGAACTGAGCTCCATCTATAGTTCTTCAGACTAGAATTGAACGTATATTGGAGATATCAATGTACTTCCTCCTTCTCCTTATTCACTTGTCGATGTATTATAGAGATGTGTTTCGTCTTGTTTTCTTTGTTGTTTTGGTCTGGCGTTTCAAGAAAAATTAAATAAATAAAGGTATCATCGGATCAGTGATCGGCCAATCAATGTGAAAAGTGATGGAATCAAATCAGAATAGAATAGCACAATCAAAGAATCAAAAATCAGAACAATTTAATGAATTTTCATTCAGAATCAGAATCAATAGTTATTGTTTACCAAGAAATGGTCTAGTTTATTAAGATGTGTAAGATTGCAGAAAATAATTTTAAAAGATGATTCTTAATTAGAGAATCATTGATTCGAATAAATTAAATCGAAAAATGGTAAAATCAAAAATCAAATCAAATTTCGGTTAAAATAAAAAATCTGAAAATAAAGCAAAATTGATTCGATCACTGATTCAAATCACATTTTGATTTGAATCAAAACTGATTCGGCCGATCACTATATAGGATTGACCTTCAAGCAGCCATTTTTCTTATCCTTTTATAACGCAAATTTGTTCTAAAGATATATAAAGCGACCGTAGGTTGCAGCTGCCCTATCAAATGGATTGCTTTATTATAGACCAAAGAAATTACGATATTATATATATATATATATATCCGAATGTAAACCAATTATTTTAATTAGTAGGAACCTTAATGGTAAAACACGTTGCTTTTATCTGCTGCCACGAAATGGGATAGGAATTGTACAAGGGTTGCAACATATTATCTCTAGACTCTGATATGGTTAGAGTAATATAGGAAGTACGTAAATCTGTGTAGGCTGACTTTGTATTCAGGAAAAGGACGAGCGGATGTGAGTAATGTCAGAGTGACACAGAAACTCGTAAATCGGATGAGGCAATCAATTTCGGAGGGATCGTTGCAGAGTGACGTATTCTCACTAGTAACAACGCTCATAAGTAAAAATAAAATTTCGTCTGTTCACAAGTAAATGTTTTCAGAAATACAATGTTCCATAAATAAAAATTTCCATTGATAAAAATATGTATAAGTAAAGCTATATTATTTTTACAAGTAAAAATGTCCATTGGTAATTAATGCCATAAATAACAAAATAAAAATTTTCTCATTAGTAACATGATTCACAGATAAATATATCCACTAGAACTTTTTCCCATTGCAACTATGTTTCAGATGTAATTTGTTTTACAAGTAACACGAAATAACATCATTTATACTTAACATTTTCATAGGTAACATTATTTACAAATAAATATATCCACTAGAACTTTTGCCCATTGCAACTATTATTCAGAAGTAATTTGCTTTAGAAGTAATTTGTTTTACTAGTAAATGAAAATTAATTATTTTTTACATATATTCATAAGTAACATATTATCACAAGTAAGTTGTTCAGTAATAATAATTTTCATGAATAACATTATTCACAAATAACTTTATCCACTAGAACACTTGCCCATTGCAACTATTATTCAGACGTAATTTGCTTTAGAAGTAATTTGTTGCAGTAGTAACTCAAAATAAGGGCTGTTCGACATCTTTTTTAAGATTTGTTGAAATCGTGAAACGCAGCAACTCATGTATTTTTTCGTCTGCTACGAGTGACTTGTGTAGTTCTGCGAAATATTAATTTAGAAAAAAACAGTGATAGAAAAGGGGGTTGTTTTGAATTTCTGATGTGTTTTCTTTATTTATTAGTTCGTTATAGTGTTAGTGTTTAACTATGTCACTGTCTAATTATGCCAGTGGACTTAGTATTGAGGCCAAAACACGTTATTTGGAAAAGTTACAAATGTTTAACAGTGATTGTCCATATAGTATTCCTAATTCTCTGTGGAAACACGGTTTAGACTGTTGTCCAATTGTTCCAAAAATTGCTCCCTCAGATATCTTCATATATCTTGTTGAAACAAAAAGCTATAAAAATCATATTCCATCTATGATGTAATTCTTATTTCTTTCGCAGGTTCTCAGTGACTACGACTTGAGTGTCCTTCGTGTCTGTTACCCTCAGATTCTGCCTCCTGAAATTTACAACATTTTATGGGATAAAATTCTTTGTGCCTGTTACCATACACTACTTGACGGGTATTCGGCCTTATTTTACGCACCTTTATGTAAGACCGTATCCGATTTGAAATTCTTTAGATTTTCCGCTGTAAGGAAATGCACGAACGAAGGTCGTGCACTAATGCAGTTAGACTTCAGGCATTTTCAAGTCAAAGTGGAAAGCTTGACACGTCTAAGACCTCTTCCTGACCCACATATTGTCGAAACATACATAAAGGCATATTATTTACCTGAAAATTCTTTGGAAAAATGGATTCAAGAACAAACGGTAACTCAATCAAATTTAGCATTAATACCGTTGTCTTTAATTTAAGAAATTCGCGTCGTCAGCAGCTAATAATTTTGTTTATGCCTTTGTTGAAGGAATATACTCACTAGGCAGATGATGAATCTTCTTCAATGCGTAAGTCAAGGCAGTAAAAAGATTCGGCTGAACTTAACTTCCTTCATGGAAGATTTAGATTTGAATCGTCGATAAAGCTCTTTGTTATGATTCAAGTGATGAAATTTTTGTAAATTGAGAAATATACATGACATTCCATTACTTGTTGTCTGGCTTTCAATTTTGAGTTTAGATAAATATTTACAAAATATTACTCGAGATCTAGAAAATTAGCTTAGTTTCACTTAATTATATTTTACTTGCCTCAATTTGATAACAGTTGTATTGAAGGTCGATTGCTTTACGCAGAATGCATTTACTTCACTTTCACTGTCTTCCCAGCCTTCATGTCTGATACGAGTTATTGGTCAAATCGAAACATGCAACCACATGAATGGATCCGACATCTTACTAGCAAATGTTTAGACCAAGTTCCTTCATAACCTGGAATCTTCTTAATGCAAAATTATAATTCCCTTCGTACACAGCCTACTAAAGTTCCATACGAATAATCTTAATACTGACAATTTTTTTATGTAAAAATAACCCTGAAAGTATGCGTCAAGGAATGGTGTCAAGTTTAATGCAGTAACAATTGTACAAATATAATGGTCATCGTTAATTACTTTACAGAAAAAACGAAACAACGGGGAGACGAACTTATTCCTTGTCATCATCATCATCCTCTTCCTCATTGTTGATCTAATAAGGTTCATAATTAGTAATGAAGCCGACATTAAAAACAGTAATGTTACTTACATTGAAGTATCTGAGTTCATAAGAGGTCTTAACCCCCTTTTCTATCACTGTTTTTTTTTTTTAATTAATATTTCGCAGAACTACACAAGTCACTCGTAGCAGACGAAAAAATACATGAGTTGCTGCGTTTCACGATTTCAACAAATCTTAAAAAAGATGTCGAACAGCCCTTACACTTATCACAAGTAACCGGTTCAATAAAAACGCCACTGGGTGTCGGCCTTCGAGATTTATGTGGGGCTGCGTTGGCCGAAGCATCCAGTGCTTCCACCAACTCCATCTCGTTCAAGGGCCTGAACGCTGTCAGGCAAAACATGACGACAACTCCTGTTAGGGTTCAGGTCCCTGGCCTCAATTTACAGCAAGAGATAGGCAGCTCAATTCGCTACACTAGCGCAACTTGCCAAACGAATTCAGTTGCAACTCCATCTCGTTCAGGGACCTGAACCCTGTCAGGCAAAAACGTAAAACCCCCGAGCCGTTATTTTTTTGTTTTGTGTTTGTTATTATTTATGTTTATTGTTTATTTTTCTTTCTGTTTCCTTTCCGTAATACAATACCTTTTAACTTTATAATTTTTTTCATTTATTAGAATATTACTTAATTAAGCAACGGTATAATTTCATTAAAATTACTGTAATAATTGTGAATTTCCACTCATGGGCATTCGGGTAGTGGAACGGGTTCCAAAACCCGATATCATTACTGTGTACACTATTTGACTTGTTTTTTGCAATACATCATAGTTTTATTTATTTTCCTTCACTTGCACACCCATTTTAAGTTAAGGCTGGGCCATATCTTTTAAAGTGGGTATTTTAAACGAAAGAAAACCGCTTGATAAGCACCTACCCGAGTAATGACCCATCAGCTATTTTTCAGGTAGGTAGGTCGGTGCGGTTTAACGTGTCTCGGGTAATCCCTCTATCCCAGTACACAAAATTAAAATAGCTTTATAGGTAACCATATTAGGTCTAAATAAACAAATTTTACAGAAATGGATAGCCAATGATGGGGGCTATCCACTTCCGTCAAATTTTTACTTAAAAAATACGTAACCGAGTAGTTTTCCGATTGGATATTTTTGTCGGTGTGGTTTGACGGATCGTGAACTAAATGAATTATAATCGGTAAACCATAAGCTCTATATTTGAAAAAAAATTACAGGAATGGATAGCTCTTGATTAGATCTATCCACTTGTGCAAAACTATCGCATTAAAAAATTCTAATAAGGGTAGTAAACCGATTTACAATTTTTTGTTAAGGTCGGTGCGGTTTCACAGGTATCGGGTCCAAATAAGTCCAAATTAAATAAATTTTACAGATATCGATAGCCCTCATCAAAAGCTACCCACTTCTGTAAAAATTATGAAAAATTATTCATAAACAAAAAACTTGAGACAAGACGTTTTTTTATAGTTTTTACGCTCTGTGGATATACTCAACCATATTGACAAAAGTAAAAAATATAATCCTTTTTAAATTTTTTTTTCTATGAATACTTGTTCAAATTTTTTTATAGAAATAGATAGATCTTGATGAGGGTTATTGATATCTGTAAATATTATTTAATTTGGACTTATAGTTTTTCCGCAAAAAATTATTGAAGTTTTACATAGGAAAAATAACAGCTTTTTTGGAGATAAAATATTTTGTATTATATCAGAACAGAGGTAAAGTACACGATTCCAAAAAATTTTGTAACGAAACTAACTAAAACTTAATTAAATATATTATTTTTCATTTCCCTCCTATAAGGCCCGAGAGGAGAAATACCGCAGGTCAGAATGCAGACTTGGCACTTCAGCATCCGATCTTGGTGTCTAGTACTAAATATTAATCATTTAAATTTATGTTCATAAGTAACATATAACACATGTAACTCGTTTCTTTAGTAACAGTGTAACCCTCTACGTATTAGATCGATACTATATTTTCCCTCGTGGCGGCTTAAAGCGGACATAAGATATTTGTGGTATATTCATGATAATCTTCAATCGGTGTTAATTGTTAAATAACAAGGAAAATTTTTATTAGTTTTAATGATCTAATTGATCTCATAAAAACAAACAAAAATTTTCTTTGTTCCCTACGAAGGCAGATTATTACGAATTTGCCCTAAATTTTGCAATTCCGCATCGGGATTCAAACCCCAGTCTCCGGCGCCGTAATAGGAACCTCTACACATATGCCAGCGACATCTATATAAACCTGCACAAGCTGCTAGCTAAATTTTTTGAATAAGGGATGTTTCAAAGCCCTCGCTCAATATTTCTGAACTGTCGGTTAAAACTTAAAAAACACACTGCCTGAGGGTTTCAAAAATGATAAGTTAAAAAATAATAAGTTAAAAGGTTCTTCCTCTGGTGTGTTAATCTTCCACCGTATCAGATATGTTATCTCTGTTTTAGAATTCTGTACATAGCTGATGAGACTTACTTTTGTGAATCCAAGAGATAATCGGACGAGAGGGTGTGAGAGCAACTTGCAATTTAATCTTTGCCATGGTTCTTCATTGATATGTACTTTTTTTTCTAAACATACGTGGTAGTGCATGTTGAATGAATAAGAATAAATGAAGTCGAACAATGTCACAATTCTTGATTCTCAAATGTATTGCTCTCTTGATTAAACGCATGTTTTCCTAATTGGACAATTATTGGACAAAGATTGCCTATAATAAACATTAGTGTTGGTTACCAAATTCCAACAAAATATTGGCAACATCTACTACATCATTTGGGAGAAGAGGTCGGTGAGTGTCGAATGCTGAGCGGCACACTGGACAAGTTCTAATCCTCGACGCTTCAATGACTTCAATGCACTCCAAACAAAAAATATGGCCACAGTTTAATACGGTGTTTGGCATCCTTAACCAACACACGGGGCAATTACCATCATGGTTAACTTCTGGGAATTGTGGAAGGATATTTCCCTGATGTTGCCGAACATCCGCTACGGGCAACTCTTCGTTAATATCTTCTATTTGTTGAGCAGCCCCTATTTCCCTTTCCTGTCGCAGTTGAACTAATCTTGCCATTACATTTGCTCTTCTTTGCAAGAAATTCGCGTCTTGAGCTTCGAAAAATCTTTCCATCCTCACGGCGTTGTCTTCGTCCCCCGAGTCTTCTGATTCCAAATTTTGATCAGCTGGTTCAACCCGACGTATGTATCGACGCCCTCTTCCGGCACCGCCTCTTTGATTCAACAGAGCAGCAGGATTACCGATTGGGCCTCCTTCAACTGCTGCACGTTGACGTGGCGCGGGTGCTCTACCTTGATGTCCACGGGGTCGCCCTCTTCTTCCACGTCCATTTTCAGCCGGAGGATCGACAATGGCCATTTCCTCATTCGCCTCCCGTCTTGGTGCTCCCCGAACTTGCGGTCGCCCTCTTCCACGAGGTCGTCCTCTTCCACGAACCCTTTGAACTGGGGCCACAGGATCTTCGACTGCAGCAATTTCCAGACGATTTTCCGCAGCAAGAACTACTTCAATTTCCACCATTTCATCTTCTTGAACGGCGACATTCGGGGCATCAATGACGGCAGGTGGAACATGAAGCAAAGCCTCGAATGCCGCACGTACTTCGTCCAAGGGGCGGTTAAGTTCTTCAACGTTTTGCTCTCGAAATTCTATTTCGACGGGCTCGAAGCGGAACGCTGCTGCCATTAAGAACTCCCGGATGGTTATCCGTCCATTCTGTAGATCAATCTGCAGAGCCCTGATCTCCCTGTCTCGCGTAACGTATTGTTGACGTCTTCTATCCCTAACAGGGGTGCCATCCCGTAGGGCTAGGTACTTGTACTCCGCCTCCTGACCAAATTCTTGAAGGCGATCTAAAAGACAGAAACGTTACTTCTTTTTGAATCATGGAGATTGAGAAAGTTAATTGAAATTTACCTAAAAAATACCACGGGTTGGGGTGTGGATTCCCTATAAGATCATTGAATGATCGGTGGTTTGCTTCCATCTGGTTATTTGTTCTATTGTTGTCCATGTTGACGCAGAATCTCTCTGGTCCAATGCGCTCCATCCAAAACGATCGTATGTACTGGACAAATTGGTTGACGCGTACTCTGGATTCTGCGTCAATAGCGCCACCGATTTCGTTAGCGTACATCCGTAGTTCCTATATAACATAAAATTATTAATCGTTTAGTTTGAAATTGAAGGAATATTAGCTACTACCTCGTAGCCGTTCCAAGCATCATTAGGGGGAGAAGAGCAAGCGCAATCGCGAGTTTCACTAGGCGTTTTATCTGGTCGTTCGTCCTATATGCTTGTCCTAACCCCAGATAGCAGGCATACCTATATTTGGACTTGAAAGAAATGTGGAAGCGCTTTTAAAACTAGCAGCAAGCGGGACTTCGAACTCTTAACTTTAAAATAGTGAATTTCATTACATCTTTTTTTTTACTCAAATTCAGGTAAATGCCCATAATTTAGTGATCTTTGCATCGTGATGAAGCAATAACATATAACTATATAACATGACGACTTGACATAATCGACGACCAGTTTATAATATTAAGAGGCGGCGAATAAAATAAAGGAATAAAAAAATGTTATTTTACAAGATTTTTTGACATGATTACTTCATTTGGAATTCTTTTATCTTGGTTACCAAAAATAAATTTAACTTTAGGACTTACCATCCCAGAATGGAAGTAGCAGCCACGAGCCCTACCAGTAAGAAATACGGCCGACATGGATTGTAGTATTGCCAGCTCATAATCACTGATGAGAAGGGTAGGTTCCGGAACTCTTCCGGTGTTCTGCTGGCAAATCTCCAACAACCGACGGAGGCAGCATTCGTACAGTGCTTGGGTCTTGTTCGTCATAAGAAACGATGCCACTGAAATTGTCTTTTAAAAAATGCAAAATAACTACTCGTGAATCACATGTCATGTATAAATAAACTGTAATAAGCTTAGGTCCATCCAGTGTCCGAAGGAAGGTGGCATTACAGTATTTTTTTCGTGCTGAACTAATAGGTTTGTGCCCGTGTTAAATCGGGGGGGAGGGGATGATGAAATCAACATTACTTTAGCCCATTTCCTACATTCAACCGCTAGGGCACGGAAGAGGAACTAAAAATCCACGATCTCTTCAGATCCGAAAACGGGGAGTAGCCAAAAATAACTCGCGGAGGTGCGGCGGATTATTTCTTTGGAACTTTACCTGCCCGTCGCAGCTAACACTATCTCTGCCCGTCACTCCCACAGTGACTCTTTGAAATTGCCCACCATCTCCACCCGTTAACCACCCTTTTTGTTTTTGTCCGGCGACTCAACTTGCCCGCCAAAATCCAAGCTGTTTCTGGCCGTCTAACCCCAACACTGTACTTTTCCGTGGATATCTAAGCTTTTTTTGCCTCCCTCAAGATATCTCTACCGGTTAGTCCGTCAGCTCATCGCCTAACTTTCTACCTCTGTCCGACACCCCACTGCCAGTGTATGCCTGTTGATACAGCTAAAATTCCAGCCCATCGGTTGCCATCCACCCATACATTGATAAGCCCTTCAGTAGCCCCATCATATAGTTTTATCCATTGGAAGTGCGTGGGTAAGCTTAGCCGAGAGGGTTTGAACCCTGTTTTACGTACTGCGCCCCAGCCAATTCCACCATTCGCTCAGTCGCTCACAATTGCAATCCACAACAAAATCAGTCGTTTGGATTTTTCTATTTGCTCATATTAGGGTGGAATGTTTAAAAAACTTACCATGCCGTATGATACAGCGTGTAAAGATGCTAACTGGTAGAAGCCTCTAGGTGTTGCATGAAAGGTTCCGTCCATATGCATTTCGTGGGAATCAATGAAAGCGGGGAGAGTTCCGACGTTAACAAACACTAATGCTTCTCCATCCCCCGCCACCACGCGTCCGAAGAAAAATTGGTTGACAGCATTCAAATCCATTCTGAAAAAGTAACCAGATTGTTAAATATAATCAAAATTTATTAGAGTACTTTAATTTACCTATATCTTTGATTGGCGTTGATGAGGTCAGCAAAATGTTGTGCATTTCTTGGATTAACAGGTACATTTTGTTGACGCGCGCGATATAGGGTAGACCGGATACCGACAAATTGGACAGGTGGACGGCCCGGAAATCTTATTAATATATAAAAAAACATAAAAAAGAATGAACAAGATGCCTTTATAGGTTAAGAATACAAAATGAAAATGAGATATCTACGAATAAGAATTACAAACGTAAAGCCACAAATTAACAAACAATACAGAGTAACATATAACAACATTCTACTTGAATGCGATAGAAAGAAAAATAGCAGCTTACCTTCTTAAAGCTGACATGTAAATGGTGTGCAGAGGGACATTAGTGTTGGCAGCTTGTTGACGACACCAATCCATGAACTCAAATTTTATAATTTCAAGTTGGTCGTCCTCGTGATTATGAAAACCATTTGTAGAAAAAACACCTTGCTCATTGCATGTTAAGCTAGCCGTACATCTTCTAGTCAAGTAACGACTACAGCGGTATCTTTTTAAAATATAATTGTTTTATGCATGGCAGAAGATTGTATGTAATGAAGAAACTTACCTGGTAATTCCGCGGACAACTCCATTTCGATGAAAAATATATTTATCCAACGAGTCGATGCAAACATGGCTGTCGCTACGAGCTCCAGAAACTATGCGAAACCGTTCCATTGTAACAACACTTCCAAAACACGAAAAATCTATTATTATTTGCACAATTTAGATTAAAACAAAAGTTGGTTGCGGTTCGACCACTACTGTGTACTGACTGCTAGCCAAGCTTAGAATATCTACAAAAATTTGAAATTCCAACCGCCAATCCCATCCCAATCCCAGAAACACAGCAACAGGGGTTATTTTACAAAGGACCAATGGGGTTGCTTAAACAACTGGATTGGATAGTCACAAACAGAAGTCAGTGAAGATTGTCCCACAACACCCAGGGGAGACAATAATTTAAAATTAGCCAATCGCATCCCAATCCCAGAAACATAGCAACATGGATGATTTTACAAAGGACCAAAGGGGTTGTTTAAACAACTGGGTTGGATAGTCACAAACAGAAGTCAGCGAAGACTGTCCCACAACACCAAGGGCAGACAAAAATTTCAATTTGTTTGATTTTTGGAGGACTTTTTATTTGCTTTTTTATTTCAGTACTAATAACAAACAATAGTACACAATCAATCGGCCACTACATTTGTCTCCTCAGGCTATCATTTTCAAGCCATCAGGTACTGATTTAGATTTTTTACGCAAACGTAGACAGAACGTATGACATCATTTTACGTTTTGAACAGGTTGATATGGAATTCTACCAACAATTTTTTCAATTTGAGCTAATGCAGATTTGTCTACCCTCGGTCGGGAAGAAACTCCACTAACAGGACCTTACAGAATAATGGAAGATGCTAAGTACAACATTTTTAAACAACATCTCTTTGTCTTCTTACCATAAGGGCCAGATCCGGGTCCAAGGGAATGTCCCAACCGTGCATAAGGTTGATAATTTGGTCTAGACTGTGCATTTTAAGCATTAAACGGAAAATGCTTCTACGTAAGTATTTTTAATGCAATTTTTTTTTGTTTACAGCTATATTAATTCTTTATTTTTTTTAGTGTTTACAGAAAGGCCACATAGCGAAGCAGTGCCCCAATAAAAGGAAAAAAATTAAATTCTATTCCAAGAACAACAAGGTATTGACGTTTTTTTTTATTTGTTTGTTTGTTTTTTGCCGGGGTTGAAATGTCCCCTGTTTTGTACGACATGTCGCCCAATGAATACATAACATTGAACTCCTTTTGTCATTTCATCGCATATTTATTAGATCTAATCACAATGATTCATCATGAAAATTAGAATTTTTAAACAAGAACGCCCATCAAAGTCGTGGATTAGAAAATGCTTACCTGAATCGCGTTTCAACTTGGCCAGTGAATTTGAACGAACAAATCCAACGAGGCAGACCAAGGCAGTAGCCTATCAATGAAAATATAAAACAAAATGATATCAAATTCAAACATATATTAATGAAATGAAGCAGAAAAAGTGATGGACTCAAATACAATTACAGAATGGCCGGCTCGTTGGGTTCGGTTCTCAGCGTCATCTCCTCGCCGTTGACACCGGGAGCGATGAGGTAGACGTGCGAGATTTTGAATCCTGATTTCCATGGCTAACGTTGATAAAGTACAGCATCATGGTGGATTGTTTCAGGCCGAAACGGAAACAATTGTCGGCGTGAAAAGGCACCAAATTCGACATCCAGATAGCGCCTCTTTCCGGTCGTTCGTTGATTGTCCATTCTCATCGAATGACACCTTCCTCTTACATTATAGACATTGCTCTAGCACCTTGGATGAAGACTACCGTAGCTTCTGTGAATGAAGGAGCAACCCCACTGCAACGAAGTAACCCTCGGCCGTTCCGCATTAGTGTGGACCCAATTAAGACATCGGATATTGAAATCATAGATGACGGTAATGATGATAGCAAAAATGTTGGGTTCAACATAACTCTAAATTTACGTATTACCCAGTAAAAGTTACTTGGGTAATGGTTATCAAATTTACTTTATTCATTTCCTAACGAGGGTTCTTTATTTTCATATTGAACAGTACTCAGAATATTCATTATAATACCTTTGCAATAATTAATTTTGCATCTTAATTCTTGTTTGCCCAATTGCATGTTCCCCGTCATTTGAAAACATTTAAACAAGAAAAATTTCAGATTCCCTTTAAAACGTTCATTCGTGTTGCTTTGTGATTTTTCTGTGTTCGCCACAATGCGTATCCTATCTGTCGGTTATGAAAATTTCAATCACACTATTAATGGCACAAAAACAAACAAAGTAATTTACCTGATGTAAATTAGTGAACTTTTCAATGTAATCCCAGTTCTTGGTGCAATGGCCAATAAAATCACTCAAATAGGAATATAAGATATTACATAAGAAATTATAATATTATAGGATTTCAACGTTGCCAAGGTCGGCCGGAACTTGCGTGAAATTGGCGACGATGACAGCCACCAGGTAAGTGGACAAGGAAACCGAAGGGGCGAAATGGTCCCAGTAAAATCGTAATTCAAGGCCGCTTTAGCGGTCTACATTTGTTTTACCTTTACAGGGAAGTTGATGATATTGTAAAACTACTGACAGAACTTCGTCTATGGCAGGAAGTAGAAATGCAAGGCGGACTGAAGGGATGGTTACTAAATCCTCCTTTGGAAGATATTTGAAAGGAGCATTGTTGATCGGGTGAGTAAAAAAATAAATTTGTAATCAAAGCAGAATACTTTTTTTGTGTATAACTATAGTGGAAATGAGTGGAGTATGAAACCCCCTACAGATGGAGATCCAAAAGCAAGAGGCATTGCTATTTTGGATGAATATGCAATGGGTAGATGGGAGTGTGTTTTGCACTTTATGGTTGGTTCCCATCAGCATGACGTCATATCTTCCAATGCACTTCAATTATTACAACATGCCGGTCTTTTCAAAAAGTATACAGAATTTTCAGGATGCTGAACTTAGATCATCAATAAAAATCATCATTATAAAAAAAAATGAATATAATAAAAAATGAAGATGTGATGTATTAAAAAAAAAGAATAAAAAATACAAAAAAACTAATTTGTTTTTTTAATCTTTCCTGGCCGATATCTTTGGTTAGGGCAAGTATTTTTCATATGGCCCCTCTGTAAACACTAAAAAAAAAAATTTTTTAAGAAAAAAAATAAATTTTTTAAGAAAAAAATTAAAAAAAACCTTTACTTACGTTGTGGCAAATTCTATGTTTGGCAACTTTGTCCACATGCCTCACTCTTTTCTTTTTGATTTCATTTTTTTCTTTTTCGGTATTCCCTCTGGAATAAGAATTTCTGATGGTGGAGCTGGATCTGGAGCTTGACCTAGAGCTGGTGAAGATGGAGCTGCTGGACCTGGTGAAGTTGGGGACGACAAAGCTTGGGACGGAGCAGTTGGGGACGGAAAAGCTAGGGACGGAGAAGTTGGGGACGGAGTAGTAGGTGACGGAGAAATAAGTGGTGGTAGGGAAGATGAAGAAAAAGAAGAAGGAGAGGAAGAAACTGGACGAGGAAAAGGAGAAAATTCTGGAGAAGGAGTTGATGGAGTCGGAGAAGGTGTACTGGGAATGGGTGAAGAAGGATGGGGGGCAGAAGGCGAAATTGGGGCCACAGCATTTTCAGTAGCTCTACTTAAAAAAAAATATATATATTAATTTTTTAATCTAAATATTATTAATTCTCTATCATAACTTACCCTAATTCACGCTCTTTTTTCTTCTTATAATATTTCTTCACGAGGGCATGGCAATTGCAATACGAAGCTGGCAGCCATTGATTGTCCGAGTCTGGACAATTTTGAAATTTAACAAAATACCAGACTCGGAACTTGCCATCTTCACACACAAATTTCCTTTTTGAAAAACAGTAAGTACATTTCAAAAAAATAAAAATAAAAACAAACTTACTTGGAATCTAAAATTTCCTCCACTTCGTATTCAGGGTCGCTATTTGCCGCCATTTCACCGTCAATGTGTGAGCTAGACTAATGAAAACAAGATTCAAAAAACCAACAGCGCCCTGGTGGTGACGGTTAGAATCTGTCTGCAACCGGCGGCCATGTTGCATTTAGTCATCAACAGTAGGTCAGAGTGGAAGGTTTTGAAGTTATCTTGGCGTGGCAACTAGCCATGGCCAGTGGCACCTACACGTATAAAAAAAAAAAAAAAGTTATCTTGGCAACAAAATAGAAGGTTTGTTAAAAAGGTAGTTAAATAGGTAGTTATTATTTATATATATATTGTTATATTTTTTATTATATATAGTTAGTTTTTTCAGGTGGGACGACATAACAAATTTACTAAACCAAAAGAGAATGTTTGGCATCCAGTGCCAACGGAGCGAAGAAAATTTAAATTTTTATTTCGACGATCCTGAAGCAGCACGTTACGTTTTGAAATTGGCGGTTTTACAGATACTTGAAATACTTGCTGTTTTAATGAGAAGTGCCACACTGATTGTTCCGTAACTTTGCAACAAACCCCTTCTCTCAACACCAAATCGGTCAACACGTTGAGAAGCCATGTCAGCCATAGTAGTATGAATGGCTACAGTGGATTTACGTATTGGCCACAACAAGATGCTGCTACCTTAGAATTTGGTAAAGTATTGTTTACAAAAATCATCAAATGGCTTAAATTTTTAAGTAACTTTTCCTATATTTATTTTTAAGTATAAAATAACGCGACAAGTTAGCAAACTCTCTGCCGGACGTCAATCTATCAAAAAATTGGATGTAATTCACTTGCCCACGTCTCAGCAGCGTAGCATTTGGCATCTTCAGTATTCTGACTGGGCTGATCATGGATGCCCAAGAGACGTGACCTCTTTTTGGTTTGTTGAAAGTCCTATTATTTGAACTATCCTATTTTCTTATTGTCTTTGGTATTGTTTTGTTTTTTATCATTGTATAGTGTATGTGTATGTTAAAAGTTAACCCGTTGGCTGCCACCCATTTTGCTCCCCCCTTTTTTTAGTTATTGTTGCTTTGTTTTCTTTTAGGATGTCACCAATACCAAGGTAACAAGTTATGAGGACTTCTGTCTGAAGCGTGAACTGTTGATGGCTATTTTTGAGAAGGGATGGGAGACTCCATCACCCATTCAAGAAGTTGGAATTCCTATGGCTCTGACTGGTCGTAATATTCAGGCTCGTGCTAAAAATGGAACTGGAAAGACAGGTGCTTATTGTATACAAGTGTTGGAACAAGTTGTTCCATCTGAGCAGCCTATTCAAGGTAATTTCATTTCAAACTTAAGCTCTCCTGTAATTTTAATGGCAGTTATTTTTCAGCATTGATTGTTGTGACAACACGTGAATTGGCTTTACAAACAAGTCAAATATGCATTGAACTGGTGAAACATTTGGATATTCGCATCATGGTGACTACTGGTGGTATCGACTTGAAAGATGACATTATGAGAATTTTTGGAAAAGGTACTCATTACTTTAAATTAGAAATAACTTTTGATAACACCATTTGGTTTTACAGTTAATGTTGTGATTGCTACTCCTGGTCGTGTATTGGATCTGATGTAAAAGAAGATAGCTGTTATGGACCATTGCAAGGTCATTGTACTGGATGAGGTATGTAGTCTGTGTAGGTTATTTGTTGCATACATTATATGTTGTTGTGAGCATTTAGGCCGATAAATTGCTTTCGCAAGACTTCATGGATATGTTGGATCGCATAATTTCGTTCCTACCAAGCAAGCGCCAAATGTTGTTGTATTCGGCAACGTTTCCTGTAACTGTAGAGGAGTTTATGGTAATGAGAACGTGAATTCTTGTACTATAAGAATATATACATAAATATATTCACACTATACATGCACAAATTGATAACATTTTAATTGGCAGAGGAAACATATTGATAATCCTTACGAGATCAATGTAATGGAAGAACTCACGCTGAAGGGTGTGAGACATTATTACGCGTTCGTCAAAGAACGACAGAAAGTTCACTGCCTCAATACGCTCTTTTCCAAAGTAAGTTCTTATTCCCTTATTTTATTTGTTTTTGATATGAGTTTTTGTTGGATTCCCCTTCTCTCGTCTGAGTGAACATCAACATCTGAATTGCTTTTATTCGTTTTCTCGTTCGTGTCTCATTTTTTCTTAAATGAGACCGTAGTAAATGGCATAGGATTAAACAGCTCATTTTTTTTTTCACAATTAAAGTTGTTTAATCAGTCGTCGTTGTTGCAAACAATGGCATAGGATTAAACAGCTAATTTTTTTTTTCAAAACTAAAGTTGTTAAATCAGTCGTCGTTGTTGCAAACAATGGCATAGGATTAAACAGCTAATTTTTTTTTTTCAAAACTAAATTTGTTAAATCAGTCGTCGTTGTTGCAAACAATGGCATAGGATTAAACAGCAAATTTTTTTTTCAAAACTAAAGTTGTTAAATCAGTCGTCGTTGTTCCAAACAATGGCATAGGATTAAACAGCTAATTTTTTTTTCAAAACTAAAGTTGTTAAATCAGTCGTCGTTGTTGCAAACAATGGCATAGGATTAAACAGCTAATTTTTTTTTTCAAAACTAAAGTTGTTAAATCAGTCGTCGTTGTTGCAAACAATGGCATAGGATTAAACAGCTAATTTTTTTTTCAAAACTAAAGTTGTTAAATCAGTCGTCGTTGTTGCAAACAATGGCATAGGATTAAACAGCTAATTTTTTTTTCAAAACTAAAGTTGTTAAATCAGTCGTCGTTGTTGCAAACAATGGCATAGGATTAAACAGCAAATTTTTTTTTCAAAACTAAAGTTGTTAAATCAGTCGTCGTTGTTGCAAACAATGGCATAGGATTAAACAGCTAATTTTTTTTTCAAAACTAAAGTTGTTAAATCAGTCGTCGTTGTTGCAAACAATGGCATAGGATTAAACAGCTAATTTTTTTTTCAAAACTAAAGTTGTTAAATCAGTCGTCGTTGTTGCAAACAATGGCATAGGATTAAACAGCTAGCTGAAGCAAAGAGCTCATCGGCTGAAAGTGAATATGTAACTGCAAGGGATGATGAGTTAGAACATAATGCTGATGATGAGGCTGCTGTTTTTGATGAAACTAGGAATGAATTAGATGATTGACGTACATCATTTTAAAATTTACTGAAAGTATGTAAGTAATCCTGTCATAACATAAAGCTTGC
This sequence comes from Daphnia magna, assembly GCF_020631705.1. Lineage (NCBI taxonomy): Eukaryota > Metazoa > Arthropoda > Branchiopoda > Diplostraca > Daphniidae > Daphnia > Daphnia magna. Next base: position 3,421,616 of record NC_059184.1, read on the forward strand.
TGGGATTTCAAGCAAAGAAAAGGTAAAGAAAAGAAATTAGAAAAAATTACGTGGTTTCTACCAATGGCATAAAATTGTAAAACAAGTAATATCAGCCGAATTCTCTCCCGCTACGAAAAGGAAGTAGGCGTCGATATCGAAGCTATGGAAAATGGCACAGAGCATTCGCCAGGACACGTGACCATGTTGACATAGATAACAGAAGGCGTGTCAAGCCGGACAGCTAGAGACATCGGAAATAGACTCCGGACATCGATCCTTACGAACTACACTCTCAGTTTTCAGGGGATATTCTAATCTTATACGTTGGTTATCCGAGATTCGAATACCTCTTAGCTAGAATAGGTCTGGTAGATGGTCTTACCTATTCTAAATCTTCGACTATCTATAAGACAATCCTTATTCGAAATAGAATACCCTTCGTACTTCCGGGTATTCGAAGATCGAGTTTGAATAAAACGCCCCCTCCGTATTCGAATTCGAATACCAGGTATTCGAATTTTTGCATCAGCGTCAGTAAACGTTGCCATCCAAGAGATATTTATCAATAAAAATCATTTTAAAATACAGAATACTGGATAGAAATCCCACAAATAATTCTTAGACACCGGGATTTGAATTAATATAACAGATTTAGCAATATTGAAACAATAAATATTTTTTGTCAAATCTAATTTGAAATATGGCAAACATCCAGCATGCAAAAAAGTTAATGACGGTCGTCAGTGCAGACAATTTTGACAGTTATGTGATTGAGGGCTTTAATGGAATCTAAAACTTGTATCTCAACTTTATCTGCAGAAGACCTGCGGTTGCATCTCCTGTCGACTAACAAACTGCCGGCTGGAATTCCAGAAAAATTGCTAGGTAATATCTATGTAGTAGGAATCTATTTTAAGTTGAACATTTTCTGTGCTGTGTGTTTGTTGGTTGGTGAGACCCTTTTCCAAAATGTCCATTGATTCTTTTAAATGCTTTTTATGTTCAGTTATAGTTAAAGGCAATTATTCTCAACTGACAAGTCACTTGAAACTTTTTCATGGCTTCCTTCCTCCCCTCCAATCCAAAAAAAACCGCGTGTCACGAAACGGCCTCATGTAAAGAAAAATGCCGACTACATCTTCAATGAAGCCGAATGCCAGTTTAAGGTTTATTTTTTAAATAACATTCAATCCACAATAAAAGCTTTAACTTTGTTTATATTTACAGGTTGAATGGTTGAAGAGTCATCCGCCTGGAGGAGATAATGACACAGTCATCATTGAGTACAGCAAGGCGACTTTTGGGTATCGCCAAAAAGAAATCAAACAAACTCTGACTGAACCTGGTCTCATCATGAAAGAATATCCCCGCTTCAAGGACTTCCAAAATGGATCTCTGGTAATGTGCTACAGCAATACGTTCGAGATGTTTCAGCTAACTTATTTTTATTCCTAAAGTTTCAGGTAGAATTTCAATTACTCTATCCCGATGCCAAGAACTTCGAAAAAGTCTTTAAAGAAAAATTCTTATTTAAAATATTGGCTCTGGCTAATAAAAAAAACATTGACATTCCTGACTGCCCTGACGGTAAGTTGATTATAGTCTACTTTTCGAGTTAATTTGTATTTTTCACGAAATACCTTTTAACAGAATGTCTTAAGGCCGTTTTCGTGTTACTAAAGCTGACTCCAAGCATCGTTAAACTCCGAAAAGTTAATTTTCGTTTGATTACGGAACGACTGATAGTCTTTTTAAAGGCAATTTTCTTTTCAGTTTAAAAGTTTACTCTTTTTCGTCTTTATTTATAACTATAGCAATTTTTTATTGTGTTGTGTTTACAGGATAATGCTGACTTGATTCAATTAAGCGAAACGCGAGACCCTCATTTGAAGCAGCCATTCATCTGCTGCATGGGAACGATGGAAACTCCTACAAACTTCTGGATTGTTATCGATCGTGATATAATACTGTGTGGTAACGACTTTGCAACTGCTTTCGTTAACTTGTTTTGCTCGTTTTATGCATTTAATTTAAATTTCCCTCAGTATTTTGAATCATTTTATGGATTTTTTGAGGAATGCGTTTTCGATATTAAAATTCCTTCTCCCTCAGTAACAGCCTTTAGAGCATCCCTAGAATGTTTAAGAGACCTACAAGGCTAAATTGCAATGCTAACACAATCGAGCTTAAAAGTGAATGGCGCCCACTTTTATAAAAGTGGGCGCTTTCAAGCTTATAAGCTTGATTGTGTCATCATGTGCAATGATGTTTATTTTTAAGTTGAGGTGTTCCAAAAATGCAAATACTGTTGTCTTATTTTGTTCTCCTGTTCTTTATAATAACAAACTGGGTTTTTTATGATAAAAAATTTGTTGTATTTGTATAAATGTTGTCTTGCACCGTTGTAGTATGCTCCTTCCCATGGCCTAATCTCAGATGAATACAGACTTCTGAAAGACATTTATATTTTGTAATTTATTCATAGTCGTGAAGCAGTATATTTATAGATTGGTGGGTATGCATGAAGAATCGGGGGAAGGGTAAATTCAGGATGCTAGTAGGAATCGAATATCCCTAGTATAGGGGGTATTCGGGGGATATTCGAACCCCTATTCTAGAACAGGTATGCTACTAATAGAATACCCCCCCTATACTATTAGTAGCAAAAACCAAAACGCTACTAGTTCGAATACCCTCGAATACCCCCAAAAAACTGAGAGTGTATTAGAACCTGTCTAATTTTATCTCAATTACCGAAAGATTTTTACGTCAATTGTGAAGCAAAAAAAAATGGCAAGAGCGAAAAGGATGCGTTAGATCAATTAGTTGTTAATCCCAAACTTCAAACTGGAGATTACGGGAAGTGAGAACGCTGAAAAAGGTAAATTTATTCAAAAACCAAGGTACTAGCAAATAATTTATTCTACATTGTTTGTTTTAGATCATTGCTAAAGATTCCAAAGTGATGGTTATTGCTGTTGCTGGCAAATGCTTATGTGGTCTGGCTAATGGACTGTAAAATAAGTTCTCTGCTTATGCGTTAGCAAACAACTCTTGGTCAAGTGTTCCTACCAGTAAGAAAACCCAGTATTCTCTTTAGGTCTGATGATTTTTCACTAAGGTCTGATGATTTGTATTGGCAATTATAACGATAACTTTTGTTTTCTTTTATCATCAACAGCGCCTTTAATACTAATTTTTTAAAGTTTGGCATTTTACGTTAGGAGGCAGAATAAGTGTGGAGTTAACTTAGCCTTTTCTTTTCTCTAGTTAGGGACTTCCTGGTGTTGCCGGAACTTCTGGCAATCCCGGAAAAGATGGTGAACCTGTGATGGTGTTTTTGGCTTACCGGGTGTCAGCGGTCTTCGCGGTGAGCGTTGATTCCCTGGCGAACGTGGACCTGTTGGTCCTCCTGGAGGTCCTGGTGAGCGCAGTCCTGTCGGTATGATGGGAGCTGACGGTCCTTCGGTAAACTATCATGATTTCAATCCGCCAAGATTCTCATGGATTGAAACAAATCATTTTCTTTCTCATTGAATAGAGTCAATCTGGTCCTAAAGGTGACAAGGGTCATGCTGGGCCTTCAGGTCTAGTGGTACGACATTTTTACTTTCTTTAATTCTTTCGTGTTGCGGGACTAAAACATAATTATTTATAATACGTCCAAAATTTCAGGGTTTGCCCGGTCAACGAGGCAAACCTGGTCTGTCTAGCGAGAAAGGTGAACGTGGAACTCAGGGCCCGATTGGTCCCAAAGTTCCTGCTAGTAAACAAGGTGAACGTGGTCTGCAAGGTATCATGAATCCTCCCGAAACTCCTGGAGAGCTGGCGGAACGCGATGACACTGGGCCACTGGTCAAACACGTCCACGAAACACTCTGCTTATTTGAAACGCAGCCGCGCGCGGAATTTGTTTTCCATTCAAATTACAAACTTGTAAGAATCGGTCGGAAATGTCCCTGTCTCTACACAAGACAACACACATAACAAAGGTGTAAAAAAAAATCTGCTGCGTTTGTTTGGTCGGTGACCGTGTCGATGTATCACCTGTGTGAATACATCATTTTAATTGGCATATAGGATTGAGGAAGAAGCTTTGCTTACGAGGGCATATAAGAAAGAAAAAAGGATTCAAAAACATCTCCTGCAGCGAGGCGGGTTTTCCTTCTTGTGGCTGGACAAATCGACTGGGATATATTTCACAATAAATAACTGAAAAGGGGACATTATATTAGGAAGGACTATTCCGCTTGTTGAATAGCTCTCCCATTATGTCTCGTGTTGTGTATATATACGAAGGGGAAATGAAAAGATGACTGATGTTTGCTGACATTTCCCATGCAGAAAAGAAGGAACTCGGGCCCACGTCTTTTGTTAGACCAGAGAAAAGCAGCCCAACAACAGCTCTTTAGAAGAAAATAATAAAGAACGAAGAAGAGAGAATGAGTAAGTGGTGAGTGTATGGTGAAGAAATTACGTGAGCTGTGCTAATCCCAACTTTTCTCAGGGACGACAAATTGCTCCCGTCCAATTCAATTACCAGATAGCAAATTTTGTAAATGAGTTCCTTAATATGGTGGCTCTTCCCCAAAATCCCGATGAATAGATCCATCATTTAGTCACTCTCTATAACTGTAAAGCTATTTTAATGTGATGTTGATTTACAATCTTATTTAAACCAACGACTAGCGCAATACAAATATTACGTTTACGTTCCGTGCGTTTTTGGCTTAATGACATTGCTCCTAGCATTATTAGGTTTCCAAAAGATAATGAAGAAAAGACAGTGATAGCACATCATTTTGAACAAGTAATTTATTGTTGTTTCCCTGTCTTTTTGTAAACATGTAACCTATAACATTATTCCTCTGTACAGATATCCGGTTTTCCTGGAGTATTGGGTTGCATCGGAAGCACCTACATTCCTATTCGAGCACCAGCGAATAAAAATAAATCTAGCTATGTTAATCACCAGCAACAAATTTCTATAACGTTACAAGGCATCTGCGATGCAAATGGAGTATTTTTGGATGTTTTCACTGGCCCACCAAGCAGAATTCATGATGCCAGTGTCTACAGGCTTTCTTTTGTCTACCAAAGACTGCCTGAACTTTGTTCGGGTGATGTTCACCTGATTGGCGATGAAACCTACCCGTTATTTGATCACATGCTGGTACCTTACCGGGAGCCAAACGATCAAACAAGCATAAACTATAACAGCGCTTTGCAACTATCTCGACAACCAGTAGAAAAATCTTTCCTCTTGGGATGGGACTGCCATCTAGGATCTAGCAATAAATGAATTTTTTGCGTGGAGGAAAACCACACACCCGCAAGAGGCGCTCCCACAGGGTGGAAAATCACTCTTTCGCCCCGATCCACAACCCGGGTTTTTTTATGGTAAAAACCCGCAAGAGGGTATCCCTTTTCCGAGAGGAAATTTACCCATAGTGGATCAACCATATATGACCATGCAAAAACTTACTTATGAAACTTGTTATCAATGGTTCATTTTATTTGTAGCATAGATTACATGTGAAACATTTTACTTGTAATACTTTTTAAAAATGCACAATTTTATCTATGTCATGTATTACAATTACAACATTTTACTTATGAATTATTTCTAAATTTGTTTCTAAAAATGTATTTTACTTGTGCAAAAATTTAATTTTGAATTATTACTTATGAAACTTGTTATCTACGGTTCATTTTATTTGTAATATTAATTACTTGTGAAACATTTTACTTTAGATACTTTTTACAAATGCACCGTTTTATCTATGACATTTATTACAAATGAACAACATTTTACTTGTAGTACAATTTAAATACGCACCATTTTATCAGTGATATTTATTACAATTGAAACATTTTAATTATGAACTATTTATAAATTTCTTTCAAATAGTTAATTTTACTTGTGGTGATATTTACTAATGCAACATTGCATTTGTGAAAATGATTTTATTCATAAAGGTTCTAATGAACATTTTTACTTGTAAAACATTGTGCTTCTGCAACAATTTATTAAGGAGGATAAGTGTCAATGATCAATTTTATTAGTGGAATTTTACTTGTGAACATTTTTATCTGTGAGAATACGTTCTTACGCTACGCAGCCAATTTCGGACTTTGACAGGTGGCAGCACGGAACCGTTGCCATGGCAGAACAAAAACAGCAGACAGTGCAAAGCGATATTCATTTTTGCACTTCTCTTTAAACCGTACAATGGCAACTAGGAAAAGAACTTACTCAAACGTTTCGCAAGATGAAGACCATTTTTATGTAATTAATGAAAGACCTGTCGACGATATTTCACTCGATTTTTTTTATAAGCCTCATACCATTACTTTGTTAACAACGGTTTCGTCATTGCTCTTATACTCGGCTTTCACAAGGTAACGCATGCTTTTTTGTAGTAAATTAAAGTTTGTAATTAAACCTATATGAAACGTTTCTACACAGGAATGATGACGATTTTAGAGAAAATGTGTGGGCCGGAGTTAGATGTGTTATTTTCATTTTCTTGGTCATATCTGTCCTTGCCTTTCCAAATGGACCTTTTACAAGACCTCATCCGGCTGTCTGGAGGATGGTGTTTGGACTATCAGTTTTGTATCTAATTGCGCTACAGGTAAAATTTGCTGCACTTCATTTGTATATATTTTCTAATAAAATGAAAATGATTTTATTACTACATTACAAATTTATTTTTTTGTGTCTCCAGTTCTTCCTATTCCAAAACTATCAAACTGTTAGGAGTATTTTGGTGTGGACTGATCCATCTCTTGAAAACTTCCACATTGATATGGACAAAGTGAGAAACTTGCATATTAATTGATGTTAGTCAATCCTAACTTTTTAATTGTAAAGGAATATGGTGTAAATTGTTCTGACGTCAGCCTAGAAAGGATTTGGTCACATGTAGATGTATTTGCTGCTTCACATTTTTTTGGATGGATAATGAAAGCTTTACTTGTTCGCCATTATGGAATATTATGGACGATCAGCGTAATGTGGGAAATCACTGAGGTATACGAACCAATCTTTTTGATTTTACTTCTTTTACCTACTGTCTACATTCATTTGCTGTCCACAGATTGCTTTTGCTCATCTTCTTCCTAATTTTGTTGAATGCTGGTAAGTTGGTTCTGTGAACAATTGTCAATCAGAATTTCAACACATATTGATTTTAGGTGGGATGCCATTATCCTTGATATTTTGCTATGCAACGGCCTTGGCATTTGGGTTGGAATGAAACTTTGTCATTACCTTGAAATGCGGGAATATAAATGGGAGTCGATTAAAGACATCCCAACCACATCGGACAAGATCAAACGAGCTGTTTTACAGTTCACCCCGGAAAGTTGGACGCACGTGCGCTGGCTAGATCCCCATTCTTCCTACATGCGCTTCCTCGCCGTTTGCCAGCTGGTTCTATTTTGGCAAATCACAGAATTGAACACATTTTTTCTCAAGCATATTTTTGAGCTTCCTCCGAATCATATGCTCAACTTGTGGCGCCTTGTCGTTATTGGGCTCATAGTCGCTCCCTCTGTCAGGTAGACAATCAAATTTCTTCTCAATTTGGTTAATGAATGGACATTCTTTATCGTTGTGTTTTTCTTCTAAAGGCAATACTATACTTATGTGACGGACCCCCGATGCACTCGCGTTGGCACTCAGTGTTGGGTGTTTGGGGCCATTTTATTCACAGAATTGATAATCTGTATCAAATTTGGCAAAGAAATTTTTGAACATACTCAAATCTTGACAATTGCGCTCTGGTTGGGTATTCAATCTATCCTTTCTATGATCTGTCTGTATGGTTGTGTTTTGTATCATCGCCACGAAGAAAAAAAGGTATACTATTTTTCTGTTGTGATTTTTCAAGATTCGAAGTAAAAAAATATTTCTTTCTTAGGCCAAGGAAGAAAAAGTGCCAAAACATAATTCCAGGACCGTCATGATCAATAACGGAGCGATTAAAAAAAATGGTGCTAACCAGCAACAACTTACAAGTCCAGTCAAACGAAAAACTAAAGCTTTTAAAGCTTATTAAAGCTAGGAGGATGCTACCACTCTCATCGCCGTGAATCTTTGTCTCTCTAGGAGAGAGTTTTAGATCAATTAATCGGTTGCCATAGACGAAGCACGATTTCTCGATTTTCGTGAGAAAGTGCATTAGTATGCTTTTTTTTTCTTTTTCATTCAACTTTATCAGCCATCTCCCCCTAGTCTCAATTAAGCTCAAGTCTAAATCAAACTGACTCTTTCGTCCTGTTGCCTCAGCGATTAAAATAGGACTACTCATAATATATTGTAAGTAATCAAAATGTTTAAGATTTAGAAGTTTATTTCATTTTGCCAATATCTTATCAGGATTGGGAAAAATTATTACTTTTCATTTGACTAAATTTTACACATTCACACGACTTGTCACAAATGATGACGATAGGCTTATTTCAAGTAATGGCATAACTATTTCAACAACACAGAATTGCAATCACTTAAATGTAAAACATTTAACAAAAATATTGAGAACATCGAATAAACAACCTTCAGGCAATCAAATAGAAAGGAAACGTGGCAATATTGGACAGAATTTCTTGGACGATCGTTTAGGTTTGGCGGGAAAAGGTGTACACATGTGCACAGTCTACAGACGCCTCATTGATTCCTTCTTGAACTTGTTTGCGATGAAACTAGAAAGACTTATACAAGGGGTAACTTTTGGACCATGTCGGTTAGTCGCGTTGGGACCTTGAACCGTCACACGCTGTTCGGGAGACATCAAGAAACGGCTGTTACAGGTGTCAGTAGAACGCCGTAGGGAACTGTTGGGGCCGGTGACTAGATTGCGTTGTGGACCGTTGGGCGTAACGTAGTTTTCACTACAAATACAAAGCCAGCAAATTCAGTTAATGGTGTAAGTGAAAAAACTTCCAATCAAAAGTAATACCCCAAAAGAGAATAATTGTTTCCACGATAGAGGGATGATACCAGTGTGCTGACGATGGGTTGGTGCATCGGTTTGCAACGATGGCCGACGTCATTCGGTTCCAGCTCTTTCATAGGTGAGTAGAGATTTGCTATGTCTTTGAAGGTAGATAAAACTGACGGGCTTGATTTCAATGACGAGAGTGTCACGGTGTGTTTAATGCCACTTCGTAATTTTCACGAGAAATTAGAGAATTCTAGAACAAACTTAAAATACGATTGCCACAAAGAATTTAGTCATACCTCAAGGTCAAATTTTTGATTGTAGAAAAAGATTCATCACGCTCTTGGGAACTTGACAGGATCAACTGGGCCTTTTGCAAGTCAAAGTCAGTGCTCTCTAAAGCCAATTGAATTACGGTTTCTTCCTCGTCAGGAAAAAATTTTTTTAGTTCTTCTTTGACTGCAAAAATAGATCAAATCACACATTTAAGTAAAAGAGGGGCAATAGAATTAACATCTCTGCTATCATTGCAGTTGACGTGATCATAGCAGTCATTCCCTATTACTTGTTTGCATCTCAAAGAGCGAGGGGAGCTTCTTTATGATGACAACTTCTTCTTCAATTGGTTCATTCTCGATGATACTAGGGGCCGGTGACATCACACTGTGCCGAGGGGTTAATGGCGTCGGTTTATCCTTCTTCTGATGGCCAAGTGTCAGCAGCTGCTGCGTCACTTGGTTGACATTATTGTCCATTCTGCTTTCAACCGAAAATGGATCCTCCCGTTAAATCTCTGAGATGGTAATGAGATGAGCAGATAGACTTTATACGATACCCGACGAGCAGATCCAGCAGGAAAGTTTCCTCCGCTTTCGGGAAAACGCTTTTCAAATACCTTAAAAGTAATCCCCACCGTTTGGTAGTATTGTCATAAACATATAGGTTCAAATGATTGTTTTTATTACTTTAATTTGATTTTAGGAGAATGATGTGGACGGTTTGGTAAAGGTGAATGGATGGGTGTATTACTGGTCGTGGAGAAGGCTCCGCCGAGTTTGGAATTCCGCCCGTCGCTTGCAGTCTCACTCCAGGCATGAAGCGAAGATGGGACATAGAATGTCGGTGGAAGGTGTCGCATAGGCGGAGTGGCTACTGAGGCTGGGCCTGGCATCGTCAACGGATATTTGAGAACTTGAAGGGCGCTAACAACCACAGCTTCACGGTAATGATACCTATAATTAAGTTACAGAGCAAAAAAAAAAACGTTGAAGGGAAACGTCTCAGAAATTCAAAGTAACATCTCCGTCAAACGCACAGGGCAAAAAGCTTTGACAGATAGAGTTCCCGCTGGGGGATCAATATGTCAAAACGATTAATCTTAAAATGGGAACCATTAACTTGTTTCCACGCGAGTGGAGTCGACTTGGAGCCACTTTAAACATGTTTCTACATAAGACGCGCTCGCCATTCCATTTCCACCTCAATAGGTACATTTACACAAAGATGAACCAATCGTTGATGCCGACGTGGCGTATCGATCGAGACGTTCATCATCAGAGAGGCGGTCTCTCTGTTATTATTTGTGTAGTCACCCTTTTCTTGGCATCATTGCATCTGGAGCCAATCGATCAGCTACGATGTGGCGTTCCGTTTGGATTTTTTTTTTTTTTTGCTTACTTGATCATAAGTTCTTTGACGTCGTATTCCCTTGCGGTTGGAAACAAAGAGCAGATGCGTTGAAGCATGGCTTCGACGTCGGGGCAGCCTGGCTTATCGGCCTGACGGATCAGTTGCATTATGTCCGCACGTTTGTTCAAACCACCGGACTGAAGGAAGACTCGAGGCGAGTTGGGGGCCGATGCGAAACCTCTGCTCGCTTGCAGAACGATGGCGTCTCGTTTGGCGTGAGTTGCGGGAAAGGCCATTTCCTGCACAAGATAAAGTAAAAATTCATGTTTCTACTTTTTTTTTTTACATTTGTGTCAATCACGGAGTTTTATGACACAATGTAGCGTTCCATTTACCACCGCATAGTTAGGGGGTTGGGTTTGGACATCTTGTAGTAACCACTCTATTTGTTTATTGTCTCATCGTTTATTGATGTTTTTTTCCTATTGGGTGGGGGAGCGCTCCAGACAAGGCGCTCGTTAATACTGCAGTTGGACGTCAGACCTTTAAACATTAAACGAGTATAGGGATCCTCTCTTGTGGTTCTATAGCTTTTTGGAAAAAATTCATTCCCTTTCTGAAGTACTGATCCAGGCTTAATTTTCAATAGGTTGGCTAAGTATGTCGTAAATGGGTTGAAAATGGAGAATTGAACCGACTCTAATCCCCACCCCTTAATTAAAGAAGGGCCAAAATCTTGTTCAATGTATACCCCTTAATTCAACACGTACATCTAGCGAAACTGTTTAACAAATATCGAACATGTGGGAGAACTAAAAACCCTAGCACCTGAGCTTAAACTGAGAGACTCACAGGTGAGATGTAGAGAAACAACAACTTGTGCACCCTAATATCAACCTCTATATACATATTTGTGTGACATGGACGTGTGATACTCGAGAGACCGTGTAAAAAGTAAATGAGAGTGGTGGTAGAGGAACCACAGTAGCACGGAATTTGTTTGCATTGCGGTTGAGCAGTCCCCCACCATACCAAACAGAATCCCCAGTTGGCTGAATCTTTTTTTTTCTTTTCCCGCCGACAGCGCAACGCGGTGTCAACATATCCCCCTCGCTTATGGTAGGCAAGATTATATTCAAAAAAAAAAAAAACCAAAAACACTTACACCGTTGTTGAATGATGGTTATTGGGAAGCACTTTGCTGTGGTTTTTTTTTTGTCACAGTAGACGGAGAACAACAAGAGCAGAATGCACGCGTGTGTGTCGTTCCTCTTATTCTTCAAAGTCAACTACAAGCGCTGCCGGGCAAGCACACACATATATAGACACATAGAAGAATCTAAATCCTCTTTTTGCCCGTGATACCTTCTCTCATACATATACTGTATACACAGAGCTGTGTAGTAAATGTTCCCTCCCCTCTAGCTCCAATGTGTAGATGGAAGCAAAGTCTGCGAGGAGGAACATGCCTTTGTTGGGACCGATTTATTGATTGAACGAATGAAGAAACATTAATGCGCATGTGCCACGCGCGATAAACCCTCCCACTTTTTCATTTTGACGTCGCCGAGCATCTAGATTCATACGATCACCTTGTTATTTCTTTTTTCTTTACTATTTCTCATTTGCTCCAATGAATTTTAACGTTGCCATCATTAAAACCTGTTAGTTCGAAAATGCTCCACTGTTCACCTGTGACGTGCGCGAGCGATTTGTATAGCGTCATGCTAGAGATACCCAATTGCATGCAACACGACAATCGCTTGATCCAATTAGGTTTCATTAGAGAAGGATAATGGCCTTTTCGATTGTATACGAAGGGTATTAGGCGGTGATGAATGATAGCACGAACCAAATAGAAGTAGGGAACTTTTAAAACACTCTGCTAGTCATGTACTATTTAAAATACAAGAGGGAAAACACGATTCGGCATTTGATTTAGAAAGGGGTAGGCAAATGGCGTGGTATGGATTGTGTCCTGCATTTGGGGATTCTTAGCTATTTTGTCTTTATTCGATTAGCGAAGCAGTTCGCAAGAGCACCAAAATCTCGCAATCCAATTATCAGGATCCAAACTTTGCATTCTTCACTGACAAAAATAAAAAAAAAATTAAAAAAAATTAACGTACTGTGGCGTTGACGTAAGAGGGAAGCTAGTTCGATTGCTGGGAAGGCAAAAATTCATGGCTGTAATTTAATTACGGGAATAAGAGGATGTAAAGAGTCTTATCAAATCTTGAAAGTTGGGTGTTGCTTTGATTATGCTTACAAACACGATTTCATTCTATTTTTTATGTATGCTTTTTAAACATTTTGTCAACTACCAAGTTTCCCGACGTCCAGCTTAGTTCGTAAACAACAAGCGTCTCTGATAACCTTTTGAGCAATCAATAATTTCAAATGGCGCGCTTTTATTAAGGAATACGTCAAAGAACCGCTCAGTGATAGCAACCTTAAAAGCTATTAAATTTTCGGAGAATTTGATGCTTCATGTGAAAGAAACCATGAGTTTTTCCAGTTTTAATTCTTTCCCCTGGAATTTTTTACGTTATTTTACTGTTACGTGGCTATGGTACTTTAATAATTGTCCGCTAGGTGGTTTTCATATCTAACCTATCGTGCTCGTCTCGAAATTCGAAGTCTTGACGTCTCCGGGAGTGTGCTGATATCTTTCTGATGTGGGAAGCTTTAGTGCATTAACTTTCAGTTTTCACGTGATTTTGTGAGGACGTCTTTTGCAGATAAGATGGAAAAGAAGAGCCAGTGCATACACGCTGAACATCCTGGGTTTTCTGGACTTGCAGAACTATCGTCGAAAGCTAATTTGAATGGGATTTCAAAGAGTCTCACGTCCCTTGCAGAAGACGTGAGAAAAACTTTGGTCTTTTTATTTTTATTTGCCAGCACTAAACAATAAAATAAAGTAAAATTTTTAAATAATAATAATATGGTTGTTTTGATTTTAGGCCCATTGTCAAGCATGTAAAATTCCAGGTCGTAACCTCTGGCTTTGTTTACATTCAAAATGCTATCGTATACTGTGTGGTGAAACTCACAAGGATCACAGTAGTGATCATTTTCAAGTTTGTAAAGAGCTCAATTCAAATTTAAGCATATATATTGACCATAACTATCTCATTTCAGGACTACAATAACCATTGCTTGCATTTGAATTTAAACACCTTCAGAATTTGGTGCTATAAATGTGAAGGTGAAATGTTTCCTCTCAACAATGATCCAGTCATCAACCAAAATCTGTTGACTTTGTTTTCCAAAGAGAATGTACAATCTGATCATCTGCCAAGAGTAAAATGTGAAACTCGAGGTACCACTGAAAATTATTCCTATTTGAAGCACTATGTTTATGTGCACCATTTAAACCACACAGGAATTGTTGGACTTCAAAATCTTGGTAACACATGCTACTTGAATGCTGCCCTTCAAGCTTTATCAAATGTGCCTCCAATGACTCAGTATTTTCTTGAATGCATGCCTATCACAGGTATTACCCAATGATAACTTGTTCATAGCAAATAGTTGTCCATACCCAATAAGAAATTGCATTCTTTGCTACAGATCGAGACAAAGAAATCAAAAGAACTTCATTAGCCAAAGCATATAGGAACTTAATCCAGAATGTGTGGAGTGAACATCCTCCCTCAACGATTGCACCAACTTCCGTTCTATATGCAGTTAAGCTGGTAAAACACAAAAAAGAAAACACTATTTTGGATCACAATCTGAGTAGCCGATTCTTTTGCATCGCAAATGTAGGTATTTCAAATGTTCCGTGGGTTTCAGCAACATGACTCGCAGGAGTTCCTCCGCTGTTTTATGGATCAGCTTCATGAAGAGTTAAAAGGTAGGATGGGCAGGTTTTGTAGAAGTCATTAGCCACTTAAAAGTTTTTTTTTTTTTTTTTTTTTTTTTTTCTCAAATAAAAGAACCCTTCTTGGATGCCCGAGAGCGGGAGGAACTCTCCGAGAATAATCAGTCGGACGAAGATTCCGAACAATCTGAATCCGAATCATATTTGACCTGTGATTCCGGTGTTAGCGATGACGAAGGGTCATCTCAATCAGGTCCAAATGCAACCTATCGTTCCGGACGTCGCAAGAGAACTAGAAGTTCATCGGATAGTGAATTCTCTGACGCGTTGGACAGGTAATTTCATCTAAAAACGTAGAATTTTAAGCTTAAGATTTTAGTGTTATTGTTTTAGATCTCCGTCTCCTCGAAACACATCCGTTGAGGCATCTAACAGCTCATCCGTGAAATTTCGTAGTATTGTGTCAGATGTCTTTGACGGGCAGATTCTTAGCTCCGTCGAATGTCTGACTTGCAATTTGGTAAGGCTAGAGATGCAAAAGTGTTCTGAATTGTTGTAAACTATTTTGATGTCTTAGATTTCGAACCGAATGGAGACTTTCCAGGACCTATCTTTGCCGATTCCCAGTCGAGACCAACTATATGTAATTCATCAGTCGGTGCCGCAGACATGGAGCCAAAGTGAAGACGAGGTAGCCTAATTTATTTTTATAAAATAATCGAACCAGCCCACCATAAATGTTTGTAGAGTGTTAAACAAGGGTGGATGTCTTGGATGTGGAATTACGTTTGGGGCTGGTTTTGGGGACCAAACGGTCATCTGTATGATTGCCTGTCTGCGTTCTTTAGTGCTGATGAGCTCAAAGGCGATAATATGTACAGGTAACCTTCGATACCAAATGACTAAGTTCTTATTCCAGTAATAATGAGAACGCGTTGTTTTCCTTTCATTCTAGCTGTGAAAAGTGCAAAAAGCTCCGTAATGGTATAAAATTTTCTACAATAGAAGTTTTGCCAGAAGTCTTGACTATTCACCTCAAACGCTTTCGCCATGAGCCGATGTTTAGTTCTAAGATCTCCTCCCACATATCGTTTCCGATCCGGGGATTGGACATGAAGCCTTGGTTAACTCGAGGTATCATTTAATTCTTTCTCCATCTTTAGCCAACCAATGATTTGATATAACTTTGACTTCGTTTACGTTTTTTTTAGACTGTTCCTCGAAAATAACCATTTATGACTTAATTGCTGTAATTGTGCATCACGGCACAGCTGGTGGTGGTCATTATACTTGTTACGCCTTGAATGAACCTTCTTCCCAGTGGATGGAGTTCGATGACTCGTCAGCGAGACCGGTGTCGGTCGAAACAGTGGCGAATTGCCAAGCCTATGTTCTGTTTTATCGTAAAAGACGAACAAATGAAATGGATGATTTTCGCCGACATATAGCTAATTTAACACATCAGGAACTAGACGCCCAGTCAAGTACTGTAAAGTGAACGTTATATTTTATCAAAAAGTAATAAAAACTCTCTACTTAATTCCAGATGGAGGCCTATTGCAATTTTACATTTCATGCAAATGGTTTTGCAAGTTTAAAACGTTCGCTGAACCAGGAATGATACACAATCAAGATTTTTTGTGTCCTCACGGAGGCGTACAACCGTTGAAAATCGAAAGGCTCGAAGAAGTGTGTTTACCAGTGAGTGCCGTTGTTTGGGAAGCCCTGCATACAAGGTACTATATTCATTCGTAGAATAGAGACCAGCAGTGTATAAAAAAGGGTTTCGGCTGCCAGGTTCGGTGGTGGCCCAGCATGCAATCGACTTTTTAGGTGCCCTATGTGTCACCAAAAGCAAGAAGTGATGGACAAGAGGTGAGGTGACCTACATTCACATTATGTTATGCTTCAGACTGTGGAAACTGTACATTCATTATTGCCTTTAAGACGAAGAGAAGAGCTCGACACATTTCTCGATTTGCAAAGAGATTTTCAAAACGAAAAATCCTCTGTTCCTATTTATGCCATCGCTATGAATTGGTTTCGAAAGTGGGAGAATTTTGTTAAGAACAGAAACTCCTCTTTACCCGGGCCGGTAGAAAATCTACCGATAACCATTTTGCGCAACGGTAATCGGGTTCTCAGACCATGTAAGTTAATGTTTAAATTCATTATTGTATAAAAATATTTTAACAAGGTGTTGTTAATAGCTTCTGATTTCGCGCAACTGTCGGCCGCTCTTTGGCATTTGTTTCATTCACACTACGGTGGAGGACCTGAAGTCATTATACGTTCTTAACTATTGCAGATCTTCAAAGATTTTATTTTGAAACATCGTGTTAGTCTAACCTGGTGCCCGCATATCAGAAGCATTTATAAAGTAAGGCATACAACCCATAAAGCAGAAACCAACAATACAGAGCCAAAGAACTGCTCATTTGAAATTAGATGTGTCACAGGTCTTTTTTTGATTTGAGATAATTTGAACAGTTGATAAACTGCAATGACAATATGTAAAAGATCCGGTAGCATGAAGAAAATGTCTCTTAGCACTTGATGCAGTTCACCTTCCTGTTTGATGACATTTGTGACAAATTGATCCCATCCTGCTGTGAGTACATGGAGGATGGCTATATCAATAATAAAAAGCAATTTACCAGATGACAATTCAATGTTGAGATTGGCAAGCTTCAACACAAAAAAAGTACTGCATATTTCTGTGAAGGAAAAGAACATCTGGTGATAAAATTGTGAATAGAAATCATCATTGTAGTAGTTTACATATCCCCAAAATGAGTAATAATGAGAGTAGACCACACTGGCAAACAATATGAACATGGTATAACGAAGCTCTTTTGTACTCCACAACTTCAAAAGATACTTCATTGATTCATAGCAAACAATAACATATAGGACTGTTAGCAGCCAAATTTTGGCTGACTGTTCTGTTGCATTAAAGTAAATATGCTTGTAGCCACTTATTCCAGCCTCATAGTTTCCTAAGCAGAACAAATAACACAAAAAAATACTGCATTACAGTTATGAACATAATTCAATGACTTTATTGATATACCTTTAAAAACTGTATCCCAGCATGAGCAGGAGCATGTTTTTTTGTCAATGGTTCTATTGTATTGCTTCCACAATTTTGAAAAAATTATCATGTGAATAACGGGAATCATGAAAGGAAGAAGAATGGCAAGAAAAATAACCCAAAATGCAGGCTTTTTGTAGGGAGCCCATGTTAAGATCATTCTAGATTGATGAGAAACAAAGTTTCGAAACATTTTTCAAGGCACTTATTCGGTTGAACTGATGGACGCCAATAACAACTAAGACTTGAGATTACACGATAACAAGGAATGCACAAAGGAATGCTGAGTAATTTTCACATAAGGATTTCGCTTTCACGATAGCTAACTAGGGTTTTATTGGAATTATAAACTTTGCATTACAGTTGTGTTTGAACAATTAAAAAACAAAAATGTCAACAAACATCGTCTGCGCTCTCACCGTTTTTAAATGGCAAAAATTTACACCGGCGCCAAACGAATCAATATTCGAGAAGTGAAAAATTTATTAAGAATTAAGATTAAGTGATTAACATATAACTTTTTGATTCCTGTTATCCTGATCCTGTCTTTAACGTAACGTTTTCCTAACGTCATGACTCATAAATTTCTAACCTTCTAAATCTAAACCAATAAACAAGATAGAGGCTGGTGGCTATAATGCGTTTACCACATGTTTTGTTTAACTTGTTAAGCACGATAAGCTTAAGCCTAGGAATACTAACTCGTTCATTATCAGGGCAATTAATTTTTTAAAAGGCAAGGAGAGATAATTAAAGTTAAGGTTAAAGAAAAGTAAATGTTCGTGTTCGTAAAAGTTGCAAATCTTCGAACTTTTTTCTCACCAAAAAAGTTATGTTTTTCCCTCGAGAAAAGATTAGAGAAACAATGCAGTAGCCGAGGTGGTAGCCTGGTAGGGAAAGGGTTAGGAAAACATCGGTTTTGTTTTGCGATTTTCAAATTCATATCAGCATTCATCACAGACAGACAGGCAGGGACAGGCAGGGGCAGGGGCAAGAGGGTCACTCTCTCCATTTTTGCTTCTGTTGACTTTGAGGACAAGTGCACAATAGGTTACACCATTTTATTGCTTCAATTTCATCATACTTAAAGTTTTACGGGTGTTAGTTGCTCACCGAGAAAAAAAAAACATGCTATGATGGCAGAGTAGCAAGTCCTTCACTTCACTAGGGCACAACTAAAGATACACGTGGTTTTGGACGGGCACCGAAAAGTTGGATTTTGAAGGTACGATATTTCTTTAATGTCCTACTGAAACGCAAAGTAGCTGTAATAGATTTTTTCTTTAAATTCTGGTATCAATTATTAATATTAATAAATAATCATAATTTAATAAATATTTATTATTATTGTATTATTATTGATTAGTTCAACGCCATCTTGGCTACCCATACGTCCCTTTAACTGTAATCGAAGTCTTGAGTCTAGATTATTGATCTAAAGAATTAGTCACGTAGCCACCTATATCCTGCAGATAAGCATGGGAATTGTTATCCGAATCTTATTTGACTATTTACGCAAGCTGGAGTGAATTCTTGGTTGAGAATGTTCGTTTTCGATTAATGTTTGCAATATTATGCATTCTATACTACTATTAATTTAAGGAAGAGCGTCATTTTTAAGTTAACTGGTATACAATACGGTTAATAACAGAAGTTCATTTTTGATTAGCCCACCCAGAAAGGGACAATGTTCACGCGTTTTGCAACCCTGTATTCAGGACGTAGACGTACCCGATTACCCGTCTTTACCCACAGTCGCTCCCGGGCATGTTGTTTTTCAACTCGTGTTCATTACATGTGCTGATCTCACTTCCAAAGAAGCTCTTGGTTCGCTCTGTTGCTTTTCAAACTAAATTCTACGTAGTTTATAGTTTTGCTGAACGTGGAATTTAGAATTAATCAAAAATGAAGTTCTATGAGATGGGAATAGTTTTAAAACACCCTTGGGAACAGGTCGTGCAATCGTTTTGGCAGCGTTATCCTAACCCATATAGGTAACAAAGGTGTGTTGATTCTTGATCTTTCTTTGCATTAATTGTATGGATGCATGTTGCAGTAAACATGTTTTGACTGAGGATACTGTCCAGAGAGAGTTGGTGTCTGGAAAGCTACGCTCTGTCAGATTCCTGACTAAAACTGGACAGGGCCCACGCTGGGCAGACAAGTTTGTTCCTCATCAACTTGTGGGGATAATTGAAGAATCAATTGTTGACCCTAAGAAACAGAGTTTAACAACTTATACCCGCAACATTGGTTATAACAAAATTGTGGCAAGTGCATTTACTCTATAATTATTAATTTTCTACAAAGTAAAAAAAAAACTTTTCTAATCTGTTATACATTTCTGTAACAGAGCATCACAGAGAAGGTGGAATATCACCAAGATCCAACCAACCCCCAACAAACACTTGTGCAAAGGCAGGCCTGGATTGAATCGCAGTTCCATATTGGAACTCTTAGACGCCCAATTGAGGCTTTTATATATGATCGTTTCCGTAAAAACTGCTCCAAGGTAGGTGGACTTCATAATTTTGTTAACGCCGGGTTTCATATTCCTGGTTGCGCATTATTTTGGGAAACAGGCTTCAAATGGATTCCAGTGGGTTTTATCCAAAATGTGGACCAAGGAACCAGTCAATTCCCCAGTCATTCTTAATGATATTGCTCTAGAAGCAGCAAGACGAGCTACGACAATTGCTTCCCATGCCAACGCAAGGCTTAGTTCTTAGAGAAAAAAAAAGAATCATTCTTGTCTTTCAGTTGTATTGTTGCACATTCGGAACGCCATTAGCCTTTATATGCAATATTTCAGATCATCTTAGGTGGTTTAGTTGGAACTCCTAAAGACCAAATGTTTATCAGTAAATCATGTGCACGAAAAGCGGTTACTTCTAGGAAGTCGTGACATTACCTTGTTTGTAACAGTATCGTCACCTTAGGTGGTGAAAAAAAAATACATTCTTTATGTTTATTGATTTATTTAACTGGAATTTCATTGTTTCTTATTGTGATTATTGATTTGTTTGTGCTTACGCGTTTGCCTGTGTGACCCCTCCTAATTAGATTTATGCCTTCGTACAGAAATAATCCTTTTAATGTTCAGTACTTTGTCTACGTGGAAGCAGTAAGGACGCTAACGATGGCGTTGGGTAAGTTTCGTTTGATTATTTGTTGTTGAAAACTTGAAAGTAATAGATATTTTTTTTATTAGACGCAGAAAACAAGGATGCTGTATATGGTTCATTCAAATACAGTGATGGCAGCGAATATATAGGCGAGTGGGACCAGAATGGGCAGCGACACGGTGTAGGGCAACTTACTACTCCCGATGGTTCGGTATATTCAGGTCAATTTAAACTAGGACTGTGCTCTGGTTTAGGTGTACTTGTTTTCTCGGACGGTGCAAGGTAATAATGTAACGAGCGTTTAGCCTGTCAATATCACGAGCTTAAATGTCTTTTGCCTTGTGTGTTCAAGGTACGAGGGGACATTTTCCGAAGGCTGGTTTCACGGACCAGGAGCATTCTGGAGATCAGACGGTATGAGATATGAAGGTGAATTCCGTGGCGGCCGGATTTGGGGTCAAGGTAAGAAAAATAAATTAAAATAAATTAAAATAAGCTATTTATTCTAGTAAACATTTATTATTTGAACTAGGTTTGGTGACTTTTTCGGACGAAAGCAACGGGTTTCCTCGCCATGAAGGATATTTTCAAGATTGTAGATTTATGCGCCGAGCCAAGTGCGGTGACGCAATTCAACGAGCTCAGAAAGTCGCATTAATGGCTCGGGCTTTATGCGATGAGCACTGAGCAGTTCATTCTTTTACGACCCTCTTCTTGAAGAAAGTGATGATTATTCGTGAACCAGAATCAACAGATTTTATTCAAACTAGGTGTATTACTTGTTTTATCTGGTGATAGCTGTCGTTGAATTTGCTAGCAGTAGATGTTGAAGAGCAGTGGACTGTTTCATCCGGGCTTGCAGTAATATATGACTGGCTACTCCGATACGAACGTCCATTAATGTCAGTTCTCCTTTTATTCGAATTAAAACTTTCTTCAAGTTAACTAGGGGAGCTATTCACATTATGACGGAAAAAAAAATTTATGTCACCGAAGTGAAATGAGAAACGTATATGGATTTCAAACTGCGGGAACTTACTTCCGTCAGTCATGTTGAGACTACGTTCATCAAGCTCGTTCTTGATGTGTTGTATCTCGTCATTTAATTGGTTTAGTTTATGGTTACGTTCCTCTATCCCGACTGTGAAGTAAAATATTGCTATTTATCTGGAGAATATCCCATTTTAGGTGATCGACGTACCACTGAATTTGGTGTATTTTTCTTCCACCTGTTTAAGCTGTTCCTGAGTCTTGCTGTACTGAGTCAACAATCCACTGAGCTGAGAATTTAGGTATTTTTCTCTCGTTTCCACACGTTCCATGTTCTTCTCGATGTCTGTGCTGATCTTTTGCAGCATTGTTCGAGATGAGCTCATCGTATTTGACACACCTGCACTGTATTTTGATAGCAATTCTAGTCGTGACCTCCAATCCCGGGGATCTTTTTTGCCCCAAAACAAAACTTGTGAGTTATTTTTTTTTAACATACAGTTATTGATTGTTGTGGGCCATGGCATTACTTACCAGGCTTCATTGCGAGTTTAAGTCGTGGAATGACACGTTCAACTTCGATCTTCCAAGCTTCAGCATCAGCATTCGATTCCAGTACATCAGCTCGCATTTGACTTACGTGAGGGGTAATAGTTTGAACATTAAGGTTGAAGAAGTCTTTATCGTACTCGTCGTCGTCACTTCCATATTGAGCAGCCATTTCTTCCTCTACCTGATCCAAATCAAGTTCATCTCCACTTCCGTTCTCCTCTTCTACAACTTCCTCTTCGTCTTTTTCCTGAGGCCTGTACGACATTGAAGTTAGATTTACGTAATAGGTGTTTGCTGTCTTTTTCTCACTGATCCCATAAAAAGTTGTTGATTTTCAATGCGTAGTCAGCCAACCGATCAAGAACGAAAACAACGTGCTCGCCGTAGCCCTGCTTCAGTCTATTTGGTGGGAACTCGATAGCGACTCCCTAAGGTATATGGCGGGTGTCCATCCGTTTTATTAATTTAGTAAGGAAAGTAAAAGCTAAGATTATCGTACTAAACGGCGAACGTGGTCCAATATATTTGATATTGCGGCATTGGGGTCATCAGATTCCTGGGGTGTATCGAATTTTTTTTTGCCTTTTCTTATCAACCACGCAGCTGTAACAACAAACATGTAAAATTGCTCCCCCGGATTGGTAGGTATAGCAAAGTAATGTCTAAATTTGAATCGTTATTCGGATTTAATTATTGATGTTTAGTGATAGGTTTCTTTATTATTAAGTGTACCTTGGAAAAGGTTTAATGTTGAATTCGTTGGCGAATTCTGTTTCGTATTTGAGGAGCTTCATCTTGTCAATCAAATCCTCCATTAGAGTAAATACCGTGAAAGAAGCACCTGGACCCAGTTGCCCGATTTCGTTGTCAGCGGTTGATTCATTTCGGTTGCCATTTACACCAGAGTCAGATTTACGGGTTGACTTCTCCATTTGCACTTCGTTTATAGTTACCTAAAACCTCGTATTGCACACGTACTGTTCTAACCTGTTTGTTTGGCTTCCATCCGTAAGGTTACCTTGGTTACCACGAATCCATCAAACTTAACATCACAACGATATTAGTGTAATATAAAACCACTGCCATCAGCCAATCTTACGGAATTTGTATTCACCAATTATCTCAATGAAATGAATTAGAACTAAAAAGAGCATACGTTGCATATAATCACACTGAAGACATAGCAGGTCATTTCCATTCAAACTTCGCACATGCACAAGCAAAATATAATATGCACACAAGAAAATATTATTAAATGACATAAGTTTAAAGTGTGAAAAGCCGTCCAAGGCAGCAAATCACATCACATCGGTGGTTAATTATTTGTTAAGATACTCAACAAACTCTCAGGCGTTATTAAACTAGTTACAGCTGGACAATGGGATGAGTTGAGCCGTAGTTAAACGTTACCAATGGAATGCGATTTGCTGCGTTGTCCTAGCAAGCAACTGCCTCTGGACTGAAATTAATTTGTCAAAATGTACAGGTTAAGGAATGACTTGCTAAAACTTTTTGTACTCTTTACCTCGGGGGGAAAAGAAGAGCAGAATTTGTTTCTACCCAATAGGTTACCGCAAAAGATAACAAAAGGACTACCACTCCAAAGACGAATATGGAGACTGCCTGGAGCGAGGAAGCTTTTAGAAATATTCGAACTGAGAAAGTCTCCCACCTGGATTCTGTCCAGGAAGAGTATTCTCCCGATGCCCAGTCGTAATCTATTTTAAATTTAGGTATATAATATATTTTTTTAAAATTAAAATATCTAAATAGACCTTCAATTTCAAAGGCTGGGCTAACCGCGTAGGAAGTTTTGATAGTGCTGCGATAACATGTTCCGCTGGAATTGTTTGATTCGTACTCTCCCATCCAGTAGTAATGGTAAATCTGTAGGAAAGTGCTGACAAGTTAAACGACGCTGAATGTTTGGATTGGAAAAAATCATACATACTTCATTGTGATCACTGTTTATACAAGCTGTCTTGTTAATATCAAGTGGATCTCCACTGACCATCGCCAAAAGGTGCCGGGTCCGTAGCGAAAGAGCCTTGTAGGCACCATCACCATGCGTCACACCCACATAGGTCGGCAAAATGCTTCCAGTAGCTAAATTGTTCCTACCGTTTAAAAGCCAACTGAAGAGGCTGCAATTGGCGTTGACCAGGTAGCACTCGAGAATGCTCTCCAACTATACAGTTAAGATTCCCACTCTAAAACGCACTTAATTTTTTTTAATGATTGAAAAACCTACCAAAGTCACGTTTGCTACGATGTTCGTAGGCATTTCATCCCTTGTAGCCAATTTATAGATAGCAGCTGATACCGTCTGAGCAACCTCAGCCAGATGCTTTGATAACTTCGAAGAACTAATTGTCTGAAATGTATCCCATTCGTTGTTGTAAAACTGATTGGTAAATGCGTTCTTGTGGTTGGAGATCAACAGCCCTGGGATGCTCAAATCTTTTTTGAGAAAACTTTGAAGAGAGGCTGGTGGCAGTGGGATTGAAGCATTGACAGACTCTACAGTAAGATTGCCCTGATTATTCATAAGGGCATTGATCAAATTCATCACCTATTGAGGTAGAAAAAATTAAGTAATATTGAAAGTATCTTTAATCAGGCAGGATTACGTTGGAGTCAACCCGTATATCACTCCTCGATTTGGGATCCGTGTGCAGATAAATTTTTTTATCACCATGAGGAGCTAGAGAACCAAGCTCAATCCAATATTTAATATGTTCGAGCCCAATCAGAGGACTTTGCGATGGATTTTCTTCTTTCAACGGCTTCGGGAATTTCCCTGTATAGAAGAAATTAAATAAGTTGATGTGTTTTGCATAATTGAAGATGTGGAATCAACCTAAAGTCATTTCGTAGGCCATGCGACTAGATCCGATATAGTCGAAAGCTTCGCCATTAAAAAGTACCAAAAAGATATTTTCGATCTCCTCACGACGGATATCGAACTTGAACTTGTTAATCATATCTGCAATAGCTATCAGAGTAGCCATTCCTGTAATGGCTGTATCGGCACCAACTGACAGACCATCGAATATTGATGCACTGTCTAATCTGGCAGAGATGAAGATGACGGAGTGGTTGCGAACGGGTCCGCTACTCTTGTTTGCGGCCAATACAGGGACAAAAATATTGACATTCCCCAAAGGATCACAGTACTCGGCTATAAGATCAAGTATGTTCTGTTAGTTTTTGCTTAAAAGATGATGTAATCATAGACGGTGGCTTACAAGGTTGTGGATTGAGTAGCATGTTGAGACGTCCCCGTCGAAGGCACGTTGGTGTATCCACCGCGGCCCACATAAAAGCCTTCAGTTCAATAGCACATAAAGGATAGCTGGGGGGCGTACCTTCTATTGGTCGATTGAACTTCAAATAACACTGCAACGACAAACGATATTAGACAACTTAACATGTTGAACAAAACTAAAATAATTTACATCATCAAGCAGGACTGATTGATTTAGCTTGGTTTCATTGATGAAAAAAATTGGGAATTGGAAATCTTCAAATAAAATTGCATCTCCAGCAGGATTCCATGGGTTAGAATCACAGTAGGAAGAAAATTCATCATTTTTATACAGTCCTATGAAGAAGTAAAATTATGCACAAATGAAAAAAATACATAAATACATATATAATAACATTTTTTCAAAGCCACTAACCAGTAATTTTGTTGGGACATGTTAAGTCATTGGAATAAGGTGGTGCTGGAGATGGATTGTGAAATGTAGTATCAGTTTGGTTTAGAACTACTATGCCAGCAACTTTGCCTGAATTTTTCAGTGACATCAGGTTTTCTCTGAAATTTTAAGGACAGTTTATGCAAGTTATTTTTATCTGGATTGTTGGTACCAAGAAAAACTGTTTTCCGAACCTTCTAAACAAGTCCGGAGCTAGTAAAACCACATATGGAGCATCAGGGCCAACCTCAAGAAGCCAATCAAAATCCAGTTTTTTTCCAACATAATGCACAACACCTACATTTCCTGATTGGGATGCTGAATAAAAAAATATTTAAAAAATGATTAAAGGTTAGACATTGTTTATTATACAGTAGATTTAATTAGCATTGATCTGTCAAACTCTGACTTCTTACATGAACAACCAATCTGATGGGTTCCATTTAACCTTCTAAAGCAACTAAAACCATCGTCAATCCGTTGATAAATTTTTTCCGTGATTCTTTCACCACTCAAGTCAGTAGCTAATAAAATAGCACTAAATAATAACCAACAAACTTTTTTGACATTTAAAATGCCAGCCATCTTTTACAGTGCTGTTCGGCTGGTTTTGCTTGGCAGCTCGGCAGGTTATGGCATTTTGGTTGCCTGCCCTAGCGCTCGGCCCCGCGTAAATCGGGGAGCTTTTTAGTCGATCCGGTGCGGGGATAATCTTAATCGGGGAAGCAATTTCGGTGCTCGGTGCGGTGATATCGGTGATCGGTGCCTTCCCCGATTATCAATGAATAGTCATCTAAATTGGCAGTTGGCCAACAAGAACAAATGTTACCCTAGTCACGTGATTCTCGTTGGGCTATCAGAACTCAAGGTCACTGGTAAGACTAACCCCATATGGCTGAAGCGGTGCTATCGGTGCAGCACCGATCATAGCACTGTTCCGCACCGAAAAAAGAAATCCCACCGCACCGAACTTCCCCGATTCATTTTAATCAGGGAAGCTTAGCGGTGTCCCCGATTAGAATGTGATCGGGGCCGAGCCCTATTCTGCCCGCCCTCCGAATGAAAACTATAAATTAGAGCAGCTAACGCAAACCATAGCAATAGCTCTGTTCAATCATAATACCGCCATTTATTAGCTCTGACTCTATGCTTAAAGTTCTTAAAATGTGTGGACGAACTGCTTGGTATTACTTTATCTCAAATATTTATTAGAATGATTATTCATTGCAGAAAAAATTGTTTTTGTTACTTTTCATTTCTATAGTCCTTGAAATCTAAATGCTAGACATTCGTTACGCCAACGATTTTTCTCTTAACTTAGATGACTTTTAATAGAATTTGTTCGTTGTCTTTCTATGCTTAGTACGTTATCACCTGATGTATTATGCAAAGCATGCACCTACAAGAAAATGAAATCTGATTGCTATACTCAAGCTGAATGGAGAGAAAGCAGTAATGGGAAGGAATGCAATCCATCTACCAACTTTGTCCCAACATTCTATGGGCCTGTAATGATTTCCAAGAAGCATTTAGACCCAAATGCTGATCCAGATGACAGAGTTCTAACACCTATGATGTGGGGAATTATTCCAAGATGGCATAAGGTACCCCTGTTTCTTCTGTAAAAATTTCTATTGTTTGATCTAATGTCACATTGTGGCTGATTTTTCTCAGGGACCTCCAACCCAGCACAAGATTTCAACAAACAATTGCCGTATTGAAAGAATTACTGAGAGTCGCCTTTACAAGGATCCACTAAATAAGGGTAGACGCTGTGTAGTACTCTGTGAGGGATTCTATGAATGGAAAAAACCTAAGAGTAAAGGTGGAATTAAGCAACCATACATCATATATTTCCCCCAACCTGAAGGAGTGAGTACTCTGCTAATTATATTTAATTCTGATTCTGATGTTAACTTTTCATTATTTTATTAGCAATCAATGTTCGAGTCAGAGACGTGGACGGATCGTTTAGACGAGCTCTGGTCTAAAGAAGATGGATGGAAAGGACCGAAACCACTTACGATGGCTGGTCTCTTTGATATCTGGAAATCACCTGAAGATGATAGCATCATTTACAGTTACAGTATAATAACTATGGACTCTTCCTCGGCATTCGCATGGATCCATGAAAGAATGCCAGCGATTCTTGAAACGGAAGATGACGTCCGCGATTGGCTTGACTACACACGCGTTCCTGCTGAACAAGCTCTTGCCAAATTAAAAGCTTCGTCCATATTAACTTTTCATCCTGTGTCTACCGATGTCAACAATGCGAAAAACAAGGGGAATCATCTCACAAAACCCATTGATTTGAATAAACCTAAAAAGCTCTCGGGGAGCGGGAAGTTTATGACAAACTGGTTGAGTCAAGGGAGTCCGGTTAAAGCAGAAAAGAGTGAAAGTTCCCCCAAAGAGGGCGTTAAACGTCATTCATCAACGAAAGATCTCGTTCAAGGTACGTCTGCCAAAAAAGTCAAGGAGGATGAAGCGACCAACTAAAAAGCTCTTTGCTGGGAAATATCGTTTATTTTTGTGTACCTTCTAATTTTCAGAATGTAACGACTGTTTTTGTTAACGAAAAGTGTTTAAAATACAGATTTATAGGATATGTCGTAAGATTTCATGGCAGTTCGGAACTGACCGTTCAAACAGGATGCCAGGTGAACGACAAAGCCATCAGAAATTTCACACTGATAAATATTTATGTAACCTACCCCTGTTATCAGAAACGTCGTATCTGATCGCCATGGGCGACAAGAGAACTCTTGACTAAAAGAACATTAGTTTATCAGAGCTTCAAAGTCTCTCAAGAATCGAACATCTCGGCTGTTAATATTCGCGATTTACGATGAAAATTGCTGTGCTCGGAGCTACAGGTGGGACAGGCGTTCAGATAGTGAAGCAAGCACTCGCAGGCAAGCATGAAGTTATTGCTATAGTTCGTAACCCAGACAACCTTAAAGAAATCCAGAACCCACGTCTCAAGGTAGTTTTTTTTTCTTATTCTAATGTTACTAGGCAACACTATATTGAAATGAATGCCATTTGGCACAGGTTGTGAATGGTGACATTTTCTCTGAAGTCAGTTTGACTTCCCATTTTAAGGACACCGATGCCGTCATTTCCTGTCTAGGCTTCAAACGAAGCTCGGAAGTAACCGGCTATACGGAGTCCATCAAACCAATCATAGGAGCAATTAGAGCTGCTAAAGTCCCAAGACTACTTGTTATGACGGCATATTACACAGAAAGTAAGCACATTATCTCTTGAAACTTTAAAATAACAATGACAATAGCTAATTCTCACTTGTTGTAGTATCTTCCAGCGAAAGCCAAGGGTTCATTGTGCGATGGTTGGTAATACCTATGCTTCGACCGATTTTGATTAACATGAGGCAAATGGAGAAATACCTTGAAAGTGAATGCAGTGACATCAATTACACCGTTATTCGACCGCCTGGACTAACCAATGGAACAGCGTCAGGTAAATTTGAAGCCTATGGGAACATTAGATAACTGTTAAGAGTTCCCCGTTCTCTGAATAGGCCGAAAAATCAAATCGGAGATTGATGCTTATTTCTTAAAAGATAAATCAAGTCCTACTAGAATGCCTCGTGCCGACGTAGCAAAATTTATGATCGACTGCCTTCCAAAATCGGATTTATTTCAAAAAGCTGTCGCAGTTGGCCTTTAATAATAACCTGCTTCATTGCATTTTTTTATTTCGCAATCAGTAACTTGCAATTTTATCGTCTTCAAAGAAAAAAATACCAATCTAAAGCGATTGAACTTCATCTTTAATCCCCCCATTTTTTCCCCCTTTCGAAAGAAATCAATTTCGATAGAAGTAACGTTCTTGCTAAAGTTCAATAGGACATGCTTCGTTTCCACAAGAAATTCATCTCGCTTGGTTTTAAATGGATGCCAAAGTATCCTATTTCTTCCCGAGAATAAGGAAAAAGTAACGAGTTTTGGGAAAATTTTCTCTTAGTTGAAATTGAGTTTTAGCTTTGTCGCCTCATATACCTCTTCGCTAGATTTTCCTGTTCCTGTTTTTGAAACAAAGTGTCACAAGCGTGTAAAAATTCTGGCCTAGATGTCATATCAGCTTTACGAGTTTACAGTCACGTCCCGCTAACTTGACCTTAAGCACAGATGTCGTACTGAATACTCGTTGGAGCGAACCATTTTGTGCTCAGTGACGCATAACATCAAAGACAAATTGGAAAAAAGAATTTAGTATGCAACATATCATCAAGTAGCTCATCACGAAACATCCTCTTTCTGTGTAAACAATTATCTTGGGAAATGTCGTAGTTCCATGATACATTTTGGTAAGAAACATAGAATATCGGATGTCGTAATGAGATGCTCTGTGCTCCTGCGTAATTAACGTGCCCCGGGATAGAACTGTCTCCTGGCAAATAACTTATATAATAAACATGACTGCCGTGAGGCTTATCTGTCAGTAAACTTTACCGTCATATGCGTCCCGGTATCAAATCAAGTTTCCCTTCCTAACAGTAAGGCCTAGCAAGAACGCAAAGCCTATAAAGGTATCGATCCATCCGTCGAAATAGACCTCACCCCATGTTTACGGAAAGAAAGGACGGAACCGTAATCAAGGATCAAATAGATATGCTGTAGAAGAAGACTTTCATAATGAAACTTTTCAATGGGTGCCTCGCACAACACAACGAGTTCACGGCTACGTCTCTTGCTGTTTCTTGATTTCCTACGGAAGCGCAATCGTCGAAGTTTGAAATCTCGGTGATGTATACAGGAGAGATCGTCGCATATACACAACGACTATCTGTGTATTATCGGAAGAATGCACTATAGATGTAAACCTCCACCCTTAAGATTTATTGGGGTACAGCACAGAAAGTCAAAGAAACCGGCGGAAGGGAGACGGAGATGAAGCAAGCTCACGGTCACCGCACACATCCATATATCATTTGTAATACGCAACTCGCTGATTCACATCGCAAACCAGTTGAAATGAAATCTATTCACAAGTATATCAAACTCTTGCGTTGGCATTTATGACCGGAACTGAGACTGTTAAGCCTTATCCGCTGATAAATCAGATGTTCCCCCTTGCAAACAGAAAGACTCACATTATTTTTATGATTGTGTTATCGCATACTGTATAACTATTTTTTAAGGTATTTTCCTTTTACACGCCAAATGCCGAGTTTTCACAATCGATTTGGCACAGGGGGAAAAAAAAAGGCCGACGTCATCAGCCACGACTATACGCCTCAGAGTCAAGAAGCGTTGATTGCATATGGAAAGTATGCGACTTTTACCCTGCTTTTACCATGTTTGCCTTCTAATTAGGTGTTCTTAGTGAGTGAGTGAGAAACTGCGCCTCATTGCAGCTGACAAGAGTTCGCATTTCAAACCTTGGCATGAATTACTTTTTTGTCACCACCCCACTCTTGTTTTTCATATTATTACCGCGAAAATATCACGAATAGAAAAGGCGTGAGAAGAAAAGCTTATTGGCTGCACGTTTTTATAGAAAATGGAGAAGAATATGAGAAAGCTGGTTTGTATAACAAGAACGGCGCGGTTGCTCTCAGCTTAAGTATGTCTATTTATTCCGCCCATCATTAAACTATATTGGATATCCAGAGAGTATACGCACATGGCGTCCTAATCTCGTAAAAGTTTTGGGATCGATAGACTTTAAAAAATTTCAGTCACGTCTCTAAACAAGTACCGGAGTCATAAAGGAAAATTGTGTACTCTATGGCTCTGCTAGTACGCCGCCTTCATCGCAATGCATAATTTTGATTGGCGTTATTTTTAACTTAAACTCAAATGCATCCAAGAATAAATGCTTTGGAAAGCGAAACCTTTTCCGCCGAAAAATTTTAAAAAGATTTTTATATGGATAAACATCCAGCCGTCCCAAATGCGATTTGTACTTTCCATTTCTCAGTTCCCATCTTCCTAAAAGCCAAAAGCCCAAAACCCAAAAGCCCATAAATAAAGCACAAATGCACAATACACAACAAAGAAATCTGGCATCGCTGTGCAGATGTTTATTCCATGAGAATATAATTTTTGTATTTGGCAACTTCTTGCTGACAGACAGACTCGACTTTGGTGAAAACAGAAAAACATGGCGTCCCTATCGAGGTAAAGTTATTTTCATTAGATTGCATTAAATTTTCTTCAGAACATATTTCTATTTTTCATAGTTATCTCCCGGCGCCAACGCAGTTGACATGGGATCGAGACGTCGAAGAGCAAAAGGAACGAGCTAATCGCCAAACGGCCATCGTGGCCGCCACAAAGGCGATACCTCAGTACGGAACTCGCAGTGGATGGATACCTCGAAATGCGTCTGATTTTGGAGATGGAGGTGCTTTCCCTGAAATTCATATGGCACAGTATCCTTTGGATATGGGCCGGAAGGATCAGGTGGGACAAAAATCAAATGCCCTAGCCATCCAGCTTGATGCAGAGGGAAAAATCAAGTATGATGCAATTGCCAGGCAGGGTCATGGCAAAGACAAGCATATCTACTCAAAATTCACAGATCTTTTACCTGCTGAAATCACAAATGAAGATGACCCCACACTACACAAACCTACAGATGATGAAATTGCAGATATTACTGAGAAAACTAGACGAGCCCTGGAACAAATTACGCACGCAAAGGTGGAAGCTGCACTGCCAGTACGTGCTGCAGAAAGAACTGGCCCTGCTCAGTTTATTCGTTACACACCTGCCCAACAGGGTGATGAATTCAATTCTGGTGCCAAACAGCGTATTATCCGCATGGTAGAAGTTCAAAAAGATCCTATGGAACCCCCTAGGTAAAGTATTAAAAAAAAAACATCATATTTTTCTGTGCATTCTAAATACAATATTCCTGTATCTAGGTTCAAAATTAACCAAAAAATTCCTCGTGGTCCGCCATCTCCTCCAGCTCCCGTTCTACATTCCCCTACACGTAAAGTTACTGTTAAGGAACAACAGGAATGGAAGATTCCACCTTGCATTTCAAACTGGAAGAACGCCAAAGGTTACACAATTCCCCTGGATAAACGTTTAGCGGCCGATGGCCGAGGCCTTCAACAGGTAATGTCCACATTTAAACGTGTTAATATTCCCGCCACTCAGACAAAATGACGTTTTTAATCACAGGTTCACATTAACGAAAAATTCGCTAAATTGGCGGAATCCTTGTATATAGCCGATCGAAAAGCTAGAGAGTCAGTGGAACTAAGAGCTCAGCTTCAAAAGAAGCAGGCTCAGAAGGAGAAAGAGAAAAAAGAAGACACATTACGGCAACTTGCCCAGCAAGTTCGTGAAGAGAGAGCTGGTCTTCGACCTGGTGGGGGAGGTGCCGCTGCTCGTGAAGATGATGATGATGCAGCTGAGCGTGACAACTTGAGACAAGAGCGGCATCGCGAGCGACAACGTGAGCGCAACATTACACGTGCCGCCCCTGGCGATAAGAAGTAATGAATTCAACATAGAATTTTTTTTCGTAGTTTTTATTAACAATTTTTATTGGTGTGTAGATCTAAACTTGATCGCCAACGGGAGCGCGACATCAGTGAGCAAATCGCTTTAGGTATGCCTGCTCGGGCTTCTGCTAGTGGCGAGACTATGTACGACCAACGGTTATTGAATCAGACTCGCGGCATGGACAGTGGTTTCGCCGATGATGAGGCCTACAATGTTTATGACAAACCATGGCGCGAACAGGGCACTCTTTCCAGTAACCTTTACCGCCCAACTAAGAACCTAGATCAAGATCTGTATGGCGATGACCTCGACAAATTGGTCAAAACTAGCAAGTGAGTATTTTGTTCATTTCACTAATGATTTCATGGCCTATTTTTTTATCTTTGCGTTTCTCTTTAGATTTGTCCCTGATAAAGAATTCAGTGGAACTGATCGTTCTGGTCCTTCCGGCTCCCGCAGTGGCCCAGTTCAGTTTGAAAAGGAAGAGGATCCGTTCGGCCTCGACAAGTTTTTGACGGACGTTCGCAAGGCCAGTAGCAAGCGACCAACCGATACGGATCGTTCAGAAAAGGACAAAGACAAGAGAAGGCGTCGAGACTAAACTTTGTTTTGCGTTTACGATTTCGCGACTTTGTTTAATTTCCCTCATTTTAAACCTTTATACAAAACAAAACAACAAAAAACACAACCATTTTCAAGAAGACCACAATACATTTCAGATAAAATGTTACTGACTAGTTGTTTATTTCTCTTTAATGGTTGACAATAACCTTTGGTTCAAATACTGTTGAAAGTTACAAGACATTTTTCATAAATGTACACAATAATCAATAATGAAGCAGAAGACATGAATATCACCAGACAAAAGAAATGTAAGTGCATATTATGAAAAAAGTCCAGTCGAAAGACCACGATAGAAACATCTTGCTTCAAGAAGCCTGTGCAGCTGCTCAATGCTAATCAAGCGGACATGAGCTTCTTCGCTCAGCTGTTGCCTTTCCTGCAGCAATTCTACCAGTGTCTCTGAAGTACTGTAAATTTGGAGAAGCAGCCACTCTTGCAATTTTTTGAGATCATCAATGGAAAGGTTTTTGGAAACTAGAAAAACAAAAACATGTGATATGAGAACCAAGCAACTAGAGTACCTGGGAAAGGTAGGGTATAGTAACAACAAAACGACATACCGGAATACGATTGTTTAGTGCTGGATTTGAGCTCGAGTTGGACGCAACATTGTGTTGGTGATGTAGCAGTTTCGTCAGGATTTTTCAGTGGATTTCGCGAACAGAATATGGCAGCAACGGTTGTATTTGATGGTGAATCGTTCAAAAGAGGTAAACGACTTTCTTCGTGGCCGATATCCATGGCGAAGACTAGCCAAATTACGTCAAATCTCCGATACGACCATAACCATTACTCTTTCTTAGCCAATAAGAAAGCAAACAAGGGAAACAGTGGTCCCCTATCACCTTGACAGATCAAATTAATCCGTGAGATGGCGGTGGCGTTCGGTCGCAACTGTAACAAATCAAGGACTTTAAATGGCCCTTTAGATGGACCCTCGCTTCCAGAGAAACAACAACAACAAAAAAAGGGGGAAACTTGTAGTGAAGGATAAAGAGAAACTAGAACAAGCTTTTGTATGTATTTTTTTTATTATATACCATTGTGCATGTACCTATGATAACTAGACAAAATGAAGGGCCACTTTTTCATTCATCAGTTTTCTATTTGAAGTGGTGTATATAGTAGACTAAATCCAACAAAAGAGCTGCACAGATCACTCTGCTTGTTCAATGGCAAAACCATCATCATATGAACCGAGTGTGACAGATGTTCAAAGAGCACACACAAAAAAGAGATTATTCCTCCGTCTATACTTGTAATGATTGTAGTATAGACTCATATGTGGAGGATAGAAAGTGCCAAGTGGATTTTGGTAGCATAGTTGGGGGGTTATACTGTATGTGATTATCGAGTCCCGAAAGTCCCGTAATGATATAGTATGTCTCCTCCCTCTCTTTTTTGTACATCCGGAGCCTCGGAGGTCTCCCGGAGAGAGTGAGTCTCTTCTTTCACTTCCACATTTTCACTCCCGACGGGAATCATCCACCGTTGCTGCTGTTGACGACGGTTTTTATATACTCCCTCTAGTTTTTTTTTTTTTTTTTCTCTTCCCTCTCTTCTTTCATTCTTTCGTTCTCTTTATGTATATCCTTTCCCCATATATTCCTCTGGTTTGCGGGTCGTAATTTACAGCTCAAGTCTCGGCCAACTGCTCCCTCACTCATCTCTTTCTTTTTTTTTTTTTTTTTATTTTAAAAGAAAAGATGAAGCGAGCGCCAAACAGTAAATGGTTTAAGAAGAAAAGAGGATTTTCTTCGTCCATTCTCTTTGGGTTGCAACTCTTCTCTAATGACGACGAAAAGACACAAACTCTCGTTTTACTGGAAGGATGAAAAGGAGATGGACGAAACGGATTATGATGGTACGAAAAAAAAAAAAAAACCATTCGTTTATTATACACGCGCATTGCAGGATTTTCATTGACCATTTCTTATGATTAAAGTCTCGTATACTTTAAGTTATTTTCAGTAGTAGATCACGGAGTTATCGCGCCAGGGAATGTGTTTAGTCCTTCTTAACAACTGTCACGGTTTTAACTAGACCTAAAATAAAAGGTATAACATAAATAGCCTATCTTTAAAGGACACAGCAGTCTTTTCATATCTGTAAGTCATTTATGATTTATGTGTTATAAACATATTATTCTTGGAGCTTCTCGTCTGAGAAAGAAAAACCTCTTCCGTCTGGAATTCGTTTTCCTTTGCTGGAGCTCTATAATAGCACATAGCGTACACACACTAGTCGTCGTATATAAACAAAACAAAAAAAAATGGACGTTGTGCATAGTGGGCCCCAGTTTTATAGCACAGCATTTTTTTCTTCTTCTTCTTCTTTGGGCTTATCATTTATTCAAAATCAATATGGTTATGCTGCTGCTGCTGCCGTTGACGGTGTCCAGATAAAAATGGGAAGAAAATATTATTTCAAAATAGAGGGAGGCGTGTTATTGTTCCGACGTTGGCTCCTTTATAAAGAAAACGATATTCCAAAAGTTCTATATTTGTTTAGATGTTTTTTTCTTTTCTTCCTTCGTATGTTGAGACGACCTCTTTTGCCAGTTTTTTTAAGGGCAAAAGAATGGGAGGACCAGAGGGTGGAAAAATATCGTCTGCGCCCAGCAGCAGTTGATGACAGATGACAACATTTTCACACACTTGTATTTTTCTTTTCTCTTTTCCATCAAAAAAATCCCTCCTGCTGGGATTTTCATCTCGTCGCCCTCTGCGAGACATTTTCAACGACGTAATAATGCAAGAAAAATACAAAAAAAAAAAAAATGCAACGTAAGAAAAGGAACTTGTTTTCTCGCCCTTTAACTTTATTGTTGCTGCGGGGAATGAAAGACTTTTGCTCGACTCCCGGGCAACCCTTCCAGGCGGCAGTATGAGATATATATTATTAATGATTCCGATCGGGAAAAGAAAACGACGTGTTAGATTCCGCCTTACTTCCTCCTGCCTCGTGACAGCTGCGAGCGTGTCAAAAGTTTCTCCGTTCGTAACAAATGATTTTTCGTACGCACTCTTTACATAACCCTCTCTCTCTCTTTCCCTATGGTCTACCACCTTATAGGGCCTCTTTTGTGTACGCAGGAATCGTTTTAATCCGTCGGATATTCCCGACATACCCTTTCTTTAATATTTAAATTGTACGAGGAAAAGTCATTATCAAGTTCGGTAATTCATAGAATTTTGGATTCGACAAATAGGTGTTGAAATCGAAAAATAAATTGAGAGGAAACATCAAATGAAAAATAAACAATAACAAATAACTTGAACCTGCTACGCTTGCGCAGCATTGCCGCTCTTCCTCGTTGACGGCGAACAACGAGGGCGCTCCTGTCTGGGCACGTTCAGTGTGGTCGTACCCGCCGTCGGTGTTGAATCTCTCGTCCCTCTCCCTCGTGTTGAAACGTCACAGTCTTGCAAAAGGGTTTTTCTAGTCCCGTCCTGTCGTTGTGTGTGGTATTCTTCAAGTCTTATTTAATATTCAGTGGACATTGACAAGAAAGAAAAGTTTGATTTCCTCGTGGCATTTTCGTGTGTGATGTTTCTGTGAACGGAAGAAACGAAAAAGTGATAAAACCAACACATTTTGGAACGTTGCCATGATCGGTTGAACCGGATCCTCGCCCTTCCTCCTTTTTCTATTAAAGGGGGAAAAGAAAGAAAAACTTTTGTTTTCTTTTTGGGTTCCGAATTAGAACCCCCAAATGGCTGCTGCTACTTGTCCAACTCCCAAGATGACTACCACATCCTGCTGCTGCCTCTTCATGTCCCGTTTATTACTTTACTACTGGCTAGCGTTCATCATCCAACCAGGAGGTAGTACCGTTAAAACATGAATAATCTCATTGAACATTAGTTTTTTCCTGTACTACTGTTTTCTGACAATTTGTCTGCTGGTGTGTGTGTGTTTCAAAACTCTAAGGGAATTTGTCAAATGGCTTTTGATCAATTGAAGGAATGCTATTCATAGGGCCTTCTTCCCGTTTGATATCTCTCCAAGAGAATAATAACAGGAAGATTGAATTTCCTTCGTTTCAACAAGATCAAATCGCCAGTCTCGTTAAATTCTTTTTTTTTTTTTTCTCCTTCATTCGTCAGTTGGCTAGTTAAACTTGCTCGACTTATTGTCTTTGAGTTTGTTAAAACAAACAACCTTGTTTCGTTGACGACAAGTTGTTTAGTAGTTTCACGCTTCAGGAGCCCCAAAACTTTACCCAATTTCGACGTCAACTCTTGTAAGCCATCGTCGTTGTTTCCATGGTGATTGAAATTCGAAACTCTTTGTCGTCCCGTGCAATGCGACTCTCGCCGAACAGGATAGAATATTCATTTTTAATTAATTGCTAGTCGCTTTTCTTTCATAAATTCACGGCAACTGCTTTCCCCCACTTTCAATTTCAGCCCTCCGGCTTGTTTCTTGGACCGTGTTGTGTAGCTAGATTATTTCAATGTTTTACTTAATTGGATAAATTTTTCAGACTAGATTCGCTTCCTTCCCCTCGGAAAAAAATTTTTCAAAGGAAACTATTTGAATAATAAGCGGGGAATTCAGCCTCGTGTGTACATCAATCTGTTTCGAAAACCCCCTACATGTTAGAATTGCCTTTTGTTCTTTTTCCTTTTTTTTTTAATTTTAATTCAACGATTACGACCCAAACTGTTTTTTGGCAGTGCCATCCACACTAAACCGGAACAATAGACAACCGAATCACGCGTACGAACATTTTCTATCCATTTGAGAGAAAGGGGTGGGAAGGAGGGGGGTATATTTGCTGTTTTGTGAAAAAAAAAAGGAGGATGACAGACGAAGAACAATAGGGACACTCACGAGAAAGACGAATAAAGTCCCAACTTCTTGTTTGCAAGCAGCCAATCAAAAACCGCGCCTTTTTCTAGTAGAGGGGGATAGGGATGCTTAACAAGTCAGATCGCTAATGACCTTCTTATATGCGGGAGTCCTTTTCTCTGCGTATTTAGAGGGCGAAATGGCGTCCAGTCAACTGACCAACTGTTTTGGCTTTAATTGGAGTCTAGAAGCATGATCCGTTGTTATTAGGATTCGTTTCAATATGCTGATCTCTAGCAGACAAGATGAAAAGATGTGCCGCTAAATAATGAAATATTTAAATCAAAAGCAAAAGAGTGAACGCGTACAACAGAAATGCAATAATGCTCCGTACGTTTTATCAACTATTCAGAGGATAGAAAGGGCAATAACTTTCTTTGGGGGGGGAAAGGGATATAATCAAAGATGCTGGGCACGGAAAACTTTTTCCTGCTCCACCCCTTGTATATAGATTATAAATAAGACGCGGTTGCTTCTTTTTGGCTTCTCCCCCCTCCCCCCTTTTTTTATTATTCTTATTAAAAAAAAAAGCATATCACATAAAAGGCGTCGCTAGGCTTCTGGAAGCTAAAAACTTTTAAATCAAAAATAAAAGTCTTCAGCGGGATGGGGTAGAGCTGCTCTTATTTGCCGTCTAAGAAACATGTTTCCTGTCACGTCAACATTTTGATTTTCTGTGACAGACAACGTTGACTACATCTTCTTAAGAAAAACGGAAAAGGGGGGAATAATATAACGAAACTCTTGCCACCGAGAGTTTGAAGTCGGAAAATAGGGATCGTCATGGCAACACGATGAATAGTCGTCCTAATTGAATCGACTAAAAACTAGCCATGCGGAAACGGATAGAAAGTCGGCCAATGACTTGAATGCATAATGAATCTACTATGTGTACATACCAATTTTTTTTTTTTTGATCCGTGATCTTCCACATATATTTAGGAATAGCGGGCCAGCAGAGCGGTAATCGAGCAAGTACAACCCCCCTCCTGGTGCCTCCCCGCATTATTGACGACCCGACGAACGTGACTGTGTTACGCAACGAACCGGCCACATTACGATGCGCTTTCGATGGCGTTCCCCAGCCGGAGGTGACGTGGTACCGTGAAGGAGAGGCTTTAGAGCCACGCGGACACCGGCTCGTCCTACCCGATGGGGCGCTCTTTTTCCTGCGTGTCACGCAAAGCCGCGGCGGAGGAGGGCGAAGTGGAGGTGGCGACGCCGGTACGTACTGGTGCGTCGCTCGCAACGCCGCCGGCCAAGCCAGAAGTCGCAACGCAACTTTAACCGTAGCCTGTAAGTCTCAAACCTGCTTCGGCTTTTTATTATTCCATTATCTTTTATGAATGTTTGATTTCCCACGTAAGAAAAAAAATGTGTCCCCTCCCATCCCTGGTTTGTATTTGACGCTAATCTGCGATTCAAAAATCCCGCAGCCTCTCGGCTCATCTATTATGCAGTGCCACTCGGGTCTTTATCATCTATCGCATAGATCCCCCCCCCCCCTTTTTTTTTAAAACTTAACTCTAATATTATCTGATAGCATCGGACTAACAGCAAGGACGCCCAACAACTTTGCTTTCAAATGTCATCGTCGCTTTACTGTACATTAACCTTATCCATTAGAGTTGCGCACATCAGCAGCCGTACGAAAGCCTCGTATAACTCTTGGGCTCTTGTATCAAATGACTAAAGAGTCGCGACACACCGAGATTTTTTTTTTTGGGTGGTTACTTTTGTTATCAAATATCCTGATGCGTGCAGAGTTTCTCTCTAAACAGCGCACTCGATTCCTATCGGAGTGAACACGAAGAAAGGAAGAAAAAAAAATCTAATGTGTGTACGGGAAGGGCGCGCCGGTTGGAGATGGACGTCGCGTGCTGTTGACACACACACACACACACCCTGGAACTATATATCGTTTCATGGAGCAGACTTATTCGTCCTACCTTACACCCCCCATCCTTTTTGGATAACAAAGATATTGTGATAAAAATAACACGCGAGGATTTCCAGACCGTAGAAGACACATTTATTTTTCCTCACTGATTTTCATTGGGCGCCCCCCTGCGATGGAAGGGACAAACAAGACCCTCTTGAATTGGCAGCAAAGAAAATAGGGTCGATGTGTGTATATAAAATTATACAAGAGAAAGAGAGAGAGAGAGAGGGGGGGAGTACAATAAAGGGGGAGGAAAACGATGTCGATTCTCTCTCGAAAAACTCTTAACGGTGTAGAAGAGAAGGGGACTTTTGGTGTACTCGATTTTTACAAGCATTTTCCTTCTTTGCTGGGCCGCCTCCCACGACAACCAAAGAACTGTGATGATGACGACAACCTCCCCTCCTCCACCGGAATACAAGAATACTACTCCTGTACCTTAGATCTTACATGTACATTATATCAGGTCCCCTTTTTTTTATATATATTTTTTCCTCCCTTCTTTTTTTTTTTTTACCCCATCAACTCTCTTGGGTAAATAACAAAAGCGAATCCGAGTTACAGCCACACGATCAATACTTTTGTGAGTCTGTTGAGGCCTACGACGCCCCAGTAACGACGTCTTAGCATATAAGAAAACTTTGTGCGTCGCGTTTTTTTTTTTTTACGGCAAGGAATTGATAGCCAACAAGAGAAACCCGCCTCTTCGGTTTTAGAAGATTAGAAAAGATAGCGAACTAAGACATTAAAGTCGGTCGATGATGTATATAAAAAAACACTGGTAAGTGATCGTCAAAGTTTTGTGTGTGTTTTCTTTAAAAGTGGAGGATCTAGCGAAGCACTCCTCATCTTTCTGTCTGGCGCATATTATGCTAATGTTATCGGCTTGTCGCCAACGTGTCGCATCCAGCTCTCTCTCTCGATCCAGCGCCTATAGCCGTGTGTATTTATCCAGCCAACCGAGCTGTGTGAAAAAGACCAACGTTCGAGGAACAACGCTTCGGGGCGCCGGCTTTTTTTTTTTCCGCGTGTGTCTACGCTGTTTATATAGTGTGTGATTCGATTTTTTCTCTATCTTAAACCGATAACAGAAAAGAAAAAAAGGGATATCCAATTTTTATTTTTCCTCCTCCCCCCTTTCTATTCTTCGGTCTGTTTCTTCAGTCGGCGCGCGACTGATTCGATTCCGGAGGGGGCGCTCACCAGAGCGACACATTCGAGAGAGGAAAGACAAAGAAGTTCAAAGTCGTTTTTTTTTTTATCTTTCTTTGCCCTGTACGCCAAAACAGAAATAACAACACAGTAACGCGGTGGATTATAAAAAAAAAAAACGCCATCGACAAAACATAGGAAATTACACAGGCAGCCGGAATAAAGAAATAAAAAAAGATTTTACAGAATATGTGGTATAACAATAGAAACACGCATTGGACCGCACATCCATCTTTCGTTTGTAAAGTGGTGGGGAGACGGAAAAAGGATTGTCTGATTGGCTCATCCGTCGTTGGATCAGACGGTCTCGATTC
Organism: Daphnia magna; assembly: GCF_020631705.1. Lineage (NCBI taxonomy): Eukaryota > Metazoa > Arthropoda > Branchiopoda > Diplostraca > Daphniidae > Daphnia > Daphnia magna. Next base: position 3,463,908 of record NC_059184.1, read on the forward strand.
ATCAGACGCATTCTCCCCCTCCACCCGCTCCGCCCTCCCAAAAAAGAGGGGAGATACCCATCTATCTAGCTTCTTCCTCCGTTTGCTAAAGAGGACGTGGGGGGATTGTGAACGTCTAAGAAAAACAGCAAACGAGAGCCGGACGATTTGTATTATTACTTGAGCTGGCGTTTGTGGCTGTTCGTTTGCAGCTCCAACATATTCTCTGCATCAATGCTGCAACTGCTTTTTATACGAGCGTTTGAGCGACTGTGCGGCCTGAATAGTGTACCGGTGTGGCGCATCAATCACACGTAATAAAAGAAGGGAAAAAAAAAACGGGTTTCTTTCTTGGCGCGTTTGTATATACAGATGGATAGATTGAGACTAGCACACACGTCCAGCGGCTATTATACTGTTACACTGGTATGAGATTTGCGCTCGACTGACTCGATCCAGCTGTTCCCCTCCATCATCCATCTGTGTGCGTTGCATCAATATCCTGCATTGTCCAGTCTTTTCCCCATTTCTTATTATTTTTTAGATATTTAATCTCATTAATGAAAAGCGTTTGGAGTGGGGCTAAATATCGACTGAAACCATAGCAGCAAATCATGCGATATAGTATGAAACAATAAAATATCTGTGTAGTTGCGTAAACCCATTCTCGGGTGATGTGTTTTTGCGTTTATTTAAAAAAAAGCGGGAATTTCATTCGATTTGAAAAGGGCAGTTTCACACGTCTGCTCCACCTCAGAACGTTGAACTAGAAATAGCGCAACAAAAAAAACAAACAATCGAGTACGAAAGAAAGAATAGCGGAGGGGGCGGTAAAAAGAAGGAAAGTAAAGAAAAACACAATCAATACAAAGTGGCCATATCTTCACTCCGTAAAGCTCGAAACGTCGCGCCTAACACACACACACACACACACACGCACGCAGTTAGATGTCGTAAGCTCAGTCCCCTTTTCCCCTCGCCCGGAGGAAATGGACGAGATTATTTCCATCATCTTCAGTGCAAGCGAGACGCTCGTCCCATTTTTTTTCCCCCGTCTTTTTACTACACAAAAGAAAACAGAATAGACGAAAATGACGAGAAGAATATTGGGAAAACGAAGAAGGCGCGTAATGATGTCTAATCCAATTGCTTTTGCTGATGCGCTACTAGCGGACGTGTCTCTCGGTACAATGTAACGCGGGAACGTGCTAGAACTAGTCGCTATCTAACGAAGAAAACTATTCCGGGGTGCGGATGGCACACACGCGATCCTTTCAATATATATTTTTTTTTTAAAGGAGCACCTCTACTGACATTTAATCTGATCATTCCGCACCATCCTTTATTTTTTCTTTCTCTTTTCTTTCTTTGCCACGAACAAAAGGCGAATTATAAAAAGAAAAGACAAGTTTGTAGTTTTACATGTGTTTTGAAACGTTAAAAGACTACATTTGTGTTATCGGTCAGATTCGTCAAGCGACGCAGAAAACAAATCGTGAGAATCACGACGAAATATTGGGCCTTTTTATTCGTGCGTGAGGGGTTTGTTCTGGCAAAGAGAAAAGCAGCTTTTTGGCTGTAGCGTGTAATATTCGAAGGAAGAACATCGTTTGATTTTCCAACTGCCTGGTCACACACAGGACGAAATGAATCCCCCCATCGTCTCATTTCTAGTTAGGAAAGAAGCGAGGGGAGGGGATGTGTTCTTACGCCATCCACCATGGATGTAATATGTAGAGAATATAAGCCGAATCGATCCAACTGACTGGACTCGAACGTGATGCCCTACAGTGGCCTCCGCTCTGTGTGTTTTTTTTTTCCCGTTCGGCATTTCTCCAACGCGTTTCCTTCTTCGGCATAAGAGAAATAAAATGCAGCAGTGCAACTACTATCCCCATTCTCCAGAGACTAAACTTGAAAGACGTCCATCGAGTAGTAATAACACTAGTTCTTCTTCTTTCCCTTTAGCTTCTTTTATCCGAACAGAAAGTTGTACGTGTAGCCTTTCTACAAAGACCCAGAATGTCTGCCGGATGTCCAACAAAAAAAAAAAAGAAGTCCATCGGCCAACAGGGTCGGACAAACGGAAGGAGACATAGCGAAAGTATAAGTTAATCATACGGTCCAAAGGAGATAAAATTCTTATGTTTAATGCTCTTTATTGTTGCCAGAAAGGACTTAAAAAAAAAATGAAAATTAACTTAACATTTCTAAAAACAGACTTGCAAGCCGATTTTCGCCGAATTCCGGAGTCGACTCGAGCCGTTGTGGGTGATCCGGCCCGTTTTCACTGTTTAGCACCGAAAGGCCAACCGGAACCGGAGGTCACGTGGCGCAAAAATGGCGTCCCCATCGAAGGATGGGACGATGATCTGGGTTCGCTGGACAAAGAAAGGTAAGAAAAACCAAACGATAAAGCAATTAGGCAACGTTGCTCTGCATATATTCTTGTTTGAAAATGTGTTTAAGCTACTGTTAATGATGATACGTTATTTAGGGTGCATGTTGAAGAGACGGGCGATCTGATTATACGGCACGTGCTGGCCAGCGACGAGGGAAAGTACCAGTGCGTCGCTCACAACATGGCCGCTACTCGAGAATCACCGGCCGTCTCGTTATCCGTCTACGGTAGGGGAAAACAAAACAAAGGGCTCTATTTCTCGTTAAAATATCTAAAAAAAAAAAAGACCCTCGGTAGTTATTAACAGAACTTTTCTCCCATTTCCTCTTTTACACGAGTTCATTTCGATTTCCATCTGGAAAAAAAAGTTTGTGTTTTGTTTTGTTTTTTGATGGAAGGGAAAAAAAACTTTTATTCAAAATGCGAACATCAACAAGATTTTTCAACAAGTTTTCGCTTCTCTTCTATTCGTGCCTGCGTCGGCAACACGGTCGACTGGACCTCATTTGAATGGCGGCGCGAAAGTTGAAGTAGAGTGAAGAAGAAGAAAAATCTTAGCATTACCATCGCGTTCGTTCGTCCACTTGAATGAAAAGAAAAGTAAAAAAAAAAAAGGGAACGAAACTCATTCCAATATGGTACCAGTCTGCGCTCGTCGTTAGTCATCGAGCAAAATAATTAGTTGGACTCGTTCCTTCCGGCGCATGGGAGAACTCAAGTAGGGAGAGGAAAACTCTTATCCTCGATCCTCCTCATTCGTCAGCATTACGAAATCACGCAGATATCTATTGAACCACCCGTCTTTTTTTTTTTTTTTCTTTCTTCGAGTATAATGAAAGGAAATCCAAACAAAAAAGAACTTGATGAATAAAATAACGCAAGCGCCATTTTTGATTTCCAACTGAATCGTATCGGATGAAAAAAAATGTTTTAAAAAAATTGTTTATCTGACATAGTTCGTCCTCAAGTTTCCGTTCCTCACGCGGAACTGGTCATCGTGCTTGGTGAAGAAGCCGTTTTCGAGTGTCAGGCTTCCGGTGATCCAGCACCGAGACTTTTATGGCGACGATTGGATTCCAGTGAAAGTTCAACTCCCGTTAAGTCGGATGATACGACAAATCGATCCACTTTCAAGGTAAGGGAGGAGTCGGCTCAAAATCAATAAAAAAAAATCCTCATCCGTATTTTTTTCGTTTGAATCCGCTTTTTCATATGTTGCTTCAACGGGGAAAAAATAATAAAGATCCAACATGTCGCTCTCGCTGATGCTGGCCAATATGTCTGCGAAGTGGAGAATGCCGTTGGTAAGGCATCAGCTGTTACAGTTTTGACTGTTCTCGTTCCACCCAGCTGGAACGTCCAGCCGCCTCCGCAAATCAGAAACGAAGCAGGGCAATCTCTGAACGTTGATTGTAGCGTTAACGGGATCCCACCTCCATTGATCTTTTGGCGAAGGGAAGTCGGTCTGCTGGACGTGGGCAGTAACGGTAGCCGATGGCAAATTGCGGCCAATGGAACGTTGAGCATCCGCCAACTGGAAACGGGAGACGCCGGTCCGCTCTATTGCGCCGCTATCAATCCGGGAGGAGCTCTTTTGGCACGAGTCAACCTGGACGTGACTGTTCCGGCCCTGGCAGTGCCCATCTACTTTCAGATCGGCCCTGCTAATCAAACGCTACCCATCCGCTCTCCGGCCCTTCTTCAGTGTCATACGCAACCGGATGGGCCTGGACAAGAAGCTGAAATCCGTTGGACACGTAACGGCCAGCCAGTCAATCAGAGCCAGCCTGGACTGGGCATTTTGCCAACTGGATCGCTACAAATCGATCACCTCCAGCCAGAAGATTCCGGAATATATACATGTTGGGCTACGAGCAAACAGACCACTCAAATCTCTTCCTGGACAGCTACTTTACTCGTCGAGAACCCCATAAATCCCAATGTCGCATTCAATCGAGCACCTTCCGATCCATTGGCGTTGCCCGGTCCACCGTCGCAGCCCATACCCACCAACCAAACTGCCCATTCAGTGACCATTATGTGGCAGAGTAGCAGCCGGATGGGCGCCTCGCCACTCGTCGGCTACACAGTCGAAATATATAGCCCGTCATCTGAGGCACTGTTGCCCGGCTCGTGGACTTGGGGTGAAACGAGCAATCAATCTTCTTCTTTCTGGTTAGTGGCTGTCCGGAAGCTGAAAGCTAATACGTTCACAATTGAAGGACTAAAAGCGGGCAGTTGGCTCCTTTGTCTCGTCCGGGCTGAAAACTCTCACGGCCTCTCTTTGCCCAGTCCCATTTCGCAATGGATCCACTCTGCAGCTCACGCTTTGGCCGATCCGGACGTGGCTCAAACCCGTGACCTCCTTTCCGGATCGTTGATGCAGTTGGACCGCGTCCAGGCCATCAGTTCCACAGCCGTCCAACTCCACTGGGATATTGTCGACGGGGAGAGCTATATCGAAGGCCTCTATCTCTTTCATTTCGAAACGGCTACGCCCACGTTGCCCGTTCGGTCCACCCACACTGTCAAAGATCCCGGATCGATGACCTACACCCTTTCGCAACTAAGGCCCGACACCAACTACACCGTCTTCCTCGTTCCGTTTTATGGTACGGTCGAAGGTCGTCCGTCCAACAGCCGGACAGTCAGAACCAATCCAGATGGTACGTTTTTTTCCCCCCTTTTTTTGTTAGTTGAGTTAATATTTTTGTGTTTTCATAAAAAAACGCCCTTATTGTTTTGCATGTATAGCTCCGAGCGGATATCCGCAAAATGTCACCATCAGGCAATTCAATGAGAGCAGCGTCCTGGTTCAGTGGTTACCTCCGCCCGTCAATCAGCGCAACGGAATCATCAGCGCATACCAGGTAATTTCGAGTTGAATTAAGTTGCTCGTGTCATCCTTTGACTAAACAGCAACAACAAAAAAAAACCGTTTGCGTGTGACATTAGATTTTCGTTTATTCCGCCGAGACCAATATGCTGCTAGCCAATTTGACGCTTCCTTCCACTTCGACATCCATCGCTGTCGGCGGATTGGAAGGCGGTACTCGCTACGCTTTCAGGGCAGCAGCTTGGACTCAAGTGGGATTAGGTCCCAGTTCACCTGCCGTGATTTTAGCCATCGAAATCAATCAATCGTCGTCGACGGTGCCTATGACGGACCAAGAAGCTTCCAATCCATTTCCGACTCACGTGGCACAGGTAAAGAAGCTAATCAATGACGTGACAAGCCAACCAGAGGGGAAAAAAAGAAAGGCGAGGGGGAAGAAGTTCGTTTAATAAACGTTTGATCTATCGATTGTTCTGCAGGAAACTTTGATGATTATTCTGGTGGGTGGCACCCTGCTGGTTCTACTTTTGACAGTCATCCTGGTGGTGATTGTGCGCAGACGAAAAGTTTGCCGCGATGGGAACAGATCCAGATCGAGTGCACGAGGCAATCAAAGTAATCATTTACTGTGGCCGCTTCCGTCGCATCAGCCTTGGACCAATCATTCCTCGTCCAACTCTAATGACCCGTCCAAAGACGTCCACCCTCAGCTGGGTCCCGATTACGCTGAAGTGTTTCATCACGCTAATCCCAGCATGTCGTCATTTGCATCGTCATCTCAGCAGCAACATCCGCAGACACTTCAACCAGCCAACATGACAGCCGCGTCTGCGTACGCTTCCACCACGCTAATCCGCAATTCGTCGGCGTCATTACCGTTTCGCTATCAGCCGTCGGCTGCCGGGCGCAGTGTCCCTCAGTTACTGGCCGAAGGCTCTGTACGTAATTCCAGCCAACCGTTGGTGCCCAATTGGCTGGAATTGTTGCCTCCGCCGCCGCAACATCCTCCGCCACCATTAGTGGCTGCCGGCAGTAAAATCGACTATCAACCACCCTTTTTAACTGCTACCTTACCGTCGACCATTCACGCTGCATCAAATACCTGCGCCGCTCCGCCGAGTTTCAATCCGGCCGGAGGCGGACAGCATTATCCCTTCCGCTCGTCATTCAACAACGCTCAATCACAGCCGACGCTGCTGCCCAACCAACACACCCGTAATTCCTTATTTTTACGACAGTCGCAACATCGTCAATCCAGTCGCTACCAAAGCGAGGATTTAGTGGCACCCCAAGAAGTTGAAGGCCTCTACGCCACCTGTACCTACGACCAAATTGAACCCCCTTACCCATTATCGTCATATCGTTGAAATAGTTGGAACCCTTTCATATTCGGCTCTAGTCACCGTCTTCTTGTCTCCAGGTGAGCGGTTAGATCGATTGACTCACTACCCACCATGAGGTAAACGTAATTATTGATTCAATTCATTTTGACCCGCCCAAAAGGAAAAAAATAAACAAAACAAATCATTTACATTTTGGGTACGTGTTGTTAAAAGATGACACACAATTTTTGAAAAGAAAAAAAAAACCAAAAAATTTCGCTTGGCGTTGTGAGCGTTTCATACCTTTATGTTTCTATATGTTTGTTTTTCTTCTCATTATTAATATAATTATTCTGTCTCTTTCTTTTGATGTGAAACTTTCAATGTGCTGTGATAATTTTCCAACAGGTCAACAACCCATTTCTACATGGCTGTGTTTTTTTTTTTTTTTTCATTTTCTGTTTCATGATTGTAATACTCTGAATGGAATTATATGGATGTAAATATTTGTGGCTGTATGGTGAGAAGACGAGCTAACCCACGGCTTGCGCCACCTTCAATTACGGGCAGTAAATAACTGATTGAAAATCTCTGTTTCGATACGGTTTCATTCATTTCCACCTACTTCCTCACAAAATCAAAAATTTTTGATTCAAAGAAGAAAAGAAAAAAAGTTTTTGAATTAACTAGACAGCAGACAAGTGTAAATATGCTCAAATACAGGTGACATGTTTTTTTTGTGTAAGAGCGATAGGAGTGACATGCCCGTTTTATGGACGATCAAAGAAGAAAGGCGCCAAACCCAAAGGTTCGTTTGATCGCTTCCCAGTAGTATCTCTGCCATCCCTCTAGAGTCTTGTCGTACTCGCTGCAATATTTAATTATGAATTAGTTTATAATTGTCACTTTAGTAGTTTGTTCGTGCTGTGCTCATCTTACATGGATGGTATTCCAGTTTGGTTCAGCGATAATTCCGTGGAATCCCCTTCATCGTGTAGTTCTGTAGTCACCATTGAATGATGACCTTCTGGCCAGGTTTTAAATCTCCATTTTTGCACTATCTTTTTATTGGGGACCTGGTTGTTAGAAAAGCCGTTTCATTAACTGCCACGCATGTTTATAAGAGAATCTTATATCCTACCAGCTCAACAAACTCCCCAGTTATATTTCCATCAAAGAGGCTAAATCTCCCGCCCACCGAAGAATTTACTTGTGCCGGAGCGCAGGTGAATGCGCGCATCAACTCGGGTTGGGTTAGGACATTGTACAGTTCAACTGGTGGGCATTTAAAATTTTGTTTGCAAGTATATGATTTCATCTCAACTTTCACTCCTATCTGTAATTGCTTCATGTCTGGGGTACTAACAGAGGACGGCACTTTAACGCCAGGGTCCTTAACGATTTTGATCGGCTCGCCATTGTTAACTTCAGCGTCCTTCTTTGGTAAAATCATACCTTGGGTGAAATCTAAAAAATGACAAGAATAATGCAAACAAAGTTGACATAACAGTACTTCTAAGAACACAATTAACAGCCATTAACCTTCTTTTAAACTTTTAATGTACTTTGCAAGTTGTTCTTTGATCAGTTTGGCTCCAACGGTACGCATCATCTGCTTTAGAGCATCTGCATCAGGCCCAGTAGAAGATGTGGTTACATTGATATCAAGCTCGTCCGCATTGTTTTCATCACTCAAGTTAGGGATGATGATTGTCCCTTCAATGCCTTTTGTAGTGCCACTCACTTTACCCTGGAATTTCGAGAAAGGGTTATACCAAAAATTCAATAACCATAGACCTTCATTATTATTACAGTCCATTTGAGATGCAAATTCCATTCAAAGAAAAATATGAGCTTAGCCTTGCGATTGTTGGCAGATGCTTCACCCTCCATTTTTTCAATTTCAGTTATGATACAACTGCCTAGAAGATCAAATCAGGAGTTAAAATAACCGTCATTACTGTTTTTTCTCGAACTTTTGATAGACAATAAAAGTTACCAATGTTGTCACTGATCTCCAAACCATGAAGAAGCTCTTCTATCTTGTCCTTAGACCATTGTGAAGCATTCTTTTCAGTCCTAAACAAGTGCCGAATTAGTGTGTCTCTTTCGTTACATAAACAAAGCTCCCGGTAAATTTTACCAGTGCCAGTTGTTAACGTTAGTTGCGTCGGGCCTCTCTTCAACAATCCAGCGAGGATCTCCTTCGCCCCATTTGGCCATCGTTATTCTAATTACGAAGACACAAACGATTTCCTACTCACACACGTATGACAGGACTGTGCGGTACAACTCGAGCACACCGTAGAAAACGGATCGCTTTCTGTTAAGGATCTGTCGGTACGAAAGCAAATTGTAACCAGAAACTTCTACAATGTGCTCGAAATTTCTTTCCGCCATCTCGCATCTGGCTCAATAACTAAGTTTCGTCTGCTTCATATCAAAGGTGTTCGATGATCTTCGATGTATGGGAATTGGGAAATAGACAACATAAGGAGATTAATAGCAACAAAATGCTATCAAATAATGAGATAAGGTTTCGACCTTAGGTCTACAACTTTGAATCTTTACTAGTTCATTTTTATTTTGTTTCAAATTTTCTTTACCGGAAATCGTATGAATTTTGCAACACTTAAACTTCATCGTCTGCTATGATTGTAACTTGGTTGCGCCGGATTGGTTCTTCGGATTCCGGCGGGGTGTTAATGTTATAAAAGTCCATGGCACCCCGGAATCCGGAACGCACACAAAAAAGTGTAAAGAAACATTTACGGAAAACGAAAAAAAATAAAAACAAACAAACAAACTAAAACAAATGACGTTTCAGGGCGCAATAGCAAACCGTGACACTAGTGCTCCCCGGATTTGAGGGTGCAATAGCAAATTTTGACACTGGCGCCCAGGGCTGCCACTTTTTGAGAAGGGGGAACCCTGGAACGTTGCCAGTCTAGGGACACAAAACCCTAAAAGCAAAAAAAAAAATACCCAGAAAAATCCCTAAATGTATTTTTTCTAAATCCCTAAATTTTACCCTAGATTTTTCAATAACTGTTCAGAAATTTATTATCCTTATAGTCATTACCTTTTAAGTTTTAATAAAAAAACTAGAAATCTTTGTACTTTTGTTTACTGGATTAAATAAACGCATGAAACAATCACAAAAACATCACATTAGAAATAAAAAAATTGCTTCCGTTGATATTAAAACAACAAAACATATTAACAAAATGTGTTCATACCATTTGTTTTTTAATTTTAACTTTCAAGATAAACAAATTGATTCTGACGTCATTCACGCTTCGTCTAAAATCGCCAATCGTCATAACTCGTAAGTGAATGTTTACGCCTGTTGCCTCTTGGGTCTTGGGCTCTTGGCTGTTGCTGTAGTAGTAGGCTAGTAGGTAGTAGCTGTAGTTGCTGTAGTACCCCGATTCACAATTTAGATGTATTTTTTTACCGCGATTGACCACTTGGTGGCTCTCATAACATGTCTTTTTTTTAAAGGCGGGAATAGCAATTTGGCACCAGTGGTGCCATATTTATCACTCACTAAACATAAAATCCTTAACGACCAATAAACTAAGGCGAAAAAAATTTTAAATCCCTTATATTTTTTAAATCAACCTGGACAGACCCTAGACCCTAGATTTCAGAATCTTCCCCCCTAGATTACAAAAAAAGGACCAAAATCCCCCTAAAAAGGGAAATATCCCTAGAAGTGGCAGCCCTGCTGGCGCCCCCAGATCCTGGGGTCTTACCATACATCTCGTAACTTGACATATTTCGTTTTTAATTTCGACGTCGTCGTGTTTTCTATATGATAAGTGTGTGCTGTTGCTGATACATCTGAGAAACTGTACGTGTATACTGGATGGACAACCCGTGGGCATCCACCAAGGATGAAAATAACATATCGTCCACGGATTCAACGAGTTTCTCTCAGGGCTTTGACAACAACTTTTGCCCAGCTGACCCAAAAGACGTCGCCTCAACAAACACATCATCTTTCCAGCCTCTTCCCGATTCTGAAAGCTATTTGGCGAATTTAGGTATGTAAGAATTTTCTTTTTAATTTTCTTTTGTGGTTTTGCTGAACGATGCATTGTTTCTAGAAACCAAGTTGGGTAAACTTCACAAGAAGTCAACCAGTAGTGGTGCTGAGAAAAAGGATTTGCTCTTGTCTTTGGCAGGGGCCCGTGAAGGTCATATTGATCGCTTATTGAATGCTCAATTCTCTCAGTGGCAAGGAATTTGTGACAACAACCATTTTGACAATCCTGTTGAGGAGTCTCTGTCAGGGACAGTGATTAGACACATAGCACCTCATTTACAAGCAGTTTCTACTGGAGAACTGGTACACCTTTTAAAGGCTGATCAGTTGCAAGAAGCTACAGGTGAAGAAACAGCTGAACCAGAAACCAATCATGAGTGAGAGTGACAGTGTACATGTAAACTTTTCAAGTATGGAAGATTCTGCATCGGTAACAGACTACTGGAACAAGAAAACCTTTGCTTTAGTGACTGGTGCCAGCCGTGGTATAGGAAGGACTCTGGCAGAGAAAATTGCCAAACAAATAGCTCCTGAGTCTGTCCTTTTGCTGATTTCCCGTGACGAGAAAAGTTTAGGTTCGTTAAAGCAGGCCATCGAAACCGATCGACCAGCAGTACGCGTTTATGTTGGCGTGACTGACTTATCCACCTGTGACGAATCTGCTTTGAATGGTCTCGTGTCATCTGCTCTCGCTGGCGATTCAGCTGAATCCTTTGCCCACGCACTGTGCGTTCACAACGTCGGATCGCTAGGCGACGCTACCAAGCGTTGCAGCGATCTAACCCAAACGACTTCGTGCGTCGATTACTTTCGACTCAACGTTGCTTCTGTGGTCGTACTCAATGCGATTTTCTTACGTCATTTCGCGTCGGGAAAGCAACAACGCAAAACGGTTGTCAACATGTCTAGCCTCTGCGCCGTGGAACCTTTTGCCTCGTTGTCTCTCTACTGCACCGGTAAAGCTGCTCGGGACATGTTTTTCAAGGTACGAATTCGATTAGTATTGATCTTCGGAATACAGCGAACAAGTCCTTTTACTGCCGACTTGATCTGGACAGGTTTTAGCTAAAGAAGAGCCCGAAGTTCGAGTGCTCAATTACGCACCCGGCCCTGTGGAAACGAGCATGCGAAGTCAGCTTCTCGATCAGTCATGGATTGACGAAATCAAGTCGGGCGGTCTCGGCCTCACGACCACAGTAACGTGCGACCGACTCATGGCTCTTTTAGCTCGTGATTCGTACGCCTCCGGTGCTCACGTCGATTACTATGATTCATGAATGATAGTCATGACGTTCACGACATTCCCAGAAATCGAGCAAGTTCTATCTGTCTGTCTCCCACTGATTTCTTTTGTTTGTTTCTTTGTTGGCGTATCGATGTTTGCTATTGGTGTGTTTTGATGGAAATAAGTTGACAAACAAAAAGGAAACAAAGCAAAAGAGAAAAAAAACTTTAATATTTATGTACACACACTTATAGGTTAACGGCGATGTGATGGAATTTTGTTTGCGTTCAGTTGGAAAGTTCGGTGAGAAGAGCATCCGAAACGAGATTGTAAATGTCGCGCTTGATACGCTCTCGGTGGTAAGGTTGAAGTTCTGCAAGCATTCCGGCGATAGAGGCACAAAAGAGACTGGTCGTGTCCTCTTGTTGTTGATGGACTGGCTGAATCCGTTGGCGTTTCGAGGGCGGGTGGTAGTGGGAGACATCGACCGATTCGACCGTGGCCTCGATGGGCAGAGCGCAAATCTCCCTGTCACCACCGTTGTTGTTGTTTTGCTGTTGTTGTTCACGTCTGAGCTGTTGTTGCTGCCTCCGCGTCATGGCGGCCCCTCTGGCCACCAGTTCTTTTTTGATGGCAACCATGGCCCTGCTGTTACCATTGGACAGGTGATGCCCGTCGTCGGAGACGCTGCTGAAAAGATTGACACGCAACACAACAAAAAAACAAACAAACAAAGAAACGTTGAAGTTTTGAGACGAAGGGAAAAAAAAACTCGTTTTTCACTCGATAACGATTAGAGAAAAAAATAATAATCTAATCACCTGACAAACTCAATGTTGCCCCCATCAGAATTATTGCGCTCGTCGTCCGACTGGAACTCGCCTTCCATATCGTGCGGGTTAATGCACATTTCGAAATGGTTTTCATTGCTGCTGGACGTCCGATTACTGTTCGTAACAAAAAATAAATGGACGCGAGAAAGAGAATGAGGAAAAAAAAAATAATATATATATAAGAAAACCACTAGATTTCAACCTTCAACGTTCCGTCATCCGTTCGCTTTGGGGGTCTGGAATCGTGACCGAAAGTCAAGATATTCTTCCACCACCTGCCTTCCCCCCACCTCTCCTGCGTCTCCTTTTTAAAAAAAAATCCCCACCCACCTTTGCTGCTGGCCTGGCCAGAGCCTCTGAGCATTTGAAGCCTGACAAAATCCCAAGCTGCCAAAAAGTAAAGCCCACAAGGAGAACAACAAAAAGGGAAAGAGAGGGGTGGTTGGTAGTGGTGGGCGAGATCGGGGGGTCTCCGACCGCGCCACGACCAGAGCAGTGCCTTCTTACTATTACTTACAGCTACTACTTACTGCATTCAAGAACCGAACCCAACCAACCATCACGGCCGTACGTTGCCTGCGGCAGATCAAGCTAGCCGACCAGAAAAAAGAAAAAAAAAAAGGAAACAAGAAAAAGAGACTCGATGCCTGTACAGTAAGGCGATTCTACTTTCAGCTGGCCGGTCGGTCGTCTGACTGGACTAGTTGGTTGGGTGATGGTGGCATCGTGACAGGCGGATCACACAAGGGGGGTTGGAGAGAGGCATTGAGTGGGTGTAGGTGGAGAGGAGGAGGATGATGACGTATAGTAGCGCACACGTAATACGTATGCTAGTTACTTAGTCCCATTTGTGTTGTTTTTTAAGACGGGATTTATTGTAGAGAGTAATTTGTCATATTTACCCGTTGGATGATTTTCGCTTGATAAACGGATTGAGGAAAGACATGAGTCCGACGAATGAAGTCGCATCCGGTGGTTCGATAGCCGATCCGCCATTGGTGGCGCGGTACTTGTCGTTTCTCCCCAATTCCTTGACGTACTTATCTCGCATATATCTCCATCGCTCCTTGGCTTCTTCAACTGTGTCCACCAAAGGGAAAAATGTAGCGTAACGTCATACGTGTTTGTTTTTGTATCTGTTTGTCTGTGCACGATGATAACACGAGATAAATATGGTGGGATCCCAGAGGCTGAGAAACTTACCGGATTTGCCGACTGCATCGGCAATTTCTTGCCAAGCCGTGTCGCGCAGTTGGTTGTCTTTGTTTGATTTTGTAGGGCAGGCGTAGAGGACTTCGTGCTGGCGGACTTCTTCAATCAGCAGCTGATCTGCCGCGCACGGCGTTCTCAATGTGGACACCATCATCCGCTGATTTCGCGTTTCGCCTGCCAATCTGGTAACTAACTGAAACTGAGCGAGCCACAAACACTGCTGGTAGTTGGTGGGCGCCAGCGGACGACGGAGACGCGGCAGACGGAGGAGAGCTATCGAAGTCGACTAAGTGCCCAGACGACGGGCGACGGCCCAGGCGACGTGTTCGTGTTCACGTTCTGTTATCCTAGCTCCTCTCCTCCCCCTTCCAAAGGAAAACTATAAGAGGGAGGGGGGGTCTGCGCTCTGTTCTGACGTGTACTGTTGTACACGTACACGTCAAGTCCGCCTAGTCACCACAAAAAGCCCTCCGGCTTCTCTTCCGGTCCGTTCGCCCTCCCTCTCTCTCTCTCGCTCATTCTCTCTCTCTCTCTCTCTCCCATTTTCTTCGTATACGTAGCCACCAGTTCTCTTTGCTATCACGGCCAGATGGCGATGAGGCGAACCGGGCAGCAGGGCAGCAGGCGATCAGGCCGGGACTCGTAGACCGTAAAGAAAGGGCAAAGTCGACGCGGCAGCAGCGGTGGAGCTGTTAACCACTGCTTTCCTCCTCTTCTCTCTCTCTCTCTCTATCTTTCTCTCTCTGTGTCTCTGTCTCTGTCTGTCTCTTTCTCTTTCTATCCTCAGTTTTCTCTATCTCTCACTCATTCACTCTTTGCTCTCTTGCTTCTATCCGCCTTAACACAACACCCACCTCCATCGCCTTGAGCTACTTCTCCGGCTTTTGTGACCAGCCATGGAAGACGACCAAGACCTGAACCGACAAGAACAACAACCGTCAAAGAAGACGAAGAAGAGGGGAAAAAAAAAAGGAGGAGGAATAAAGAAAAGGGACAGGATAGGTTCATCTCGGCGTGAACGACCAGTAAAGACAGTGAAGGTGATATTCTTCTTGAAACATTTTTGTTTAATTTTTTATGTAAAAAGTAAGTTATAATTATTATTATTATTGTACGGGTTTGAACACAGCATTGTTGTTTGTTTTTCTTTCCTTTTTTGATATCCATTCAAAAAACCGGAATATCTCGTCGTGATTTCGATTCAATGTCGTCGTCCAGCGTCAACAGGAACTTAACAATTAATAATAGAAATTAATGACATTTTTCCATTAGACTTGTTTCCAAAGAATGGAATTTCAATGTGTCAATTTGAATAGTGTAGTTACCATAAAGAAGAAAAAAAGACCTGTCGATGATAGAAAATGCCTGCGCACACAGATAACACACGCACGTAAAAAAGAAAGAAAAAACAGTTTCAATGACTTGATTTGCATAACGCAAAACGGTATGTAGAGTACTAGCTGATTAGAAGGACATTATTATAGAATATCGTCAAAAAAATTTACCACAAGTCATGCGTGTCATAAACATTAGCCACCAGACATTCTTGATTGAGCATCCGCGACTCGGCTGGACTTTTCTGAAAATAGAAAATCGTTGAATTCTTTTAAACAATTCCAAATCTCGTCGATTTTCTCGGATCACATCGTAGTTAATTTAACCATTTTTTTATTTATTTATAGGATACGAAAAAAAAAGATTGACGGATGACCAACGAGGATGTAATGGTGCGGTCAGACTGTGGACGGCACGCCCCTGAGGAGTCGCCGGCCAGCTGCTGCTGGTTTGCTGCACCCGTCGTCGATGTCGCAGCCGCTGCTATGGCAGCGACCGTCTACACATACCTGCGCTTACGGCTTATTCAGAAGCAACAGACAACAACAACAGCGCAACTTTCTCTCTTGGGGTCTTTGCGTGTCTTACGTACCTCCCACTTGGCCGCTTTTTTCAAAAAGAAATAAGAACCGGTCAGCCAAAACGCCAGGGCCGCCAGGAGAAACAAGAAAGGGTAGATGCGGTGCGTGACGAAGGCCCACTCCCGCTTGTGCATCTTCATGATGACGTAAAAAACGGAATAGACAAAGAGGTTGATCATGAAGACAGCCAGCAGGTGCGTGTTGAAATCAACGCTGTCTATCACCAGTTGGGTGACGGCGAATGCTACGTTGCAAACGACCCCTGTGTCATAATGTTCAACACGCAATTGAGAAGTCATTTTCAACGCTGTTCAAATTTGTCCTGGAACAAGGATGGCGCAACACCAATCCGGCAGCCCCTTCACTTACCAACGACCACCAAGGTCAAGCGCTCTAGATACAGCGGTCGTGACTTCCAACAGGTGTTGACGTGTTCCACCATTGTTTCTTTGTCTATTGAGTGAAGGGGAACGGAATCAGAAAATGCAGTGATACGCCAGCTATAGTTCTGTTTCTTTTATGGACTCACCTAACTTCCAATGACCCATGTAGTAAACGTCGATGGCCAGAGCGACGCAGGCGATTAGGTGGACCACAGTGAAACCCAATTTGAAGTAGAATTCACTAGTGAAGGCCGTGCCGGCCCCGAGAAGCACCAGCAGGGCCAGAACGATGTAGGCCATGTGAGATTTGACGTTAATATCGGCGTGACGGGCGTGATACAGTTTCAGGGTGCACAGCACTGCTAATACGTACATAAATGAGGTATCTATCGGCGAAGAAATTATGAAATAAATCATTTGAATTGAAAACTAATCCAGCGTGTTTCTTGTCAGATTTTCTGTACCGAATTGGTAATTCATGCGAGTCGGACACAGGTGATAGCAGGCGCTGAGAATCCCCTCAACAATCAGCCCGAATCCCATGGAATAAGACAAGCCGTAATGAGGCGGAATACCTCTCTGCTGATGGATCCCGCCGTCGTTTCATGCAGGTATCATCAAGAGAGATGGGAACGGGGATACAAATTTATCATTTAATTCCATCGGACTAGCGGCAGCGCATCCGCTTAGGGCGGAGTTTTCAAATGAAAACAACAGCGACAAACAAAAATGATGAGTCTGAAATGACTCACCTCACCGACGGCGTTCTGCTTACGCATCATCATCGTGTGAATGTAATCCCGACGTTTCGTAATGAACACGAAAGTGGTCCCCAAAACGACGTAACCGATATTGGAGAAAAAGTGATTAAAGTCCGCAAAGTCGATTAACAGATGGTACGGATACGCGCAGGCGAAATTGTAATAGCACATGTCCTGATCTCCCGTTGTCACCATCATCTACTCACGTCATCGTAAAAGAAAAATAATAGCCTCTTTTTTACGTCATTTTAAATAAGTGGACGAATCAGCTTATGAGTAGTTTCTTATTTTTTTTTTTATAGGGTTTTTTTTTTACGTCTTTGTGGTTCCAAACGAGCTGGATTGCTGGGATGAGGTAGAACACGGCAATGATGCATAGTTCCGATACGTAGCGTTTCGATTTTTTGTTGTAGAAATCCGCTTGATGTTTGGTCATCTCAGAAACACGTCTCCATCGTTTACTGGTGCTAGAAAAATCGACAAGACACAGACAGTAAAAATTCGCGAAGAAGAAAAAAAAAACGGTCGAGTGTGTTCATTAAAGTCTGCAATCGATCCTTATATGTTTCGAGCTCGTTTTCTGTAAAGGATTTTTATAGTAAAAACTTACAGTTTATTTTCTTGTCTTGTCGGGCGAATCGGGTTGGTGGTGTCGCTAAAGACATCATCGGCGTCATTAGATGTCGTTTCTGCTGATCGTTACAATCGCACATGTTACTTTATATGACAATTTCGTTTTCTTTTTTTTAATTTTTGTTAAAGGATGAAGAAGACATAGTACCGTGACAGCTCAAGTCCAGATGTCCGTTTTCCGTCTTGGTGGTTTCGCTATTGTGAGGTGTTTATTCAAAAAAGAAAAAAGAAAACCGTTTTAAAAATGTTGCTTCGTGCCTCCATGAAGTACTGCAAAATTGCACCTGATTTGAAACTCGGGTACTTCAGAGATCGGTTCCAGCTCGGATTTGTCTAAAACAGGTAGATAAGCAAATCAGCAATCTAGGTTATTTAAACAGTCTTCAAACACCAATCTCCCCGTACCCTTTGGTCTTTGCAGATAAAATTTTTTTGCAACTTACGGATTTTCACCGTCGCCTCCCACTCTCGCCGTGCCTGCTTGGTTTTATTCCTAAACATTACATCATCAAATGGTGTTATGACCATCTC
The DNA here is from genome assembly GCF_020631705.1 of Daphnia magna. Taxonomy (NCBI): domain Eukaryota; kingdom Metazoa; phylum Arthropoda; class Branchiopoda; order Diplostraca; family Daphniidae; genus Daphnia; species Daphnia magna. The sequence goes on from NC_059184.1 coordinate 3,481,991, forward strand.
TCCCAAAATGCGAAACATAGAAAATTAAATAGGGCACCTTCTAAATTCAACTAGGACGCATGTGGCGATAATCAAGACGATGAATCCCGCGTAGACGCCCAACGTCGCAATAAAGATCACATTACGGAATTGTTGGACAGACACCTGGTAAAATTAAATAATAACTGTAGTGTTTTTCGGTTTTATTTTTAAATATTTTAATAGTGGTTTTTTTCGGTCAATTGGTCAAGTTTATAGGGAGCATACCGTTTCCTGGATAGTGAAAGTGACTTCTTTCGTGCGGTTAGTTCTCAATGGCGCTAAAGTCCGGCTATTAACGCATTTTTCGTCATCCGTGTTGACGATGTAGACCAGGTAAAAACCTTCCGGATATTGTTCTTTCTGTACGCAAAGTAATAAGCTCACATTGTGGGAGAGGCGGAATTGTTGTTAGACAGGTAAATTAATATCACCTGAACGATTATGGTGGACTGGCCGGTCATTGTTTGTCGGAAACCTTCGTATTCAACATTGTAAATTGTGTCGAAAATCGGGCACTGAATTCAATAAGATTTTAGATACCTGATCACCGAATCCGGAAAAACTAAAAACGAACTGATACGAGGACTTACTTTAGGACTTTGCACCGATACTGTCAGACAAACATCGTCGAGAGATTTGGACGTTACAGCCACTTGTGTCACTGACGTGGGAAATGTGAATTTAAATATGCGGTTTTGTGAAGGGGTGACCGACATGCGACGCTCTTCGTCTAATCTAAATGAGTATACGATCTTTGTGTTTTATTAGCAGAAATGTGACGTGGTGATGCTAATCGTCATAGGTGGACTCACCGCACAAACAATTGACTATCGACCGTCATTTTGAGGCTGAAGGTGACATTCGATCGGCTCGAAGTTGAAACATCAACAACAATTTGATTGACCGATTCTGCACGTCTCGTAGGCTGAGGACATAATGTTCTTCTAAAGGTATTATATCTTCTTCTATAATTCAAAAAAAAACATCCGAAATTCATTATTTCTCATGTCTCCCCATTTTTAAGTAGCTGCTGTCAGTCAAGAGAATTACTTACTGGTAGCCGAAAGACGATTCCAAGACATATGGCAACTCCCACGAAGTTACGGCTTTCTGTTGTCGCACAACAAACAGAATGGGATGTTCTACGTCAGCATCGGAACTGTCTACGCTGACAGCAAAATTTTTGTGGGGCTGGATAAAAACAACCGTGGATTTTCAATAAAGGTACATGACTTAGTTATTACCTGAATTTACTGGAAGAATAAGGAGTATACGTAATTGGACTTACATCGGAATAAGAATATATCAGACGAAATTCTAATGAGCTGTTAAATGTCTTGGAATAGGTCTGGCTGAAACTGGCCTGAATCACTTGGACGCAGTTGTTTTCACGCGTATCGTCGGATGAAAGGCAAGTCATAGCATTTGAAGGTTGCACCCTTGTATCTGTCCAGTTTGCAGGTAACACCCTGAGTCCCTTGGTCCCCTCTTTTCCACCCAAGCAACATGAAATTAAATATCAAAAGTAAAATAATTTGTGAATGAAACAAGGCTGGAACTCGTCTTATTATTTATTTTTTTACCTTCTTTAAGAAAATTTTCTGGATGCTGGTGGATTTCACTTCCTAAAACCCCGTGTTTGGCAGGTTGAATCAACAAGAAAAGTACGATCAACAGACACAAGAAAATTTTTTGCTTTTCTAAAGTCAATGGCCGAGCCCATTGACGAGTCCAGCAAATGTTTGAGTTGCGAATGCCCATAGTGGGCTGACATCGAAAACCTAGAACGATGAAGGAACACTAACCCCAATCACAGAGCCAGACGGCGGACAATAGTGGTTCTTATCGTAGCTAAAACTAAATTTTGTTTGACATTCACCTTGATAACCAAGTTCAAATGCACTGCGTCAGATCGGTAGATCTGTGCCGTAAGCTGCACCCTTTAGAATAAGATTCAAAGGTTGGTACAATGTGCCATTTCGACTGTCCAACACTAAGTGTGATTGTAGTTTGATCCTTTGAGTCGGAATTGAACGGACATAATGCGCAGCTGGCGGTCTGTTACCTGCTTCGTGATAACGCATAGCATTTTAGGCTACGATGAGATATTTCGATCACTAAAACCAGCAATAGCTGGCGAGCAATCTCATCAGTAAACCGGAACTATGGTGGATGTAATCAGGTCATTGAATTGAATTATATATTGTTTGTATCCTGAAAACACGTTTGAAATTTGTAATTTCTTTTATCCTAAGCAGATCGTGCTGTGGACTATCCACTTGATGACGTCTAGGTATGCAATATGGAATAAATTAAAGCATCAGTTATCACTGTAGATGCATAGTTTTGTCCGGATTTGTTTTCTCTTCTGAGAAACAACGATTTAAGACAGCATTGTGCCATTTTGAAACTAAAAGTAGAGGGGAGTGACCTTTTTTCCATACTGGGCTCAGTCCGACAAGGTAGGGTAAGGTAAAAGATAGAAAAGCAAGGAAAGGTTGGAACAAAAGTAAAAAGTAGGAAAGGGTAAGATACAGACAGCACTTTCAAGGTTGCCCTAGGTTGTTAACCTTTTCCCTCCGAGGTCATGACTTATTTTCCGTCTCTGCTATTCATTTCTAGTCGCACTGTACTTCGATCACCATGTCTGTCCCTGACGCTATTTCGTTAAATCTTTCTTCAACTGTTTCGCCTACTGTTTCGTCAACTGTTTGCATCAACAGTCTGGTATTCTTTGATCTAGAAACCACGGGTCTTCCTGCTGACCATCCTGCAAGAATCACAGAATTGAATTTTTGCGGAGTTGATCGATTGCAATTTATGGAGTGCAAATCCAAAAAGATGCCTCGTGTCACTAACCGGCTGAATCTATGCATCGATCCTTCTAGGCCCATAGATCCAGTGGCTACTAATTTGTCAAAACTAGATAATCTCAATTTGGGTAAGCAGAGCAAGTTTGACGAAGATGTCTTCAACGTTATTGTCAGCTTCTTAAATAGGTACCGGTCTTTATTAACGTGTCCAGAAATTTTATAACAATTGCTAACACTTTTTGTCGCAGACTTCAAAAACCCATCTGTTTGATAGCTCACAATGGTATGAATTTCGATTTCCCCATCTTCAAGGCAGAGATAGCCAAGTTCGGAGAGGTAAAGACAATTAAAAACTTATGTTTTACTGGGCTGTTCTTATTTTTGTTTTCTTTGGTTTTTGTTGCAGAAGTTTCCTCAAGACCTATATTGCGCTGATTCTCTTAAAATCTTTGGTTTACTGCAAGGTATCTCTACCGATCTCCCCAAACCTAAGAAGATGCGTAAAACGAAGTCGAATTCGCTTCGTTTGAATGAAATTTACCAGAGAATATACAAGAAGAAACCAGAAACGTTGCATGAGGCAGAGGCTGATGTACGAATGTTGTTTTTGTCCGCCATCGCGGACCCTGAAGAATTTTTGAAGGCTATCGAGAGCAACGCAGTGCTGCTGACCAGCATACCAAAGTGCTGGTAGATCTGATTAATTCTGCCTGGTTAACTCAAGAGAATGTAGGTAATTTTGTTCTCTGATTCGTACGAATTGTAAAAATACCATATCATGTTTGATTGATTATCTAAATTGCACGCAGAAGCAAAGAACTTTTTCATTTTTGTGGACGTTTTGGTGGTATATTGAATTTGAAAAAAAAATTAATAAAATTCTAATGTTCCAGCAAACCATGAGACTTTCGTCTTTAAGTCGCAATGTATCGCTTCGTGATTTGACGAATTCTTGTAAAAGAATCTTCCTGGAATTGCCGGTTAGTAGCTCCAACCATTTTCTTTAGCTTTACTGGTGTATATGATGCTCAAAGTGAGGTTATTTGTCTATACCCTTAGACCTCAATTCAATTTTGTGAAAAACTAATTTATTTAGCTTATTAGCAAAACAGCTTTACTAAAGACCGGTTGTGTGGTAGGTCTGAGCAGGTGTAGTTACAAAAGTTAGTCTCACAATCGACCGCCTTGCTTCTGACAGCGTATCAATAATGGATTCCACTTAAGTGGATGATAAATGACCCTATCCTGATGAACCGAAGGCTTTGACGTAGGCGTACTTCCATTCACCTATAAAAGCAAAAACGTGTGTTGCGAAGCCATCATTAGACGGAGGGGTTCGTTGACTAATGAACAGTTTCAGTTTCTTCAGACCTTTGCATGTGAATTAAGATAGTATCAGCGAAGAGTTGTAAGAAAATGCTGTCATCATGGAAAATCGTTTTAAAAGTTTTGATTGTCGTACATCGAGCCATGGAAATTTGTTGTTTTCGATTTGGTACGTATGGCCCGTTATAAGATCTTGTGTTCTCGATTTTATTGTCTTTCCTATGGCCTTTTTCCGGCGATATACCTGATTGTGCTGTACATAAAGCTCTGATTTATGATGAGGGACTGGACCGACATCAACCAAGCAGCAACATAGAATCATGGATGAGGGCTGCCGTTGCCGATGCTAACCGTATTTGTTGTCCAGCCTCGGCTAGCTACAAAACGTTCCAGATCTCGAATGACTCGCAGCTGCCTGCAATATTAGGTAAGATGTCTTTGGATATATCCAGTTGTCTGTACCTGCTTGTTTTGCCTGTGCTTAGCGGAAGCCTTATCCACATCCGATTTATTGGTTGCTTTTTTGAATTAATTATGCAAATCGTGAACACTTTCGTATGCACTGCTAGACTTCTGACAATTTTCTATTCTATTTTCTATTCACGGCGTTTTAGATACCCTTTAGCTAGTAATACTATTACTCCTTTTCTCTCATACTAGATCAAGTGCACACATTGGACGCCATGGTGGTTTCTGTAATCGAATGTCGGATTGCTGATTTTATCGAAGCAATTCTGTTTCCTTCTATGTTACTATTTCTCCGCCTGGATTTTTCTCGGTGTCCTGCAATAACTAATGGACGGGAAACTGATCGTTTAGAATTTTATCACCTGAATGTAAATCTTCTACTTCAGAATTACTCGCTTCAACTTTCTACCATGCTTTTTTATTTTGAACTGAATCACTGCAATAATTTCAAAGGACTTTAACAGAGATACCTGTGGCAGTCTTGCTATAACCCGGTGGTTGGAACAAAACATCTGTTTGCCGTTCGTGGACAATAATGCAACATTTTTCATCATGGAGAATGGGACGTCTAGGTAAAAGACTTAATTCGTATTTCAAAAGGTGATCAGTATCTGTTTCTTGGCTGGATCACGGTAGCAGTGCCAGTAGAGAACTGCAAGACTGTACTGGTTTAGATGATCTCAAGTGGAGCAGTGTCACCTATCCAGTGACGTTCGATTCTCCAGACCTACCTGACAACGTTGAATGGCACCATTTATTGAATGGAAAGCATTTACGATTAACATCACTTGAGGTAAAGCCAATGCCTTTTTAATCATCGAATCCCTGCTAGTAAAACCTCGTTTGGTTTTCGGCAAGTCCAGCGACCACCTTTTGTGATTTTTGAGCGTGATTCGTATGGATCTGTCATCGCGTACAAAGGATATTGCTACGAAATCATCAACGCATTGCAAGAAACATACAACTTCACGTACGTTTAAGCAACTATTGGCACTGCCAGCTATTTCTTGAATAGTATAACTTTAAAATTTTGGTCACTTGTCCTGTAGATACGAAGTTGTGCTTCCTGGTGATAAAAGCTATGGAAAAATAATGCCGAACGGAAGTTGGGACGGAATGCTTGGATTGATTCTTAAGCAAGTAAAGGTCAAAATATCACGTTCTATTTCATTAGACCCATTCTTAATTTTTGCAGGATGCCGATATTGGTTTGGGTCCGTTTTCTGTTACTTATTCTCGATATGGAGTTGTGGATTTCTCTGTAGGGTTTCACGAAGAAACGGCCACTATATTGATCCCGCCACCCGGCGAGGAAAATCGCTTACTAGTTTGCTTGAAGCCCTTTCTTTGGCAGGTGAGGCAGAAAAACTGTGGAAATCGCATTTGAAATTGCAGCTAATTGAAGACGGATATGACAACAGGTTTGGCTTTCTTTGGGTGTGCTTGTGGTAATCTTGCCCGTCATCCTCTGGGCGCATTTTATGTGTTTACGATTCCCTCATGAAGAAAAAACCTGTCCAGGCTTAGCGAAACAATACTTCTTTGTACTTGGGGTCCTGATCGGCCAATGTATTATTATTTTTTTTTTCTTTATAAGTAAAGAGTAAAGCTCATAATTTTTTCTGTGTGATTTCGCGCTCTAGCCGGACAAAAATTCGTTTCGTTTGGGTATTCGCCTCGTTTGCTTGGAGCCGTTTGGTGTGTAAGCGCTGTCGTGTTTGCAAGTGCATATGTTGGAGTTCTTGTTTCGTTTTTGCGGTTTCCTAAATTAACGCCCATTATCAATAAGCTTGAAGAATTGCCAGTTTCCCACCTGAAATGGGTCATTCCACGAGGAACAGCTCTCGAATCACTATTCACGGTGAGTGGTTAGAACCAAATGAAGTGCTGTTAACATGCGTATCATGTCGTTATTTTTCATGTATAAAAAATAAATAAGGTTCTTAAAATGCCAATCTTTTAATAGGAGGCGACAGCTGGAGTTTACAAGACTATAGGGGGTAAAGAAAGATTAACATTACTTTCATCCTGATAAATTTGTATGATAAAATTGATTTGAATGGACAGAAGGATTGTCAGACACACGAGGTAGTCTTATCGACTCTGGCCTGGACGGAATTCATCGTGTTATTCAAGGCAGTCATGCTTACATAGATGTAAGTCCGTCTTATTTTATAACTCCATTATGCTATGTTATTTTAACTGCGTGAGTTTATTTTAACTGCGTGAGTTTATTTTAACTGCGTGAGTTTATTTATTCAAACCAACAGGAAAAATCTTATCTCGTTTCTTTCATTGCCGAGGATTACGAGCGCTCGGGCACGTGTCGTCTCAGTTTTGCATATGAAGAATTTTTCAAAGTCAGTTTAGCCTTTCCGTTACCGAAAAATAGCTCCCTCAAACCTTTACTGGACAAGAAGTAGTCTTTTAGATTCAGCCAACACACATCTAAATTGCTATTGTAGTAACTTATATTTATTTTATAGGATTATGCAGATGATGGAAGCAGGCCTTGGAAACTATTGGAAACAAATTTATTGGCCGTCTTCTGGTGGTAAATGTGGTCGGAGCATACAACCCATTGTCGGACCCAAAAGTCTTGGCCTTTCGGATTTACAAGGTGCTTTCCTTATTTTAGCCGTAGGATATGGGATGGCTCTCGTTATCTGTTATGCAGAGAGGTATTCAGTCTCTGCTTTGTAATCAAGGTAAAGTTGCAAATTTTCTCTCACCTCTCAAAGCCGGTGTGGTTTGGCCAACATCGTGCGTTCCATTAGAGGGGATTCAAGGTATCTTATTTTACTTGTGTCGAAAAGGCTAGGTTTTTAACTTGTGTATCGATACATTTTAAAGCTGGATTAGTTGCAATTCGGTAGATCATGGCATGTTATCATGTTTTGTATGCCAAGTTGTGATTTGTCCAATGGATCTAGATAATTGTTTGAAAATTCACCTGCTACATTCAAGCCATAAACATATAGAATATTGTCACGTGCAGGAGGTTTTGAATCGGGGGTGATTCACCCACTCAACCCTCGATAGATTTATGATTACGAGGTTAAGTCGTATAGAAGTAGTCGAGTCGTAAGTACCGATGGAGTAAATGGCTGAACCACTTCAATCTAGTCGTCCAGTCTGGTCAGGCAATGTATGATAGTATATGTGAGCTAGTCGTCTGCGCTGTAGTAACAATTCGCTCAGCGGCTTGGTGAGCCGCCGAGACAAATTGAAATTCAAAGTGGTTGTACTCCAAACCTTTGTTTCATTTCCCTTTATTTAAAAATTACACAATTGAAAGAGAAAACTAAGATTTTACCTGAGACCAGAGTTCAATTTTGGTTATAGTAGGTGAGGTTTGATGAAACTGAAAGTAAATATTTTATTGTTATATTTGTCGGAAATCAAAACAAACCCGACAAAACAAAACCGAAATTTTTGCAAATTTTGTATTTAAAAAAATACTTCAATGTAGTATGAAAATATATCGTGTAGATTAAAAATTTAACGAGAATGACAAAAATTAACTTCGCTTTCATGCAAGACAAGCAAATTCTGAAATAAACGTAAAAAATGGTAACAAAGTTAGAGCGCTAGTATGCTACAGTGCTATCGTGACCCAGTACAAATATTTAAAATATTTTCTAAACGGATAATGTGACAAGAAAACGGATTAGTTTTTTAAAATAAGCATTCAATTTTGAGTATCACACATGATTTTGAGCGATTTCTAAGAGATTTTGGTTTTTGTCGATTTTGACAAAAGTGGGAAGGGTATAGCCTTCCTACTTTTTCATTTTCGACTAAATTCTAGATCTGACCCAAAACACATGGTTTCGATTCAAAATTTAACGACAATCTTTAAAATCGACTTCATGTTTACGTGGGACCTATAGTTTTTAAGTAATTGCAATTCAAAGTGATTGTACTACAAAAGTTGGCGCGCTAGTATGCTACAGTGCTATCGTGACCCAGTACAAATATTTAAAATATTTCCTAAACGGATAATATGACAAGAAAACGGATTAGTTTTTTAAAATAAGCATTCAATTTTGAGTATCACACATGATTTTGAGCGATTTCTAAGAGATTTTGGTTTTTGTCGATTTTGACAAAAATGGGAAGTTGGTAAACCTATGGTTACCAGCAACGTTGCTTGATTCAACCTCTTGGCAGCCATTTTTGTTGTGGAGTTTCACTGGTGATGTGAAAAATCGGTCTAAATAACAATTATAGTGGGAATCCCAAGGCAATATTGTGTCTGAGAAAGCAACACAAAAATGAATTTAAGAAGAAACAAAAGACTGTATTTTTGCGTAGTCGCACACCTTTAACGACTTGAGATTAAAATTCAACTTAGTTAACATAAAACTTCTTGATGATGTCTTCTTGCCACACTTGCTTAGAATTCTGACTGTGGTTGTGACTGTGGTTGCTGCTCTTCTACCACAACTATTGGCTGTCGTTGGTCTTCTGGCTTCAGTGATTCTAGATATTTGGCATAGTCTGCATTAACTTGCAGATTGGTGATTGCTACAGCATCCTTGCGAGGCAGATATCTGATGGCCACATTATAATATCCAGTTTCATAGAAGGCCAGCTTCTCGTCAATGTGCACTCCAGGTGGTAGAGGTTGATAAGGCCTGCTAGGTGTAGGTTGTAGTGGATAAGGTCGTTCCCCAAACTTGACTTGTGCGTGGAACTCTCCTAACCTCCTGATCTTCCACAGGTACTGCGGAAAAGGGTTAGTAAAGAGATCTTAACTTGTAACGTAGACTTAGTATACTCTCATCTTCTGGTGCTCTTCGAAGGTATATGGTCTTTGCCTAGGGAGCATTGCCCATAGAGTAGTGTGTGACAAACTGCGATTGGGACCAAATGGGAACTGTTAGTTAGGTAACAGATAGGCCAAAACACTTACACTATAGATTAATAGTGGGCTAAAAATTTCCCCAACACGTGATCCCTTACAACACGTGTTGAAGCTCACACTCAAAGTCTGCACTTTTGTAAATTACGCCAATTAATTGGACGATATCGTCAGTCTCAAACGGTTTGTAGGACCACGAAAAGTATTAATATTAACCTGTAACAATAATTACGTTAATACCTGCGATTAAATACTTTTGAAGGTTAAACTTAGGCAGGTTCTATCACTGATTTATTGAACTGACTTTGACACAATAATGGCGTCTGCTTCTACGGGGGGGGAAAATTCGAACAACGGCTATTGCTGGTATCTGCCACCAAGAAGGCTCTACTTGGCAGCGCCCCTGGCGGCCTACTCGAATTTTACAATTACAGTAAAATTCACAAGTCAAAAATAATAGGCCGTCCAACGGGCCTTCCCAATTTAGAGATCCTATCTTCTGACGGACTTGGACAATCCGCAACAATGCTAACGCGCTATCGTGACACAGTACAAATATTTAAAATATTTCCTAAACGGATAATTTCCAAAGTAAACGGATTAGTTTTTTTTTATTAGCATTCAATTTTGAGTATCACACATGATTTTGAGAGATATCCAAGAGATTTTGGTTTTTGTCGATTTTGACAAAAATGAAAAAGTGGGAAGGGTATAAATTCATAACAGATCTGTTCCTTGTATGGTCTTATCAAATAATAACTTTATCACCTTGTTTATACTGCTTGCAAAATCTCTATCATGCGTTAAACGTCCAGTATTTGCAACAGTTTGAATCAGTGCTTTGGTAAAATTTACTTTATTAAACTCTGTTAGAATATGACCAAAACGATCACTTTTTTAAAATAATAGAGCTTTTTGTTTTTACGGTGAATGGATGATGAATGCTGCAATGAAATATGGCCAAAATTCTAGAGGAAATCCAAGAAGCCTGTAAAAAAGCTTAAATTTTGGTTATACCGTGACAATTTAAAGCAATTTCAAGGGATGTCGTTTTTTGCCAATTTTGACAAAAGTGGGAAGGCTATACCCTTCCCACTTTTTCATTTTTGGCCAAATTTCAAATTTTGCTTGAAATACATGATTTCGATTCAGAATTGAATGAAAATCACGGAAATCAAGTTTATTTTTCAATTGGCCTTGTAAATTTTTATTTAAACGTTAAAAACCATAAATTAAGTTGGTGCGCTTACAGCTCTGATTTCGTTAATTTTCAAAACGGCTGGTTTAACGAGAAAACCAATGACTAAACCGAAATCAGCGTTAAATTTTGGTTATACCGTGACAATTTAAAGCAATTTCAAGGGATGTCGTTTTTTGCCAATTTTGACAAAAGTGGGAAGGCTATACCCTTCCCACTTTTTCATTTTTGGCCAAATTTCAAATTTTGCTTGAAATACATGATTTCGATTCAGAATTGAATGAAAATCACGGAAATCAAGTTTATTTTTCAATTGGCCTTGTAAATTTTTATTTAAACGTTAAAAACCATAAATTAAGTTGGTGCGCTAACAGCTCTGATTTCGTTAATTTTCAAAACGGCTGGTTTAACGAGAAAACCAATGACTAAAACGAAATCAGCGTTAAAGTTTGGTTATACCGTGGCAATTTAAAGCAATTTCAAGGGATGTCGTTTTTTGCCAATTTTGACAAAAGTGGGAAGGCTATACCCTTCCCACTTTTTCATTTTTGGCCAAATTTCAAATTTTGCTTGAAATACATGATTTCGATTCAGAATTGAATGAAAATCACGGAAATCAAGTTTGTTTTTCAATTGGCCTTGTAAATTTTTATTTAAACGTTAAAAACCATAAATTAAGTTGGTGCGCTTACAGCTCTGATTTCGTTAATTTTCAAAACGGCTGGTTTAACGAGAAAACCAATGACTAAACCGAAATCAGCGTTAAATTTTGGTTATACCGTGACAATTTCAAGCAATTTCAAGGGATGTCGTTTTTTGCCAATTTTGACAAAAGTGGGAAGGCTATACCCTTCCCACTTTTTCATTTTTGGCCAAATTTCAAATTTTGCTTGAAATACATGATTTCGATTCAGAATTGAATGAAAATCACGGAAATCAAGTTTATTTTTCAATTGGCCTTGTAAATTTTTATTTAAACGTTAAAAACCATAAATTAAGTTGGTGCGCTAACAGCTCTGATTTCGTTAATTTTCAAAACGGCTGGTTTAACGAGAAAACCAATGACTAAAACGAAATCAGCGTTAAAGTTTGGTTATACCGTGGCAATTTAAAGCAATTTCAAGGGATGTCGTATTTTGCCAATTTTGACAAAAGTGGGAAGGCTATACCCTTCCCACTTTTTCACTTTTGGCCAAATTTCAAATTTTGCTTGAAATACATGATTTCGATTCAGAATTGAATGAAAATCACGGAAATCAAGTTTATTTTTCAATTGGCCTTGTAAATTTTTATTTCAACGTTAAAAACCATAAATTAAGTTGGTGCGCTAACAGCTCTGATTTCGTTAATTTTCAAAACGGCTGGTTTAACGAGAAAACCAATGACTAAACCGAAATCAGCGTTAAATTTTGGATATACCGTGACAATTTAAAGCAATTTCAAGGGATGTCGTTTTTTGCCAATTTTGACAAAAGTGGGAAGGCTGTACCCTTCCCACTTTTTCATTTTTGGCCAAATTTCAAATTTTGCTTGAAATACATGATTTCGATTCAGAATTGAATGAAAATCACGGAAATCAAGTTTATTTTTCAATTGGCCTTGTAAATTTTTATTTAAACGTTAAAAACCATAAATTAAGTTGGTGCGCTAACAGCTCTGATTTCGTTAATTTTCAAAACGGCTGGTTTAACGAGAAAACCAATGACTAAACCGAAATCAGCGTTAAATTTTGGTTATACCGTGACAATTTAAAGCAATTTCAAGGGATGTCGTTTTTTGCCAATTTTGACAAAAGTGGGAAGGCTGTACCCTTCCCACTTTTTCATTTTTGGCCAAATTTCAAATTTTGCTTGAAATACATGATTTCGATTCAGAATTGAATGAAAATCACGGAAATCAAGTTTATTTTTCAATTGGCCTTGTAAATTTTTATTTAAACGTTAAAAACCATAAATTAAGTTGGTGCGCTAACAGCTCTGATTTCGTTAATTTTCAAAACGGCTGGTTTAACGAGAAAACCAATGACTAAACCGAAATCAGCGTTAAATTTTGGTTATACCGTGACAATTTAAAGCAATTTCAAGGGATGTCGTTTTTTGCCAATTTTGACAAAAGTGGGAAGGCTATACCCTTCCCACTTTTTCATTTTTGGCCAAATTTCAAATTTTGCTTGAAATACATGATTTCGATTCAGAATTGAATGAAAATCACGGAAATCAAGTTTATTTTTCAATTGGCCTTGTAAATTTTTATTTAAACGTTAAAAACCATAAATTAAGTTGGTGCGCTAACAGCTCTGATTTCGTTAATTTTCAAAACGGCTGGTTTAACGAGAAAACCAATGACTAAAACGAAATCAGCGTTAAAGTTTGGTTATACCGTGGCAATTTAAAGCAATTTCAAGGGATGTCGTATTTTGCCAATTTTGACAAAAGTGGGAAGGCTATACCCTTCCCACTTTTTCATTTTTGGCAAAATTTCAAATTTTGCTTGAAATACATGATTTCGATTCAGAATTGAATGAAAATCACGGAAATCAAGTTTATTTTTCAATTGGCCTTGTAAATTTTTATTTAAACGTTAAAAACCATAAATTAAGTTGGTGCGCTTACAGCTCTGATTTCGTTAATTTTCAAAACGGCTGGTTTAACGAGAAAACCAATGACTAAACCGAAATCAGCGTTAAATTTTGGTTATAGATCTTATTGCAATTCAAAAGTACGCGACAAGCCAAAAGTCGTGCGCAGCTTACGCGGATTCGCACCACTGTGGCCTATAGCTGAACTAAAAATTGTTTTATGCTTGACTATAACCATTCGTACGATGCTTTACCGTTAAGCAGACAGATCGCACTCATGGTCATGGAATCTGCAAGTTTGTTTTCATTTTTAAAAAGTAAACTGTGATGTAGTTTCATAATGAGCGGCAGTCGAGTCACTCGAGTGTCATATAAACTATCCGAATTAGCCAAAAGTTTACCTGAGGTTGAATTTAAATCATACTGTGAAAAAATTGAAGAACTGAAATGTAATGATCCTCTTGTAATTGATCTACATTTATACAAAAAAAAATACGGTTGGAACAAACACATTGAATTCCATAGTGTCTATTTAAATACTGCCCAAGAATAGCATTCCAAGCTGAAATTCGTCTTTCCACTAACTGGATCTCATTTGCACGCAATAATCCATGTTTCTTAGGAATTGAAAAAAAGAGAAAGAACTTTTTCTTGATTGCGTTTCGAATTCACCACAAATACAACAAACTCGTCTCATGTTATTTAATAACAAGGTTTTACGCTGCAGTGACTGAAACAACGGACGAAATGTCAACTGGAAAATAACTGGCAATCCGTCTGTGGTAAAGCATCGTACGAATGGTTATAGTCAAGCATAAAACAATTTTTAGTTCGGCTATAGGCCACAGTGGTGCGCATCGGCGTAAGCTGCGCACGACTTTTGGCTTGTCGCGTACTTTTGAATTGCAATAAGATCTATACCGTGACAATTTAAAGCAATTTCAAGGGATGTCGTTTTTTGCCAATTTTGACAAAAGTGGGAAGGCTATACCCTTCCCACTTTTTCATTTTTGGCCAAATTTCAAATTTTGCTTGAAATACATGATTTCGATTCAGAATTGAATGAAAATCACGGAAATCAAGTTTATTTTTCAATTGGCCTTGTAAATTTTTATTTAAACGTTAAAAACCATAAATTAAGTTGGTGCGCTAACAGCTCTGATTTCGTTAATTTTCAAAACGGCTGGTTTAACGAGAAAACCAATGACTAAAACGAAATCAGCGTTAAAGTTTGGTTATACCGTGGCAATTTAAAGCAATTTCAAGGGATGTCGTATTTTGCCAATTTTGACAAAAGTGGGAAGGCTATACCCTTCCCACTTTTTCATTTTTGGCCAAATTTCAAATTTTGCTTGAAATACATGATTTCGATTCAGAATTGAATGAAAATCACGGAAATCAAGTTTATTTTTCAATTGGCCTTGTAAATTTTTATTTCAACGTTAAAAACCATAAATTAAGTTGGTGCGCTAACAGCTCTGATTTCGTTAATTTTCAAAACGGCTGGTTTAACGAGAAAACCAATGACTAAACCGAAATCAGCGTTAAATTTTGGATATACCGTGACAATTTAAAGCAATTTCAAGGGATGTCGTTTTTTGCCAATTTTGACAAAAGTGGGAAGGCTGTACCCTTCCCACTTTTTCATTTTTGGCCAAATTTCAAATTTTGCTTGAAATACATGATTTCGATTCAGAATTGAATGAAAATCACGGAAATCAAGTTTATTTTTCAATTGGCCTTGTAAATTTTTATTTAAACGTTAAAAACCATAAATTAAGTTGGTGCGCTAACAGCTCTGATTTCGTTAATTTTCAAAACGGCTGGTTTAACGAGAAAACCAATGACTAAACCGAAATCAGCGTTAAATTTTGGTTATACCGTGACAATTTAAAGCAATTTCAAGGGATGTCGTTTTTTGCCAATTTTGACAAAAGTGGGAAGGCTATACCCTTCCCACTTTTTCATTTTTGGCCAAATTTCAAATTTTGCTTGAAATACATGATTTCGATTTAGAATTGAATGAAAATCACGGAAATCAAGTTTATTTTTCAATTGGCCTTGTAAATTTTTATTTAAACGTTAAAAACCATAAATTAAGTTGGTGCGCTAACAGCTCTGATTTCGTTAATTTTCAAAACGGCTGGTTTAACGAGAAAACCAATGACTAAACCGAAATCAGCGTTAAATTTTGGATATACCGTGACAATTTAAAGCAATTTCAAGGGATGTCGTTTTTTGCCAATTTTGACAAAAGTGGGAAGGCTGTACCCTTCCCACTTTTTCATTTTTGGCCAAATTTCAAATTTTGCTTGAAATACATGATTTCGATTCAGAATTGAATGAAAATCACGGAAATCAAGTTTATTTTTCAATTGGCCTTGTAAATTTTTATTTAAACGTTAAAAACCATAAATTAAGTTGGTGCGCTAACAGCTCTGATTTCGTTAATTTTCAAAACGGCTGGTTTAACGAGAAAACCAATGACTAAACCGAAATCAGCGTTAAATTTTGGTTATACCGTGACAATTTAAAGCAATTTCAAGGGATGTCGTTTTTTGCCAATTTTGACAAAAAGTGGGAAGGCTATACCCTTCCCACTTTTTCATTTTTGGCCAAATTTCAAATTTTGCTTGAAATACATGATTTCGATTCAGAATTGAATGAAAATCACGGAAATCAAGTTTATTTTTCAATTGGCCTTGTAAATTTTTATTTAAACGTTAAAAACCATAAATTAAGTTGGTGCGCTAACAGCTCTGATTTCGTTAATTTTCAAAACGGCTGGTTTAACGAGAAAACCAATGACTAAACCGAAATCAGCGTTAAATTTTGGTTATACCGTGACAATTTCAAGCAATTTCAAGGGATGTCGTTTTTTGCCAATTTTGAAAAAAGTGGGAAGGCTATACCCTTCCCACTTTTTCATTTTTGGCCAAATTTCAAATTTTGCTTGAAATACATGATTTCGATTCAGAATTGAATGAAAATCACGGAAATCAAGTTTATTTTTCAATTGGCCTTGTAAATTTTTATTTAAACGTTAAAAACCATAAATTAAGTTGGTGCGCTTACAGCTCTGATTTCGTTAATTTTCAAAACGGCTGGTTTAACGAGAAAACCAATGACTAAACCGAAATCAGCGTTAAATTTTGGTTATACCGTGACAATTTAAAGCAATTTCAAGGGATGTCGTTTTTTGCCAATTTTGA
Organism: Daphnia magna; assembly: GCF_020631705.1. Taxonomy (NCBI): domain Eukaryota; kingdom Metazoa; phylum Arthropoda; class Branchiopoda; order Diplostraca; family Daphniidae; genus Daphnia; species Daphnia magna. Next base: position 3,498,474 of record NC_059184.1, read on the forward strand.
CAAAAGTGGGAAGGCTATACCCTTCCCACTTTTTCATTTTTGGCAAAATTTCAAATTTTGCTTGAAATACATGATTTCGATTCAGAATTGAATGAAAATCACGGAAATCAAGTTTATTTTTCAATTGGCCTTGTAAATTTTTATTTAAACGTTAAAAACCATAAATTAAGTTGGTGCGCTAACAGCTCTGATTTCGTTAATTTTCAAAACGGCTGGTTTAACGAGAAAACCAATGACTAAACCGAAATCAGCGTTAAATTTTGGTTATACCGTGACAATTTAAAGCAATTTCAAAGGATGTCGTTTTTTGCCAATTTTGATAAAAAGTGGGAAGGCTATACCCTTCCCACTTTTTTCATTTTTGGCCAAATTTCAAATTTTGCTTGAAATACATGATTTCGATTCAGAATTGAATGAAAATCACGGAAATCAAGTTTATTTTTCAATTGGCCTTGTAAATTTTTATTTAAACGTTAAAAACCATAAATTAAGTTGGTGCGCTTACAGCTCTGATTTCGTTAATTTTCAAAACGGCTGGTTTAACGAGAAAACCAATGACTAAACCGAAATCAGCGTTAAATTTTGGTTATTCCGTGACAATTTTAAGGAATTTCAAGGGATGTCGTTTATTTTGCCAATTTTGACAAAAGTGGGAAGGCTATACCCTTCCCACTTTTTCATTTTTGGCCAAATTTCAAATTTTGCTTGAAATACATGATTTCGATTCAGAATTGAATGAAAATCACGGAAATCAAGTTTATTTTTCAATTGGCCTTGTAAATTTTTATTTAAACGTTAAAAACCATAAATTAAGTTGGTGCGCTAACAGCTCTGATTTCGTTAATTTTCAAAACGGCTGGTTTAACGAGAAAACCAATGACTAAAACGAAATCAGCGTTAAAGTTTGGTTATACCGTGGCAATTTAAAGCAATTTCAAGGGATGTCGTTTTTTGCCAATTTTGACAAAAGTGGGAAGGCTATACCCTTCCCACTTTTTCATTTTTGGCCAAATTTCAAATTTTGCTTGAAATACATGATTTCGATTCAGAATTGAATGAAAATCACGGAAATCAAGTTTGTTTTTCAATTGGCCTTGTAAATTTTTATTTAAACGTTAAAAACCATAAATTAAGTTGGTGCGCTTACAGCTCTGATTTCGTTAATTTTCAAAACGGCTGGTTTAACGAGAAAACCAATGACTAAAACGAAATCAGCGTTAAAGTTTGGTTATACCGTGGCAATTTAAAGCAATTTCAAGGGATGTCGTTTTTTGCCAATTTTGACAAAAGTGGGAAGGCTATACCCTTCCCAATTTTTTCATTTTTGGCCAAATTTCAAATTTTGCTTGAAATACATGATTTCGATTCAGAATTGAATGAAAATCACGGAAATCAAGTTTATTTTTCAATTGGCTTTGTAAATTTTTATTTAAACGTTAAAAACCATAAATTAAGTTGGTGCGCTAACAGCTCTGATTTCGTTAATTTTCAAAACGGCTGGTTTAACGAGAAAACCAATGACTAAACCGAAATCAGCGTTAAATTTTGGTTATACCGTGACAATTTAAAGCAATTTCAAGGGATGTCGTTTTTTGCCAATTTTGACAAAAGTGGGAAGGCTATACCCTTCCCACTTTTTCATTTTTGGCCAAATTTCAAATTTTGCTTGAAATACATGATTTCGATTCAGAATTGAATGAAAATCACGGAAATCAAGTTTATTTTTCAATTGGCCTTGTAAATTTTTATTTAAACGTTAAAAACCATAAATTAAGTTGGTGCGCTTACAGCTCTGATTTCGTTAATTTTCAAAACGGCTGGTTTAACGAGAAAACCAATGACTAAACCGAAATCAGCGTTTAATTTTGGTTATTCCGTGACAATTTTAAGGAATTTCAAGGGATGTCGTATTTTGCCAATTTTGACAAAAGTGGGAAGGCTATACCCTTCCCACTTTTTCATTTTTGGCCAAATTTCAAATTTTGCTTGAAATACATGATTTCGATTCAGAATTGAATGAAAATCACGGAAATCAAGTTTATTTTTCAATTGGCCTTGTAAATTTTTATTTAAACGTTAAAAACCATAAATTAAGTTGGTGCGCTAACAGCTCTGATTTCGTTAATTTTCAAAACGGCTGGTTTAACGAGAAAACCAATGACTAAAACGAAATCAGCGTTAAAGTTTGGTTATACCGTGGCAATTTAAAGCAATTTCAAGGGATGTCGTTTTTTGCCAATTTTGACAAAAGTGGGAAGGCTATACCCTTCCCACTTTTTCATTTTTGGCCAAATTTCAAATTTTGCTTGAAATACATGATTTCGATTCAGAATTGAATGAAAATCACGGAAATCAAGTTTATTTTTCAATTGGCTTTGTAAATTTTTATTTAAACGTTAAAAACCATAAATTAAGTTGGTGCGCTAACAGCTCTGATTTCGTTAATTTTCAAAACGGCTGGTTTAACGAGAAAACCAATGACTAAACCGAAATCAGCGTTAAATTTTGGTTATACCGTGACAATTTAAAGCAATTTCAAGGGATGTCGTTTTTTCTAATTTTGACAAAAGTGGGAAGGCTGTACCCTTCCCACTTTTTTCATTTTTGGCCAAATTTCAAATTTTGCTTGAAATACATGATTTCGATTCAGAATTGAATGAAAATCACGGAAATCAAGTTTATTTTTCAATTGGCCTTGTAAATTTTTATTTAAACGTTAAAAACCATAAATTAAGTTGGTGCGCTTACAGCTCTGATTTCGTTAATTTTCAAAACGGCTGGTTTAACGAGAAAACCAATGACTAAACCGAAATCAGCGTTAAATTTTGGTTATTCCGTGACAATTTTAAGGAATTTCAAGGGATGTCGTATTTTGCCAATTTTGACAAAAGTGGGAAGGCTGTACCCTTCCCACTTTTTCATTTTTGGCCAAATTTCAAATTTTGCTTGAAATACATGATTTCGATTCAGAATTGAATGAAAATCACGGAAATCAAGTTTATTTTTCAATTGCCCTTGTAAATTTTTATTTAAACGTTAAAAACCATAAATTAAGTTGGTGCGCTAACAGCTCTGATTTCGTTAATTTTCAAAACGGCTGGTTTAACGAGAAAACCAATGACTAAACCGAAATCAGCGTTAAATTTTGGTTATACCGTGACAATTTAAAGCAATTTCAAGGGATGTCGTTTTTTGCCAATTTTGACAAAAGTGGGAAGGCTATACCCTTCCCACTTTTTCATTTTTGGCAAAATTTCAAATTTTGCTTGAAATACATGATTTCGATTCAGAATTGAATGAAAATCACGGAAATCAAGTTTATTTTTCAATTGGCCTTGTAAATTTTTATTTAAACGTTAAAAACCATAAATTAAGTTGGTGCGCTTACAGCTCTGATTTCGTTAATTTTCAAAACGGCTGGTTTAACGAGAAAACCAATGAGTAAACCGAAATCAGCGTTAAATTTTGGATATACCGTGACAATTTAAAGCAATTTCAAGGGATGTCGTTTTTTGCCAATTTTGACAAAAGTGGGAAGGCTGTACCCTTCCCACTTTTTCATTTTTGGCCAAATTTCAAATTTTGCTTGAAATACATGATTTCGATTCAGAATTGAATGAAAATCACGGAAATCAAGTTTATTTTTCAATTGGCCTTGTAAATTTTTATTTAAACGTTAAAAACCATAAATTAAGTTGGTGCGCTAACAGCTCTGATTTCGTTAATTTTCAAAACGGCTGGTTTAACGAGAAAACCAATGACTAAACCGAAATCAGCGTTAAATTTTGGTTATAGATCTTATTGCAATTCAAAAGTACGCGACAAGCCAAAAGTCGTGCGCAGCTTACGCGGATGCGCACCACTGTGGCCTATAGCTGAACTAAAAATTGTTTTATGCTTGACTATAATCATTCGTACGATGCTTTACCGTTAAGCAGACAGATCGCACTCATGGTCATGGAATCTGCAAGTTTGTTTTCATTTTAAAAAGTAAACTGTGATGTAGTTTCATAATGAGCGGCAGTCGAGTCACTCGAGTGTCATATAAACTATCCGAATTAGCCAAAAGTTTACCTGAGGTTGAATTTAAATCATACTGTGAAAAAATTGAAGAACTGAAATGTAATGATCCTCTTGTAATTGATCTACATTTATACAAAAAAAAATACGGTTGGAACAAACACATTGAATTCCATAGTGTCTATTTAAATACTGCCCAAGAATAGCATTCCAAGCTGAAATTCGTCTTTCCACTAACTGGATCTCATTTGCACGCAATAATCCATGTTTCTTAGGAATTGAAAAAAAGAGAAAGAACTTTTTCTTGATTGCGTTTCGAATTCACCACAAATACAACAAACTCGTCTCATGTTATTTAATAACAAGGTTTTACGCTGCAGTGACTGAAACAACGGACGAAATGTCAACTGGAAAATAACTGGCAATCCGTCTGTGGTAAAGCATCGTACGAATGGTTATAGTCAAGCATAAAACAATTTTTAGTTCGGCTATAGGCCACAGTGGTGCGCATCGGCGTAAGCTGCGCACGACTTTTGGCTTGTCGCGTACTTTTGAATTGCAATAAGATCTATACCGTGACAATTTAAAGCAATTTCAAGGGATGTCGTTTTTTGCCAATTTTGACAAAAGTGGGAAGGCTATACCCTTCCCACTTTTTCATTTTTGGCCAAATTTCAAATTTTGCTTGAAATACATGATTTCGATTCAGAATTGAATGAAAATCACGGAAATCAAGTTTATTTTTCAATTGGCCTTGTAAATTTTTATTTAAACGTTAAAAACCATAAATTAAGTTGGTGCGCTAACAGCTCTGATTTCGTTAATTTTCAAAACGGCTGGTTTAACGAGAAAACCAATGACTAAAACGAAATCAGCGTTAAAGTTTGGTTATACCGTGGCAATTTAAAGCAATTTCAAGGGATGTCGTATTTTGCCAATTTTGACAAAAGTGGGAAGGCTATACCCTTCCCACTTTTTCATTTTTGGCCAAATTTCAAATTTTGCTTGAAATACATGATTTCGATTCAGAATTGAATGAAAATCACGGAAATCAAGTTTATTTTTCAATTGGCCTTGTAAATTTTTATTTCAACGTTAAAAACCATAAATTAAGTTGGTGCGCTAACAGCTCTGATTTCGTTAATTTTCAAAACGGCTGGTTTAACGAGAAAACCAATGACTAAACCGAAATCAGCGTTAAATTTTGGATATACCGTGACAATTTAAAGCAATTTCAAGGGATGTCGTTTTTTGCCAATTTTGACAAAAGTGGGAAGGCTGTATCCTTCCCACTTTTTCATTTTTGGCCAAATTTCAAATTTTGCTTGAAATACATGATTTCGATTCAGAATTGAATGAAAATCACGGAAATCAAGTTTATTTTTCAATTGGCCTTGTAAATTTTTATTTAAACGTTAAAAACCATAAATTAAGTTGGTGCGCTAACAGCTCTGATTTCGTTAATTTTCAAAACGGCTGGTTTAACGAGAAAACCAATGACTAAACCGAAATCAGCGTTAAATTTTGGTTATAGATCTTATTGCAATTCAAAAGTACGCGACAAGCCAAAAGTCGTGCGCAGCTTACGCGGATGCGCACCACTGTGGCCTATAGCTGAACTAAAAATTGTTTTATGCTTGACTATAACCATTCGTACGATGCTTTACCGTTAAGCAGACAGATCGCACTCATGGTCATGGAATCTGCAAGTTTGTTTTCATTTTAAAAAGTAAACTGTGATGTAGTTTCATAATGAGCGGCAGTCGAGTCACTCGAGTGTCATATAAACTATCCGAATTAGCCAAAAGTTTACCTGAGGTTGAATTTAAATCATACTGTGAAAAAATTGAAGAACTGAAATGTAATGATCCTCTTGTAATTGATCTACATTTATACAAAAAAAAATACGGTTGGAACAAACACATTGAATTCCATAGTGTCTATTTAAATACTGCCCAAGAATAGCATTCCAAGCTGAAATTCGTCTTTCCACTAACTGGATCTCATTTGCACGCAATAATCCATGTTTCTTAGGAATTGAAAAAAGAGAAAGAACTTTTTCTTGATTGCGTTTCGAATTCACCACAAATACAACAAACTCGTCTCATGTTATTTAATAACAAGGTTTTACGCTGCAGTGACTGAAACAACGGACGAAATGTCAACTGGAAAATAACTGGCAATCCGTCTGTGGTAAAGCATCGTACGAATGGTTATAGTCAAGCATAAAACAATTTTTAGTTCGGCTATAGGCCACAGTGGTGCGCATCGGCGTAAGCTGCGCACGACTTTTGGCTTGTCGCGTACTTTTGAATTGCAATAAGATCTATACCGTGACAATTTAAAGCAATTTCAAGGGATGTCGTTTTTTGCCAATTTTGACAAAAGTGGGAAGGCTATACCCTTCCCACTTTTTCATTTTTGGCCAAATTTCAAATTTTGCTTGAAATACATGATTTCGATTCAGAATTGAATGAAAATCACGGAAATCAAGTTTATTTTTCAATTGGCCTTGTAAATTTTTATTTAAACGTTAAAAACCATAAATTAAGTTGGTGCGCTAACAGCTCTGATTTCGTTAATTTTCAAAACGGCTGGTTTAACGAGAAAACCAATGACTAAAACGAAATCAGCGTTAAAGTTTGGTTATACCGTGGCAATTTAAAGCAATTTCAAGGGATGTCGTATTTTGCCAATTTTGACAAAAGTGGGAAGGCTATACCCTTCCCACTTTTTCATTTTTGGCCAAATTTCAAATTTTGCTTGAAATACATGATTTCGATTCAGAATTGAATGAAAATCACGGAAATCAAGTTTATTTTTCAATTGGCCTTGTAAATTTTTATTTCAACGTTAAAAACCATAAATTAAGTTGGTGCGCTAACAGCTCTGATTTCGTTAATTTTCAAAACGGCTGGTTTAACGAGAAAACCAATGACTAAACCGAAATCAGCGTTAAATTTTGGATATACCGTGACAATTTAAAGCAATTTCAAGGGATGTCGTTTTTTGCCAATTTTGACAAAAGTGGGAAGGCTGTATCCTTCCCACTTTTTCATTTTTGGCCAAATTTCAAATTTTGCTTGAAATACATGATTTCGATTCAGAATTGAATGAAAATCACGGAAATCAAGTTTATTTTTCAATTGGCCTTGTAAATTTTTATTTAAACGTTAAAAACCATAAATTAAGTTGGTGCGCTAACAGCTCTGATTTCGTTAATTTTCAAAACGGCTGGTTTAACGAGAAAACCAATGACTAAACCGAAATCAGCGTTAAATTTTGGTTATACCGTGACAATTTAAAGCAATTTCAAGGGATGTCGTTTTTTGCCAATTTTGACAAAAGTGGGAAGGCTATACCCTTCCCACTTTTTCATTTTTGGCCAAATTTCAAATTTTGCTTGAAATACATGATTTCGATTCAGAATTGAATGAAAATCACGGAAATCAAGTTTATTTTTCAATTGGCCTTGTAAATTTTTATTTAAACGTTAAAAACCATAAATTAAGTTGGTGCGCTAACAGCTCTGATTTCGTTAATTTTCAAAACGGCTGGTTTAACGAGAAAACCAATGACTAAACCGAAATCAGCGTTAAATTTTGGTTATACCGTGACAATTTAAAGCAATTTCAAGGGATGTCGTTTTTTGCCAATTTTGACAAAAGTGGGAAGGCTATACCCTTCCCACTTTTTCATTTTTGGCCAAATTTCAAATTTTGCTTGAAATACATGATTTCGATTCAGAATTGAATGAAAATCACGGAAATCAAGTTTATTTTTCAATTGGCCTTGTAAATTTTTATTTAAACGTTAAAAACCATAAATTAAGTTGGTGCGCTTACAGCTCTGATTTCGTTAATTTTCAAAACGGCTGGTTTAACGAGAAAACCAATGACTAAACCGAAATCAGCGTTAAATTTTGGTTATACCGTGACAATTTAAAGCAATTTCAAGGGATGTCGTTTTTTGCCAATTTTGACAAAAGTGGGAAGGCTATACCCTTCCCACTTTTTCATTTTTGGCAAAATTTCAAATTTTGCTTGAAATACATGATTTCGATTCAGAATTGAATGAAAATCACGGAAATCAAGTTTATTTTTCAATTGGCCTTGTAAATTTTTATTTAAACGTTAAAAACCATAAATTAAGTTGGTGCGCTAACAGCTCTGATTTCGTTAATTTTCAAAACGGCTGGTTTAACGAGAAAACCAATGACTAAACCGAAATCAGCGTTAAATTTTGGTTATACCGTGACAATTTAAAGCAATTTCAAAGGATGTCGTTTTTTGCCAATTTTGACAAAAGTGGGAAGGCTATACCCTTCCCACTTTTTCATTTTTGGCCAAATTTCAAATTTTGCTTGAAATACATGATTTCGATTCAGAATTGAATGAAAATCACGGAAATCAAGTTTATTTTTCAATTGGCCTTGTAAATTTTTATTTAAACGTTAAAAACCATAAATTAAGTTGGTGCGCTTACAGCTCTGATTTCGTTAATTTTCAAAACGGCTGGTTTAACGAGAAAACCAATGACTAAACCGAAATCAGCGTTTAATTTTGGTTATTCCGTGACAATTTTAAGGAATTTCAAGGGATGTCGTATTTTGCCAATTTTGACAAAAGTGGGAAGGCTATACCCTTCCCACTTTTTCATTTTTGGCCAAATTTCAAATTTTGCTTGAAATACATGATTTCGATTCAGAATTGAATGAAAATCACGGAAATCAAGTTTATTTTTCAATTGGCCTTGTAAATTTTTATTTAAACGTTAAAAACCATAAATTAAGTTGGTGCGCTAACAGCTCTGATTTCGTTAATTTTCAAAACGGCTGGTTTAACGAGAAAACCAATGACTAAAACGAAATCAGCGTTAAAGTTTGGTTATACCGTGGCAATTTAAAGCAATTTCAAGGGATGTCGTTTTTTGCCAATTTTGACAAAAGTGGGAAGGCTATACCCTTCCCACTTTTTCATTTTTGGCCAAATTTCAAATTTTGCTTGAAATACATGATTTCGATTCAGAATTGAATGAAAATCACGGAAATCAAGTTTGTTTTTCAATTGGCCTTGTAAATTTTTATTTAAACGTTAAAAACCATAAATTAAGTTGGTGCGCTTACAGCTCTGATTTCGTTAATTTTCAAAACGGCTGGTTTAACGAGAAAACCAATGACTAAAACGAAATCAGCGTTAAAGTTTGGTTATACCGTGGCAATTTAAAGCAATTTCAAGGGATGTCGTTTTTTGCCAATTTTGACAAAAGTGGGAAGGCTATACCCTTCCCACTTTTTCATTTTTGGCCAAATTTCAAATTTTGCTTGAAATACATGATTTCGATTCAGAATTGAATGAAAATCACGGAAATCAAGTTTATTTTTCAATTGGCTTTGTAAATTTTTATTTAAACGTTAAAAACCATAAATTAAGTTGGTGCGCTAACAGCTCTGATTTCGTTAATTTTCAAAACGGCTGGTTTAACGAGAAAACCAATGACTAAACCGAAATCAGCGTTAAATTTTGGTTATACCGTGACAATTTAAAGCAATTTCAAGGGATGTCGTTTTTTGCCAATTTTGACAAAAGTGGGAAGGCTATACCCTTCCCACTTTTTCATTTTTGGCCAAATTTCAAATTTTGCTTGAAATACATGATTTCGATTCAGAATTGAATGAAAATCACGGAAATCAAGTTTATTTTTCAATTGGCCTTGTAAATTTTTATTTAAACGTTAAAAACCATAAATTAAGTTGGTGCGCTTACAGCTCTGATTTCGTTAATTTTCAAAACGGCTGGTTTAACGAGAAAACCAATGACTAAACCGAAATCAGCGTTAAATTTTGGTTATTCCGTGACAATTTTAAGGAATTTCAAGGGATGTCGTATTTTGCCAATTTTGACAAAAGTGGGAAGGCTATACCCTTCCCACTTTTTCATTTTTGGCCAAATTTCAAATTTTGCTTGAAATACATGATTTCGATTCAGAATTGAATGAAAATCACGGAAATCAAGTTTATTTTTCAATTGGCCTTGTAAATTTTTATTTAAACGTTAAAAACCATAAATTAAGTTGGTGCGCTAACAGCTCTGATTTCGTTATTTTTCAAAACGGCTGGTTTAACGAGAAAACCAATGACTAAAACGAAATCAGCGTTAAAGTTTGGTTATACCGTGGCAATTTAAAGCAATTTCAAGGGATGTCGTTTTTTGCCAATTTTGACAAAAGTGGGAAGGCTATACCCTTCCCACTTTTTCATTTTTGGCCAAATTTCAAATTTTGCTTGAAATACATGATTTCGATTCAGAATTGAATGAAAATCACGGAAATCAAGTTTATTTTTCAATTGGCTTTGTAAATTTTTATTTAAACGTTAAAAACCATAAATTAAGTTGGTGCGCTAACAGCTCTGATTTCGTTAATTTTCAAAACGGCTGGTTTAACGAGAAAACCAGTGACTAAACCGAAATCAGCGTTAAATTTTGGTTATACCGTGACAATTTAAAGCAATTTCAAGGGATGTCGTATTTTGCCAATTTTGACAAAAGTGGGAAGGCTATACCCTTCCCCACTTTTTCATTTTTGGCAAAATTTCAAATTTTGCTTGAAATACATGATTTCGATTCAGAATTGAATGAAAATCACGGAAATCAAGTTTATTTTTCAATTGGCCTTGTAAATTTTTATTTAAACGTTAAAAACCATAAATTAAGTTGGTGCGCTTACAGCTCTGATTTCGTTAATTTTCAAAACGGCTGGTTTAACGAGAAAACCAATGACTAAACCGAAATCAGCGTTAAATTTTGGTTATTCCGTGACAATTTTAACGAATTTCAAGGGATGTCGTATTTTGCCAATTTTGACAAAAGTGGGGAAGGCTATACCCTTCCCACTTTTTCATTTTTGGCCAAATTTCAAATTTTGCTTGAAATACATGATTTCGATTCAGAATTGAATGAAAATCACGGAAATCAAGTTTATTTTTCAATTGGCCTTGTAAATTTTTATTTAAACGTTAAAAACCATAAATTAAGTTGGTGCGCTAACAGCTCTGATTTCGTTAATTTTCAAAACGGCTGGTTTAACGAGAAAACCAATGACTAAAACGAAATCAGCGTTAAAGTTTGGTTATACCGGGGCAATTTTAAAGCAATTTCAAGGGATTTCTTTTTTTCCAGGATTTTTGACAAAAGGGGGAAGGCTATACCCTTCCCACTTTTTCATTTTTGGCCAAATTTTCAAATTTTGCTGGAAATACATGATTTCGATTCAGAATTGAATGAAAATCACGGAAATCAAGTTTATTTTTCAATTGGCCTTGTAAATTTTTATTTAAACGTTAAAAACCATAAATTAAGTTGGTGCGCTTACAGCTCTGATTTCGTTAATTTTCAAAACGGCTGGTTTAACGAGAAAACCAATGACTAAACCGAAATCAGCGTTAAATTTTGGTTATACCGTGACAATTTAAAGCAATTTCAAGGGATGTCGTTTTTTGCAAATTTTGACAAAAGTGGGAAGGCTGTACCCTTCCCACTTTTTCATTTTTGGCAAAATTTCAAATTTTGCTTGAAATACATGATTTCGATTCAAAATTGAATGAAAATCACGGAAATCAAGTTTATTTTTCAATTGGCCTTGTAAATTTTTATTTAAACGTTAAAAACCATAAATTAAGTTGGTGCGCTAACAGCTCTGATTTCGTTAATTTTCAAAACGGCTGGTTTAACGAGAAAACCAATGACTAAAACGAAATCAGCGTTAAATTTTGGTTATACCGTGGCAATTTAAAGCAATTTCAAGGGATGTCGTATTTTGCCAATTTTGACAAAAGTGGGAAGGCTATACCCTTCCCACTTTTTCATTTTTGGCAAAATTTCAAATTTTGCTTGAAATACATGATTTCGATTCAGAATTGAATGAAAATCACGGAAATCAAGTTTATTTTTCAATTGGCCTTGTAAATTTTTATTTAAACGTTAAAAACTATAAATTAAGTTGGTGCGCTAACAGCTCTGATTTCGTTAATTTTCAAAACGGCTGGTTTAACGAGAAAACCAATGACTAAACCGAAATCAGCGTTAAATTTTGGTTATACCGTGACAATTTAAAGCAATTTCAAGGGATGTCGTTTTTTGCCAATTTTGACAAAAGTGGGAAGGCTATACCCTTCCCACTTTTTCATTTTTGGCAAAATTTCAAATTTTGCTTGAAATACATGATTTCGATTCAGAATTGAATGAAAATCACGGAAATCAAGTTTATTTTTCAATTGGCCTTGTAAATTTTTATTTAAACGTTAAAAACCATAAATTAAGTTGGTGCGCTAACAGCTCTGATTTCGTTAATTTTCAAAACGGCTGGTTTAACGAGAAAACCAATGACTAAACCGAAATCAGCGTTAAATTTTGGTTATACCGTGACAATTTAAAGCAATTTCAAGGGATGTCGTATTTTGCCAATTTTGACAAAAGTGGGAAGGCTATACCCTTCCCACTTTTTCATTTTTGGCAAAATTTCAAATTTTGCTTGAAATACATGATTTCGATTCAGAATTGAATGAAAATCACGGAAATCAAGTTTATTTTTCAATTGGCCTTGTAAATTTTTATTTAAACGTTAAAAACCATAAATTAAGTCGGTGCGCTAACAGCTCTGATTTTGTTCAGCCTTCCTACTTTTTAATTTTCGACTAAATTCTAGATCTGACCCAAAACACATGGTTTCGATAAAAAATTTAACGGCAATCATGAAAATCGACTTCATGTTTACGTGGAACCTATAGATTTTAAGTAATTGCATTTAAAAGTGTGTTTTAAACGTTGTCTTAAAACCATAGCGTACTTTTATAACAGGCACAAAGCGTAGCACTCTTTTGTTTGTTCCCTTTATTTTAGCCACACACCCTCAGCTGCTGGTAGGTTAAATGATCTTAGGCCGTCTGAATTAGGTTAAGTACGTGAATATGACTTAATTTTTACTTTTGTATGGAAATGTTTTGTATTTGCCACGAAATATGTCGTGGCAATAGGCATATTTGAACTTATTGCCACGATGAGAGAGAACCTATAGGCCAGAGATACATTAGATTTTCGAATCTAATCTATGACTCTATATAGGCTATCGTGGTAATCGAAAAATATTTTTTTGTTGCCACGAAATCTTTCGTGGGCAGTTTTGGACGTCACACAACGACATTGTTCGTGACAATACTTTCAATCGTATAAAATAGCTCAGTTGCGGCCATTTCCATTTAGAAAAGTTTGAATAACGTCCGGTAGGTGGCAAGGCGTTTGAGTAACGAAAAACAATTCACATTTTTTGCTTGAATGTATACACTCAGTATAGAACCTGATTGCCGAGGTATTGGATGTAAGCAACAGCCAGATTTTAGCCTAAAAACCTTTTTTCATTTACCGCGTACCACAATCTACAACCCAAGGTTATATCTAATCAATTCTAAAACACATTAGCTCAGTAGTGGCGTTGTAGTAGTACGACAGGAAAGTGTTCCTATATTGGGTAATGGCTTCGTCCGTCTGTCATTTGTGAATCTGAAGAGTGTTCAGCAACTCTTCCTTGATAAATAAATATACTACCGGAATAATGGGTAATCTTCTTCGCCTCTTAGCCCGTGAAGAAGGAACGTGTTTTTCTCCACAACGCTACGATTTGTTTCTGGATTTTGAAAGTGAGTGTGCTTTGCTAGTTTTTTGTTTTTTGTTTTTTTTTTACCAATTGTGATGTAAGCTGTTTTATTGCAGATGCTCAACCAACCGAGTCAGAGAAAGAGATGTTCCTTGAAGTTGACAGTGTCCTGAAAAAAGGTCAGATTATACTCCATGAGATTAGCCAATACAGAGGGGCCAGTAAAGAAATCAGAGAGGTAAATTTGATTAGTTTTCTTTTCTGCTGCACCTGCAAGATACCCAAGTTTATACCAGAAAAAAAATTCTGCTGATTTCGGTTTTTCTGTCTTTCTTGCTTGTTTAAGTTAACTGGAAATTTTTTGTCAGGCAATCAGCAATCCAGGGGAAGATTACCAAGAAAAAGCCAGAGATGCTGTATTCCCACTTGTCCAGCAATTAAGGCGATATTATGATTTTTCATCAGATATTGGTACATTGGTTTGCATTAATCACTTTTAATCACATGTAATTTATGACTAATAACATGAAAATTATAGAGACTGTGGTGCCAAAGATTCTTTCCCAGTTATGTTCTGGGAGCATGAGCCCTACTCAACATTTGGAGAAACAGCAAGCATTGGTAAAGCAGTTTGCAGAAATTTTAGAATTTGTTTTGAAATTTGATGAACATAAGGTAAAAGTAAATTAATTTATTCATTAAAAAAATAATGAATGGGTAAAATCTCAATAATAAAAAATCTCTTAGATGACAACTCCATCCATTCAGAATGATTTTAGTTATTACCGACGAATCGTGTCGAGGCATAGCCTCTCTGGACCCATAAACGACGAACAAGATCTTTTTAAAGTAACCGAAAATGACGAGCAGATCGGCTCAGCTTTAGCCAGTCATATGTCATTATTCTACGCCCAGCCCACCCCTATGCTCAAAGTGCTCAGCGAAGCCACCATGAAATTTGTGGCGGACGTAAGTTTTGTTTGTAGACTTACTTCCATATCAGTTACTTATTTAACCTCTAGAATAAAGATATTCCCGTGGAAAACACAACGGAAACACTGAGCACAATGGCAAGCGTCTGCCAAAGCATGCTGAAAGATCCGTAAGTTTTGACGCATTACGACTGAGATTAAAAAAAAATATATATATAATTAAGTTGATGTTACTCAACGTCTTTTACATTTATAGAGATTTGATTGCGCGATTTATGCGCGAAGAAACGTACCTGTTTGTGCTGCGAGTCATGGTTGGCCTAGTTATTCTTTATGATCACGTTCATCCAGTCGGGGCTTTCCAGAAATCTTCCAATGTCGATGTGAGTATTATCGATAAATTACCATCGCTTCTTCTCGAGTTTTTATATTTACTTTTCATTGATTTCTGTTTCCAAGGTTAAAGGTTGTGTTCGTGTGCTGAAAGAGCAACCAAGTTCTCGATCTGAAAGTCTTTTGAATGCTTTGCGGTAAGGATTTCTTCTTTAATGAAACCTACGAAAACCTTTTAATTTCAGTTGTGTTCATCTGATCATATATAAACGATATTTACTTTTTTTTGCATTATTTTCTAGATATACCACACGTCATCTGAATGACGAATCCACTCCGAAACATATAAAAACTCTTTTAGCGTCCTAAATTGTTGTTGTAACACATCATCGTCCTGTGAAAGTCCTGGTCAGTTCGCGCTGCAAACGGTCAATCATCATTTCATATTTTACGGTCCCCTGTGATCATATCGGTGGCCGTTGATTAAATGTCGCTTTTTAACCGTTCAACCTGCCAATCCCTTAGCTAAATTGCATTAGCAAAATCTACAACTTTTCTCACCCATCTGTGTTTTTTTTTTTTATTGTTATTATTATTAATGTTCCTTGGGCGTGGAATAAGAACACAGACCAGTCGTCTTTTTTCTGATGGCGTGTTTGTGCTCATTTTTTAAGGCATCGAAGTCTTTCTACTTCTAATCGTCGGAGGAGGGAGATTCGCGTGTCCGTTCCATCTCGCGATACCAAGTGAAGTGTTCTAGAAGAAAAAAGAAAACAACAATCCAAATTAAATTTATCACGAGAAACTAATTGTTTTTTTTATTTTAAGTGTTATGTAGTCGATATTCTCGTGCCATCTGTTGATTGCTCTCATAACAAAATAAGACAGAAAACGTGACGCTGTATGGTTTTCCCTAACACAGGCACACTAAAAACGGACCAAAGCGTGTCCAGCATTGTAATACAAACCCCTTTTTTCTGTTAAAACCAAAAACAAATACATACTCTGTTGTTCAAAAAGTTATTGTAAAAAACAATTTTTTAAAATTTATCTTATCTTTTTTTCAGGCGTTTGAAACTAACGGCAAGAGTTTCCGTGTGAATTAAGACAATTGAGAACGTGACGATGACGCCCAACCCAGTTTGTGGATAATCTTCCTCGAAAGTTAAGTTGCCACTCAACGATCAAACTAGTTTGAAAAGGAACGTGTTGAGTAACTACATAGTTTGTCAACTACTCGTGTCATTTCTAGCTGGCGTTACTCATCACTATTACACACGAAACAGTATACAATATCTCTTGTGGAGTGAACAAACACAAACTAGTAGGATAATAAACAGAAATCGGATCAAGTAGTCAAGTATTTTATAGTATAAAGTTGTACTTCGGTCGAGAGTATACGTTTGAACGGAGCATCAAATTCACTATTCAATACCTAGTTCTCGAAATGAACGCCGTATACCATCCACGATTGCAGACCCAGTTGAATGGCACCAGCGAAGTTTCAAAGTAGGGCGAAAGAGAGTGTTTATGAGCACGTCCTCTAAATGAGTTGGTTAAAAAAAAGCTATGAAATAGCAAGTAAAAATGGAAGAGGCACGTCAATTTCTTCAGTTGGGCAAAATTCCTAGAAAAAAATAATTTTGAAAATAAAAATTTATTGCTAAATAGAAAATTCATCAAAACCGTCCAAGTAGCATAGCGCAGGGGAAAAATTGATAAAAATACATCACGGCAGAGCCGGGAGGCTAAGTTCGTTCTTAGAAATCAAAGTTGGACTTCATCCACCAATCCGGGTGTAGGCTTGCTTTTACGTTTGTAACATTAATTACCCGGTGGGTTGCGCTAGGTGTTGAGCCTAGCTCTGCTGCTTTTAAAGCATGTATGCGCTTGTTTGGTTTTTTCTCTTCACTGTATCTGACGATGTCGGCTGTTGAAACGTAGCAACAACTTTGCAACAAAACTTGATTGCTAGTTCCGCTGATGAGTCATCAAACAGAAAGTGCCAGCAAACATTGCCACGCGTCAAGAACGGCAGAGTACATAGAAATCGTATTTTCTGTGCGGCATATTTACGCGATGTTGGTTAAAACAAATGCCGTCCAATGTTAGTCTACTGCCGCATGTGACAAACATAGACAAAACAAAGAATTTGCTATTGCCCATGTATTTATGAAACAGACAGATGTAAAAACGCCACAGTGAATACGACGAGAAACTATGGAGGTTGGAATATGGTTCCATTAAAGATAAATAGCAGAATGAGTTACAAAAGCCTATTTTTCTGTTGTCATAAAAGCATACGGTACGATTTAACGAATACATAGTTAACGAGGGAAATTCGGAATGCAAATACGCAGAAAGACGTCCTCCCTCGCCAGCCTTTCTGAACTGTAAGCAGCTTGCGTTTGCCTTCATGACTGAGAAAAGCAAAATCTGATCTGTGTATGAATTATTCTTTGCTGGTCCTAGTACCTCACAAGTATTGACATCGGCATTGCATGGTGCATCTCTGTTAATTTCACGAAGAAAGGGGGAAAAAAAGTGAAATTTTTTTGAAACTTAAGATCGTGTGGCTTGTAATAGCCATACAAGACGCTTATGAACACGTTTGATATGGTTTTCAATGTAAAAAATTTTACGCCTCCTAATATTTGACTGAAAAACAAAAAGGTCCTTATGCATATTTCAAGATGAATCTTTATACTCGTACGATGCAACATTAGCCTCCACACTTCGACTGAACTATATAAATAAAAACTCGATGAAAGACAAATAAAACAGTCTTTTCTCTTTGCACGTCTGCGTATACTTTAATTTGTTCCCCAACCAAGCAGGAGTGCACCGTAGTCGTCGAGCACACATAAATATTTTAAACATAGCTACGAAGCGGGGATTATGCAACACATTGCAGAAACGTGTGTCTCTTCCAAATTTCAAGATTCCGCCATTTAAAATGCCAAAGGCGTTTTTCTTATGTATTTCAACCTTACACAGACGTGGTAGTGACACCCAGTCTCTTTAGTTGCCTGTCGTGATTCCTATGCGTAAACGCGGGAATGTTAGTAGAAAACCCCGTCAACAGAGGCAGTTTGGCCACTAAAAACGTATAGGACAGACTGTAGGGCTGTATCTGATGAAACGCTTGCACGATGTTAAGCAGATTTCGACAACCACAGAGTGGCCCAGTCTCCTCTTCCTCCCCCGCTTCTGTCCGCATTTGTGCGGTAATCTGATTACGGTATCTTGAGGTTATTTCCTCTTTTGTTCTCAAACTGCCGTATGACATTTCTCGGCCATCGCCGTCAGCTTTTCTTCGATAGAGAAAAAGAAGGGCAAACAACAAGTGAGAGACAAATAACTCCCCGCAGAAAATGCATCAACAAGAGTGGCTTGTTTGTGGCCTGGCCAACTGGAAATGGTGCTTCGTTTCGTTCTGCTTCGCACTGCGCTGTATGCAAAAGGATCAGGTAGAAAAAGTACAGGTTGGTATACACCATTCAAACGACCTTTCCTTTCTCTGTTTTCTTTTTCTTTCCAACGGGAATCAGAAAATTAAGCCTTTGCTACAAGTTGGCACGTAACTTTTTGAAACGTGAAAATGAAAAAGATGAGGGGAAACTGAGAGGAAATGAAAGTGACAGATGTCAGAGTCACGAACATGAATCTAAAAAAAGATTATGTAATTTAGGAAGAAATACATCAGAAACCAATGGCCCGAAATGAAATTGAATAGAAACTGGAAATGCAAAAATTCAAAGAAACGACCTATAAAAAAAGAAGGAAGAGTATTCCTTATAATTTACTGTATCATAAAGACACTGGCGAATGTGGGCAAAAGCTCTGACTAGAGACATCGTCACCTTGTTCTCATTATAAAACAGCGCATTTCACACCTGGAAGCATATTCGCTGCCTCACATTAATCCAAACTTAATTAGCCTAATGAGTAGAGTCTCCCTGGCCGATCCCTTCACAAGAGAACATCATTTCTCTTGCCCTTTTTCCTTAGCTTTAACTGTGTGACCCGGGAGCACCATAAGAAGTAGTGATCTAATTGCATGGATAGCCTACCTTCCGTCGGTGGTCCCTTCCATGTTGCTTCGTTTAAGCTTCGCTGAATTAATACACAGGAAGGAGACGAGCCGCGAGAGTCGAGCCGGATACGTTTGGGCTTGAAAATTAAGCGGGGCGGAGAGAGACAGAGGAGCCAATTAGCACCTGACAATCCTCAATGGCTGCGGATTGGGACTCGACGATCTTCCCTCAGCGACGCCCACCTTTCCTCACAAGTTCCGGACGCGTTCGTTGGAAATCTGTGAAATTTAGGGTAAGTCAGTTATAAATAAATTCAAAAACCTAAACAAGTTTAGCTGTGAAGGTACAAATGAAAATACGAGATGATGTGCTCAAACAAATGAAAGCTATCGGTTTTGTTGGGTATACAGAAGCCGAGCTTATAGTAAAGTAATATGCATTTTTACAAGGAGAGCCGACAATACTGAAATATTTAATGTTGACATTCAACGTAATCTGACCGTTGGAAAGAATACATAATCCGCCTCTTCTGTCAGTCATTTTTCTTTTGTTTAAGAAATAAAAAAATAAATACTTCGAACAAATCCATCACCGCTGATTTCACGTCGAATAAAAACAATAACATGGAAATGGACATTTGGGTTTGAATGTTTTGGCCATCACTCAGACATTCTCCGTTAACCGTTAACGAAGGGCGAGGAGCGGATGGTAGGCAAATCTCCGTATCTGTCTCTCGAAGATCTCTTGACTTAGTCAAACCACAAAAGGAGCAATGAACCCAGTTCAATAAAACAATTCAAAAAGTTTTCGCAAAGTGCTCCTCCTTGACTATTCCATCTCCGCTGCCATTCCAACCGTCCGCGCTCCACACACCCGTAGTATATTTAGCCTTCGCCATCAGCCGCAGGAGCTTTTCTCAACTCTCCAGTAACTTCTTGTATTTCCCTGCATGTGTCTGTGTGTGTGTGTGTATTGCCTTATTGTCATTCTATACCAAGAGCCAGCTAGCTTGCTTTTGGCTTGCTTGTTTGGCTGGATGGTCTCTATGATCAGATGATGGTCCTCGTGCGGTCGTACATTCCGAATGCAGTTGCTGCGCCAAAAAATAAAGGAGGAGGAAGCGAAGAGCTCTGCTGCCCAAAAGTTTTTGTCTCTATGGAACAAATGGCGATGATGGCTGCTCATAGAATGGCGACGGCCAAGAGGATGAAGAAAAGATGCGAACCAGAGATATATGTGTACACCTCCATCCATTCTATTTAGACGAGGATATATTATAGGAACGACGACAAACGGCTCCAAAGGAGGTGGAGGCTAGCGCTGGCTAGTTGCGTCGCTTTTTTAGCAAACTCGTGCGCGATTCGTCGGATGAGAATCGTAATCTGACTCGCTGCTCATCTCGTCTAACAAAAAAATATATATATAACGCGAGGAAAGAAAGAAAAAAAAAAGAAATGGCACAACCGGTGAGCTGCTGTTCCGCGCGCAAGCGCCTCATCGTTTTCACGGTTGGTGCGGGAAATAGGCACGGCCGCCGCAGTCGGCTCTGCTGCGCCAGTCTCTCCGACTTATGCGCCTCCTTCCATGTTTTATTTCGCACCATATTAACACGAATTGCAGGAAGAAGAGTCTCCCTTTTTTTTTTTTTTACATTGGGCACCGAACGCTATTCATTTCTTTTGCCTCTTGTTCTAATAATATCAATCCTCTTAGACATGCAATGGTATAGGGATTGGCGTGAAGTTTAAAGAATAATTTTGGATTCAGACAGAATTTAATTAAATTCCAGAAGAAAATTGTGATGTTTCTGATTCGTTCATTCTTGTCATCATCCGATGCTCTCTGTGTACGCAGCAGACACTGCAGTAGGCGGCCGCCACACAACCAAGTCAATGAAAAGTAATAAAATAATCTACCCATAAAAAATCAGTGCTAGATGGTGGCAGCTATTCACATATTCATCGAGGTCTTGTTTAATTTTAGACCATAATATCTGTACAAATTTGCTGCTTATGTCACCATGCTATTCTGCCGACACGAAATGGATTCGGCGGTCGTTTAGTATAACTAAACGGCAACAAAATGTTGGGGAAGGATTGCCGTCAGGTCTAAAAATTAACTAAAATCTAAGCTCTAGTCGTGGCAAACTGAACACGAATCGAGGGCTTCAGTTTTTGCTCCTTTGCTAATTGGCTATATCGACATATCACGGTTAGTTCTGTAATAAAATGCTGCACACACAAACATAGACAAGAGTTCGATTAAATACGAACAAGAAGCCTAAGGCATCACCATCAACCGATGGTAAATTCCCGGTGCTTTTAAAGCCAATGTAACTTTCGATCAAAAAATAAAAAGGGAGTTGTACCAGCGGTGGTGCAGGAGGACTTGAGAACTAAAGTTTGAAGACCGGTTGGACATGTGAATCGGAAATCATGTAATAGTAGCCAATATTTATATGGACACAGCCCCGTTATTAGATGCATCCACCGTAGAATTTATGCTCGGCAATTCAAAAGATAGGACCCATTAACGATCGATAATAATATATCGAAAGTGATTGGAGAGAAATAGCCGATAGACAAGCGCACCAAATTCAAAACTGTATTTTAAACCATAAAACGTTTTCAAAAGTTGGCGCAAGGAACAGTCCGTACCGCAAACGAGAAGCGAAACAAAAAAGGGAAAATAAGAGGACCCTAAGCGAGACCCAAAGTCAATCAAAACGTCTTGATTGACTATTCAGCTCGTCACCAAAACGAACCAAAAACCCACTAATCCCCAACCTCCATGTTTCCTGATTGACCTTTGAGTTGACAAAGCGGGAGGGAGAGGTCCTTCGTTCGGTCCATCGAGTCCCGAAAAAGCAACCGAAAGGAATAGAATTCATGGGACGCGAGCGGATGGGACTTAAGCATCGTAAAAAGTGGCTTCTTCCACGTGTGTGTGTGTGTGTGTGTGTACAGTCAAATTTGCGTACGACGTTACATGTCTTTCGTCTATTTGATTGTTTTTCAAGTTAGGCGGTGAATTCATGTGCGTGGCAAACCAACAGAGCCGTCGGCAAGGGACGGGAGGAACATGTCCATATAAAAAGAGGTAAAAAAAAAACGATACAAATAAAATAAAATAACAGTAAAACTCTGTTCTAATTCGATTACTTGTCCTGTCCACCACCAAAATGCATCAGTTAGAAAACCGCGTTGATGTTGGTCTTGATATATTCAAATTGGCCGCCCTTTTCCCTTTCGACCCTGGGCTCTTACATGCACGAATAAAATGAAATCAAATAAAGCGGATGGTCTTGGGTTAGGAAAAGGAAAAGAAAAGGCTGCGGTGACCCGACCCGAAAAAAAACTACGAAAAGCAAATAAAGGACAGAAAAAAAAAAAAAGACATAACAATAACATCCAGAAATGTCTGATTCGATTGGCAATCAAAATCCGTAATCCATTCCGCTGGTGAGGGAGGCCATCCCATTTACATATGCTAGCCTTCAGTAGCCGAATGATGTCGATACAAAAAAAACAAAAAAATGACGGGGAAAGCCACTGGGAACGAGAGGTTCTCTTTTCCTTTCTAGGACCATGAAGAGAGAGAGGGGGTTGAGAGGGGAAAAGGGGATGACGAACGGAAAAGAGCGTTCGGTCGCTCGTGCTGGAACATCACGGACCGAGAGTTAAGCAACTTGCAAACTTTTGGGGCTACGATGCATACATAGATGACGAACCGCAGAGAAACGGGGGCAAAATGCGAATGTCCTGACTTTATATATATACGAGAGACAGAGCTGACCTGACTTTAATTGAATTCGAGCGGCCACCATCCACCCTGTTTTTTTATGATTTCCCCTTTTCAGGGGGAAAAAGAGATAGAATGGATGATGATGGCTCGATATTCATACATACACATTGAAAGTCGTCGGTTTGGGCAGTGTTAATTCCCGGTGGGAAAGGCGTAGATCAATATAAAAATATAGATATATTTAATTCCAATGGCTATATAAAAATGATGTGTAGGCGTTGTGTATGTCGCCATATTTACGTGTAGCAGATACGTGGGTGAAGGACGAAAAAAAAAAGGGGGCAAATAAATATTGAGAAATTGACGAATGATACGACAATGATAATACCGAGATGAATACTTAACTTGGCTCAAAACTATCTATATGTATAGCCATCAAGGATGTATACAGTCGACCACAAAATGATTTCACTTGCAAATTTCATGCGGAACTCGGGCAGACGACGATGAATAGGGAATCGTCCACTATACTGCACATCGAAAACGGAAAAAAAAAGAATGAGCCTTCAATAGAATCAAAATCCCCTGTCCGAAGCGAGTTTGGCTGGACGTCGCTCTCAATGTAAGATGAATCTTCTGGCTCTTCCTCCTCCGCAACCCCTCTTTTTTTATGTCTCCTTCTTGCTTGTTGTAATATTCATACCACCGAACGAGACGAGAAGAAAGTTTGGTAGCAGAAATTCTGCGTGTACAATATAATCGTCTGACCGATCGACCAACGGCTGACGATCTGAACTACCTCCTTCAATCGGGCCAAACTTTACACGTTTATAATAAGAAAAAAAGGGACCATCATTATGTGTATAAGAGATTGATATAAAACGACCAAAGAACCCCCTTTAAAAAAATATATTATATATAAATATATGTCGGCAAAAGCTTCTTGGCGTTGAGAGCAAGTGGAGGACGTCCTTTTTTCTACAACAGTAAAGGACGATATTTTCAGACTATCATTTATTGTCAGATGCTGATGTGAATTAGAACGTATGCAGTTACATTTTCTACTTGACTTTTTTATTTCAATCTGAAGAGGAAGATTAAACTATCAAATACCTCCAAATAGTTCATTAAAGCAATCAAATAGACGTAAAAAAAAAAAAGAATGAGAGAATAAAAACAGTTAACACGTTAAAGGCTTTCACGTCTAAAAGCAGGCAGTTCGAAATAAAGTGAAACCGACATGATCAAACGGGAAAGCAACACAGACGTCGAAAGAAAACCTATTTTTGTGCTGTGTATATGTGTTATTGCGCTTGTATTATTTCCGATGTACAACTCTAACGCGCGCGTGTCTGTGTGTGCCGTCTATTTTAACATCACGCGGCCACTTGTCCCGTGGGAGTGTTATTATCGGACAAGGCCAGCAAGAAAAGGGGCCGGCAAAAAGGCCCAGCATGCATCAGAGCGCTGTTCCTAAGGTGCTTTCTCTTCTTTCTCCCCAATGCCGATGTTGTTCCTGTTGTGTTGCTCTTCTCTTTCTGTCTGATGATATTTCCCTCTTTCCTCAGTGAGCCTCTTTTTCACACAATAGCTGTTGCTAGACTTTGCTCCCTACCCACACAGCCATTCTCTTTCCAGCCATAGATTCCCGATAATCTCGAGGGCGACTATAATGTAACAAACAGTGGACCTGGGGAGAGGAAAAAAAAAAGAGGCCCTCAATTCAAAATGGCCAGTCCAGACAAATCGAAATCAACTGAAAAACACTCATGGCAGAGTCGAACAAAACGACGGGGTAGCCCCCCCTCCAATGATCGAAAGCAAACTAAGCGAAATACTATTGAAAAAGGAAGCTTTGAAATAATAATAAAAGAATAAAAGCAACGTTTCTCTAACTAAAGTCCTGCCACGAGCTGAGGTCCAGAGGTCCTTCTTTTGTACGCGGCCAACCACCTCAAAGTTGTGATTTTCCCTTTTGTCACCTACGGCGCACTCTAGTATAAAGACTTCGCGACAAACCCCCTTCCCTTATGTTGCCGTCTAGACGCACTACATCACAATATAAAACGGATAACGACATCCAAGCCAAAGCCATTTTCAATTGGATTCCACTCACGTTGGCCATTGAACAAGAATTATTGGACCATCTTCCCCCTTCCTGCACTAAAGTGTTAAGACACCCGTTTCAAATGCACAGTCCGGGAGTGCAGTATGTTGGACAACAATCGCAAAACAACATTTTTTATTATTAGCGCAGCAAATCCAATCGAAAATGCTTTAAAAACGATGGCTATAAGATTTCACACATTGACGTCGACCCTTGCCAACTGCCTGTCAATAATGGCGTGAAATAAAGTGGGACAGTTTTCAAAATTAATTTTTTTTAAGTGACCAAATTTATTGGATTTTTAGTAAAAGTTTTCGGTGAAACGAAGAAATACCTGTTGAGCAGTACCATCTGCAGTGTAATATGACATAATCCTCAACACCTGCCATGTTCGTAAGCATTAAGCGCTTTGATACGATGCGTATGGGTGTTGGGGTTAATCGGACAAGAGATTAAGTACACATGTGCCTTGTGGGAAAATGTGTCGCAAATTTTCGAGACGCTCATCGACTTGTTTTCGCTGCTATGAAAGCTTCTCAATTTAAGCGGAGCGAGAGAAAGTGCGGGCGGGGATTTGATGAATGGCGGAACTGCGGATTATGACAGCCGCAATAGGAACAAGAAACACCCTCATGAAATGCAAATCTTATTCTACAGTTCAAATTTTAAACGATCATTTTTAATGAATAATTTTAATGAATTTCTATATTTCTTCCGTACAAATCCTAGTGCAATTATTTTTCCATCTTCCTCTTCTTACTGAAAAAATAAAAATAAAAATAAAATCGCCGATTTGAATGAACGCATCGCAGCGTACGACGATGTTTTGATGCTAATGCTGCGCTCGTTGCTTCTGATTAATTCCCCGGATACAAGCACGGACCATTGTACGCCAAAAGCGGGCAAGAGCAAAAAGAAAAGAGGGACGCCAGCTAATGAGCAGAGCGCTCTCTCTCTCTCTCTCTCTCTCTATAGGGTGAGGTGATGACGTACTATATCCATCTAAGGTATACTAGATGTACTCATGCTCTACACACGGAAAGTGGGGTGTCGTTAATAAGGAGCTTCAAGAGCTTTCTCTTAGATAAAGAGTGAAAAGCAGCCAAAGAAAAGGTGCATCTAGGAGGGAACGGGTTTAGTTTAAGATCTGGCCACAGGTGAATACATTTGATCCCAAACTCTTTTCTCTTTCGCTCCGCGTTCTCTTTTGATTGACGCGAAAGCTTTTCTTTCATTCGAGATTTTCAGCGCTGTACACCTGGTCAGATCATCAGGCACCCAAGTCCCTCCCCGCGCCTCTCGCAATGGATCGGATGATTGCAAAAAGCGGGCGGATATCATTTCCGGCTGATTGCACAATTCCGTCGTCAACTGCGTCTAATAGGCTGTGATGACGAAAGCGTAAAAGCAGTGCCACTCGGTGCAAACTCGATTTTGATTGAAAGAATAGAAGTGTGGCCAAACAAAAAGAAGATGGTACGAGATATATTGTCAAATAAGTAATGGCCAAGAATACACAATAAAAAAAGAGAGTCAAAGTTGAGTGGCAGTGATGATGTGCAAAAAAGAAAAAAACGGATAACTTTGTCCCGCCGATTTCAAGAACCAGGGCGTTGCTTCCCACTTTTCAGAAAAAATATCAAACTTTTTTTTGTGATCAAGTTGAGACTGTTGTTCATATTACACGTCGCTTCTTATCTGTGGCGTGCCTTTCTCTGTCTCGTCCACGCACTTTTCAAAGTTGATGTCTACAGCTGTTGTTGCCGGGTGATGCAACAGTGCCTTACATATTAATGTAAATAAGTCATGCGTCTCACTTTCATACTTTTCGGTTTGCCCCGTTTTTCACGTCCTACGGGTCACACACGTGGCAACGTGATGCACCTCAACACTTTGCACAAAAACATTCAAATCGACCGCTCTTTTTTCTTTTACGGTTTTCTTTCAAGACGAGGAAAGGATCCCTACCGTTCTCTGTGTGATCCTTGAAACGTAGCGACGAAACAATTGAGAACAGAACAGAGAGTCAAAGTCCTTAATTAGCGCAGCACGCCAACAGCATTGGTGCTCACTAGCGTTGCACTATAGACCCATCCGTTCCTTCCCTATGTAGATCGGTGGAAAATAAAAATGCTGTCTATGGTTGAGAGGATAATTTCCATTGAACTAAGATTAGGACTGAGATCTACTATGAAACCCTTCACCCTCTTTCTCCGTCAAAATTAAATAAATTACAAAAAAAAAAAAAAGATACATAGCAGTCGCACGCCCACGTAAAACGCGTTGGACCCGCGTCGTGTCCGTAGAAAGCCGGTTAACGGAAACCGGTACATATATATACGGCAAGGCATTGCCTGAAAAATAGGTGGCAGAGCTCTATGATGTATGCCTTTCCGCTCGTACTATTACAAAGGGGGGGTTCAGGTCATTAATTAACGTCGAGTTAGTTAGCGCTAGCTCTTGCGTGTTCCCTCTCTTTATGTCTCTTCAGTTCGTCCTAACACGGAACTGAAAGACTCTTCCCCTCTTCAAGAGCCAGAGGGCTAAATCCCCCCCGATCTATCGTTTCGGGCATTTGTGTGTGTGTGTGTGGTTTGATATTTCCACATCGAGATGAGCAACCCACAGGTTAATTTAAAAAAAAAACGAATCGACAATTGAATTTAAAAAAAAAAACTGGATTCGTGTGTCGATCTGCATTCAAGATGATCATCGTTGCCATTTCGATGTGTTTGTCCCCTTTTCTCTCCACTCTCAGACATCACCCCTTGCTCCTCCCCTCTTTCTCTCTAGTCTGGCGTTATTATACAGTTAATGGAGACAAATTGTGTGCGCGCGTTATATTTATATATATACCGTACATTCCCCCCTTGTTACGATGCGATGCTGTATCCTCCGTCCAATTGTCGGCGACTTTTTCGGCGCTACGTCTCTTTTTGCTGTAACCTTTTCGAACGATATTTCTATAGCCATTCATCATTTGTTTTTCGCCCGTCTCACTTTTCCTAGCCATAGCCATAAATAACGTATACACAATGCAAAAGTATCTGAACAACAACGATTATCTCCAGTTGTTGCCCAAATAAAAGACCCAATTCAAACATTCATACGACCAGTTGGCGTTTTGTTGAACGCACAAGAAGAAAAAACAAAAGGGGGGATCACGGTCAATCAAATACATAACCTTTTAGCCTATATACGATATACATAGCGATCGGATTTTCATTGGATACTATCCATAAGATATGAAGGTAGACGACATATCCAGAAAAAGATAGCATTAAAAAGAAAAAAACCAAAAACAAAAGCGAGTGAGAGAGAGAAAAGCTGCTGGACAGCAGACGATGATATAAAAGAAGCAAATGGTTCAGATGGCAGGTTAGAAAGGTGAACAAGATTGTACTGGAATTGGGGAGAGATGTGTCAACCATCAAGAGAGAGAGAGGGGATAGATAGTCCCTGTCTTTATTTCAATATTACATGAGCAAATGTCGTCAATAGAAACGCTGATTGGGGGGAAAGGCCTTTCGCTGTCAGCAGGAAACGCCAGGGGGCCTATGGCGGGCGTGAGCAGGTGACAGCAGACGGACAGATACACGCAAACTGTCAGACCGATATCAAAGGTAAGAAAGAAAGAAAGAAAGAACAAAAATGAAAACTTCACCTGGGACTATTGTGAATTATTGAACGAGCTCTTTATGGAGTATATAGGCAAACGGAAAGATTGCCGACAACAATGCGGAGGCATATTGGGTAAACCTGGTCTGAAATAAACGAAAAAACATGGCGACACAAGGGAGGAATGACATCAAAAATGACCGGCAATGCTGAAGGCACTTTCCCGTTTGTTTGGGGCGTCGATGAAATATTACCATCTGAAATGGGATCCCACTTGAAATAAACCTTCCCAACGATCTCTGTCTTTTGTTTTCACTAGTTATGACCTTAGAGGAGTTACTAGAAGATGCATCGCGTTCGTGCGGGAAAGGGTTGGAGGCTCTATTCACTTGCTTCTTTTGCTTCCGCCCAGCCAACAGTTTAGAAATTTCATGATGCCTGGTGGGACAAGGTAAATGGCAGAGTAGGAAAACTTGGCCAAGGCCCGTCGCTTATAACTGTCGGCTGGTCGTTGTGGGGTTTCTATTAATTCTCCCACAAAATCTCATCGACCCGAAAAGGTCTCCTCGCAGTTAGGCGAGAAGGGCCACTTCCGTGCCCGGGCTCTCAGATTCCTAAACTTCGCCATCACCGACTCAAAAAACCCTTTCTACAATTGCATTGTCAGCTTGTGTTTTATTGGTGTGACGGTGGGGCCAATCTTTGAAAGTCGTCCCATCATCAATGCATGTGTCAACGTATCTCGTATCCTACAAGTCCACGTATACCTGTGCTTACAGATTCTCAGTTTTGCGATCGCTTATTCGCTCAACCCGTTTTGGCTCGAGAATCAATGCGCACAAAATCAATTCGCAATGCCTGCAGATCATCCATTTTTCAGCGTTTGGTACACACCAAAAAAAAATGAAATAAAAGCAAAATAAAACAAGAAAGGCGCTCGTTACTAGAACTGTTTGGATTTTTTGATGCGGGTGTAGCGCAGACTTGTATAGTGACGGATACCTTTCATTTAATTAGGCTGTTAAAAAAGTTATCGGTCTACAACGTTCGGGGGCGATGATGCACCGCCAGTCTGAAACTGATGTTCAATACGAGCACACTATCTCCGTTCTCTATTCACCTTTTTATCTTGCTCTTTTTGTTTTTTTGTTTTAATTCTTTTTTCGTTTGATTTTAAAAATTTGTCTTCTAGATTTCCAACAAGTTGAGAATCCCAGTTTGAAACGCTAGCCTAGTTTATCAAGGAGGCTATTAAAATAACAAGTTGTCATGAAACGGGGAAAAGCGCCAAGAGTTTGGGGATGACAGAGTCCAACAAGTTAGATATGCCCTTTCGTTGGTAGTCGATGCTCAGTCAAATCAACACAGAATTTTTTATTTTTTTTAATTTTTTTTTTTCAAGATAAGAACCTATTTGTCAATTTTTGATTTTGTTTGTGTTGGTAAAATTAAGTTTGTTAGGCAAAAGTTTCTCTCTTTTGTTTAGTTTAGCTTCTCTTGTTAGACTCTGATTTGCAACGTCTGCAAAATGTCGTCTCCCAATTTTAACAGAAATATCTGACGATCAGGATTGGGAATCGAAAAATCAAATTGAATTGAAAGGGTATAAGAAACAAACGCATCAATGCCCAATTTGATTCTCAAATTCTTTTGTAATTGTTCTTACATTTAAACACGCGAGAAAGACAAACAGCAGGGCGAGGGCAGAATCTCGAGGGCTTGTAGATTTCCTCGGTTGTCTGTAGAATATTCTACATTATATAAGAGAAGAATAACACTATAGACTACAAAGAGAGATAGCCGCGGTGGCGAGGGCAACTTGCGCCATACAATTTGCGGAGCATTGTTATCCTCTATCTTGTCTCCCCATCTCTCTCTCTCTGTCTTTCCTTACGTGTGTGTGTGTGTGTGTGTTTGGCTAAAGCTTATACGTAAAAACGATCGAGACAGACACAATGGTGCATCATCAGTTATGCATATCACGTGACTTTGGCGTTGAAAATCAACACGCATCCGGCTCTTTCTCTCTCAATTTCCTACTTCCCTCTTTTTACGACTGGCAGGTCCACGTTCGCCCACCGAGTTTGCTCTTATTTGCTTTTCTTCTTAAAAAAAAAACAAAAAACAAAACAAAAAAATGTTACGCCTCTTCTTTGGCGAACAAAAAGTCACCGTGAAGAAATTTATCGCCTTTTAGAGCTGTTGCCGGCCATACATTCATCGGGGCACACGTTGCCGAGACCCCCAAACTAAACCGTCACGAGAAAACAAGACCAAATCAAAAGCCAAAAGATCTAGCCAGAGAGTCATCCTTCTCACTTAAGGTGAGAACATAGATCCTTGCTACCGTGGCGGATGTCTCTAATGCGAATCTAAGAAGAATTAAAGATAAAACACAGACGGGGCGGGGGAGGAGCCAAACAAAACAAGAAACAGCACAGCCATTTCGTTTTCGATAACTTGCCAGACGTCGCTTTTCCCTTTTTTTTCTACTTTGTTACACACACACACCTACAAAAGGATATCAAATGGCTAAATTTCATTCCCAATGAGCATCACTTTCTGTCTATCATATAGACAATTCAAAAGGACAGTATAAAGAAACAAAGCAAAATGATATTCAATCAATGGCAACGCTTTAAAAAAAACGTAGCTCAACGACAACAGCATCTTTACGTAAAATCGTGTCTCTACGACGAAAAAGAAATAAATAAATAAAAATAAAACATTTTCGGACGCGCTATAAAAACGGACGCAATACACGAAAAGAAGATGTAAAAGTTCAATCTAGAAATCGAAAACTCCCCAGAGAAGAAAAAAAAAAAAAAACCTACAGTCTCTTGTTAGTCTGCATGTGGGGGGGACTGCACTGTCGGTTTTGTAGGGCTGAGCGTGTGTGTGTGTGTGTTGGGCTTAATCATCACGCCCCAACACCGGTTCCTAGCCGCTCTCTCACTCTATTGGATGCGGACGATGCGGTGTAGATGCTATTATATAGTGATCTTATTTATGCTCCTTCGTTGATGCTCCTTTTTTTTCTTCGTCTTCATTCTTTCTATTCTATTCGCTGCCAAACATCCGCGTGCGGCGTAGAGTCTAGAGACATTCATCAGAGGATATATTGTTTGCCCGGTATAATGCTTTGCGCCCAGCCTTCTGAAGCGACGATCATCGGGTTCCTGCACTGCATCTTCCTCTTAAAATAGCCCAGTCCGATCTTTTAAACGTACATTTGTTGTGCGTGGGGGGAGAATCGACCCGCTGTTGTCAGAAGGCCACAATCAACTGCAAAACTCTTTGGACGCATTCAAAGCTTTTCAAAATGTTTAAAAACGATTTTTTCCCCTCTCATATGTTTGCAAAGTGCGGCGAGTTTTCAACAATTTTGGCGAACTGTGCCCCGCTTGTCCGATCTCTTCTATGTCATCAATTTGCATATCATAAATTTCATCAGCGAAGAGTTTGTGAGCGCCGCAAAAGCAGAAGAGAGTCAGCCGTGCTAAAAAAAAAGGGTGGGAGGGTTTGGTTGGTTAGTAAAGAATGAACACAAGGGATTGAACGAAGGACAGAGAGGTCGTCTTTTATAGCCTAAACGTAGCAATCTGCTACTGGAATACCAGATGAGACCTGCCTCACGAAAGCGAAGTGTCACCGACTATGGGAGAGCGGGGGCTGCGCAGTTTGCGCAACCAATTGCAATTGCGTTTGGCCATCATTCTCCACGAGACGGTATCTAAGCTATTACATCTCAATGGAACATTTCTATATAAAAATACGGGAACAATGCATAGGCGTAAGCCGAAACCAGGAGGGAGGGCTAGCGGATAATCGTGACCGTCACCACATCGTCCGTTCGAGGGGTGAAATCGGGGTGGATAAAACAAACGTTCAAATGATGAGCTTTTTCACCCTCTGTCGATGAGGACCTTGCCTCCCTTTTCCCATAAAGATCAAGCGATCGTCTTCTATTTGAGCCTTTATTGCGACTACATCAGTTAATTCAACGATGTAAGAATCCCCCTAAACGAAAATGGCTGATGCAATGAGCATTTTGATTTTGTTTTCTCTTGCTGCTAGTTTCAACGTGAAGCTAATAAAAGACCAAAAACAAATAGCGACATCGCCGTTGAAATTGGATGGGCAAAGTAAAGAGGAAGGACGACCGAAACAGCAAGGGATTTGAATTGAGATGGATGTCACAATATTTAAGTACAGAAACCTGTGGCCTCGTCTATTGCACTCAATTCAATTGAGCTCTTCCTCCTTTTTATTTTTCTCTCTCTCTCTCTTTGCCAAGGTGTGACCCTCTGACGTACGTGTCGACGAGAAAAACTTGAATCAATCTATTACGCCCGAATCAGAATCATTTCCAAAAAGACAAACGCCAAGGAGAGAAACGCATAGATTTTTAAATTTCGCGGCACGCAAAAACAAAAGGTCGCAAATGAAATAGTAACACAAATCATTTTTGTAAGGTACAAACACTGCGCTATTGTGTCATTTCGTAACGATGCATTCTATCGAAAGGCTTAAAAATAAAATACCTCCCACAAATAAAACACGCACATAGCAAATAGATATGATGATGGCTATGATAAGGATTGAACACACGCCGAACTGACGTTCAACATAGGCCCGTTGCGCAACGGTAAAGGGTGAACGCGTGATTTTTTTTTCTAAACCTCCTAAAACAACATTTCCAGATCCATTGAGTAATAGGAGAGGGGGGGACAGAGGGGTTTTCTTTCCTGCTGATTAGATGTATATTGCAAGATTTGAAGGCCACCTCCTAGCCTATTCGGTATATGATATGCGTGTCGTCAGGTAGGGGGCCAATAAGTCACCTAAAAAAAAAAAAAAAGGACAAAAAAAAATGTTCCTTCCTCCTCCAGCCCGTCCTCGCACCATATCCTTTTGCTGTCTTCCCCTCCTCTTGCTCTCATTACGCGTTTGCATGCTTTGCTACATTGGACCTCTATGGCGTAGATATAGTCACTCCCGCTCCGAGCCTTTTTATAATTCCTTCTCCCCCACCTGCTCTTCCCAACTGCCATAGAGGGAGGGGGGGGATTATCGTGTATCTGTTTCACTCCCGAGCTGATGCATCCACCACTACTACCGACGCTAACCGTTCTGTTATCCTCCTACCGACCACAAGCAATTCTTTTTAAAAATTCGTTTTCTTTTATTTTTCAACCGAGTTATTTTTTACCCTTCATAATCCATTTTTTTTTTTATTTCCAACCCGTTTCTTATAAAGGAGAAGAGGGGAAACCACACGGGGAACACTATCCCCATCAGCAACCCTTTCGTGACAACATGCAAAGGCCGGATCATCGGTGTACAGTAGCCACCTATAACCGCTGCGGTGTGTGATGTCTGATGGACGCTCCGTGGTTGGAGAATCGGATTTTGTTTTGTTTTTTAACGAAAAATAACCTCCCCAAAGAAAAATATTACAGTCAAACCTACAGCAGGTAATCTTATCTGTTTTTCCCACATTTCGTTTCTGTTCCCAATCGTATTTATATAACAATCCACCGATATGGAAATGAGAAAAATTTGAATGCCATTGCAAAACTGGCCGTACAGACTACACGGCAAAAGGAAGCAAAAAGGCCAAACACACACTAGCGAGTGTCTGAATCCATTTTCTTTATTTTGTGTCGGCTTTCGCGGAGGTAGGAGGAGTAACGCGGTGTGTAGACAGTACAAGGGATGCCACCTAATCGAGTGGCGGAGGTAATTACGCCAGCACACGCGGTCGCTATTCCAACACACACGCAAGTGGCAAGCGCGCGCCGCTGCCACGAGCATTCGTATATATAGACTGGCCTTGTGTGGAAA